>NC_088306.1:9056192-9390484 GCF_032854445.1 Liolophura sinensis
CGTGGGTTTCCCTCGAGCTCTGCCCGATTTCGCCCCGCCTTGATGCTGGCCGCCGTCGAATAAGTGAAATATTCTTGAGTACGGCGTAAAACACCGATCAAATAGATAAATAAATAGGAAAAACGTTATGATGCAAAGGGGCAGCCGATCCAGCAGCAGCTGGATTCAAACTCACGACTTTGTTGGCGAGGGGCTTGTCTTTCACCTGTGGGCATGAGTTGATTTCTTCTGGCAATGTGATTGCCTACAAGGGTTTCCGCTACACGTAGGCCCGCTCGTTTTCTACTGACAACACGATAGTCTGCTTGATTTCTGCTGGCAACATGATGATCAGCTTGATTTTTACTGGCAACACGATAGTCTGCTTGATTTCTGCTGGCAATATGATGATCAACTTGATTTCTACTGGCAATATAATGGCCTACAAGGGTTTCGTCTGGCAACATGATGGTGTACTTGTTTTCTACTGGCAACACGATAGTCTGCTTGATTTCTGCTGGCAACATGATGATCAGCTTGATTTCTACTGGCAATATAATGGCCTACAAGGGTTTCGTCTGGCAACATGATGGTGTACTTGTTTTCTACTGGCAACACGATAGTCTGCTTGATTTCTACTGGTAATACGATGTTCACCTTGATTTCTGCTGGCAATGTGATGGTCAACTTGATTTCTACTGGCAATATAATGGCCTACAAGGGTTTCGTCTGGCAACATGATGGTGTACTTGTTTTCTACAGGCAACACGATAGTCTGCTTGATTTCTGCTGGCAATGTGATGGTCAACTTGATTTCTACTGGCAATATAATGGCCTACAAGGGTTTCGTCTGGCAACATGATGGTGTACTTGTTTCCTACTGGCAACACGATAGTCTGCTTGATTTCTGCTGGCAATATGATGGTCAACTTGATTTCTATTGGCAATATAATGACCTACAAGGGTTTCGTCTGGCAACATGATGGTGTACTTGTTTTCTACTGGCAACACGATAGTCTGCTTGATTTCTACTGGTAATACGATGTTCACCTTGATTTCTGCTGACAACATGATGATCAACTAGCTTTCTACTGGCAACATGACGGTCTACTTGTTTTGTACTGGCTACACGATAGTCTACTGGATTACTATTGGCATTATGAAAGAGCACTGCTTTGAGGGCATTAAAACCCAGGAGTCATTGCTTTGTACACCACGATAATGTTTCATAATTATGGTTCATAACTACCTCTGTTTCCACGGCATTAGGAGATTAATGCGACAAAGAAGAATTATCAACAAAGAGACTTGTGACACTTATATCATTTGCAAACGCTTCACACGTATTGGTAACATCTTGATCTATACTTGCTTCCATGAATCATATCATTATATTACTTCAAACTTATTAAAATCATATCATTATATTATTTCAAACCCATTAATTACATCAGGACCAAAATTTTGTTAACGTGAACAAATTCCCAGAAAAACCTGCTGTAAAATGCGACCTTCCATGTAAACGCCTGCCTATATGGACAGTGGCATCTTGATGAACTATGGTCATTAGTAAAGGGCTTGTGATATCCATGAAAAGGATCCTCTAAATGAAAACTTAGCAATGCAGTACATCCAATATCCGTCATCACACCAGACATTTCACCATGACCGAAATCGACGAGGGGCGTCGAGCATGCGCCTCCGACGATCATTAAACGTCGCCACTCCAGACTGTTTGTTCTGATCTCTGACTTTGACAAATTCTTATAAAACCGATAGATTTACTTTGATTGTAAAGAAATTACCCGGGGTTCTTTTTCTTTTCTTCTCTCAGATATGAATAGGTCCTTGGTGTCAGGTTGACAAATCCATTTTACTGCCCTTTCTTTATAAGAGCGAGCTCTGTCACATAGCTGGCGTAGCTATCCACTTATGACTAGGTCGGTGTAATGTGGACAGCTGTAGTGCAGGGCAAACAACAATTCTTGTCGTTGTGCGAGTCAGTAATGTGTAGTAGGAGCTACAACTACACTGTAATAACAATTTTTTAAGTAATTTGTTGGCTATATGGTGCATTTTCTCGTAGATCTCTTCTAGCTGCGTAGGGATTCCTCCCATCATAAGGTTGGCTGGCGGTGATGTAAGTGACATAATCCTGAGTTCGATGTAAAACATAAAAACAAAAAACAAAAGAAATAATCGATCGAGGATCTATAAAAGTAGAACATCGCCTTAGTGCTGTAAATATACTAATCTATGCCTGGGTAACAGCATTCGTATACCAGCCGTCAACCAAGATTCCTGGTTAATAAAAACAAGGCCAATTCCCAAAACGACGTTTAAAACAAACTACCACAGAACTAAGACAGTATGCAAAGTACGAAAACAGGAAGGGAATCATACAAAGAGAAGTAGTCATCAGTTTTCAGTGATGTAGGAAAAACGCAGGGTATGTTCTAGGCGACTGAGTGAAATCAGTATCTAAACCGTGTACTATGCAACAATACAAGTTGTCGATAAAACATATGTGATTCAGTTGTGCTTTGATTGCAACTGTTCATATACCGGTACCCAAATTGTACTGACCTTAACCCCGGGCTAAGACCGAGTACACCAACATAATGTGAAGTAACAGCTAAAATGGGTGTACATAATTCTATTGTCAGTTCCTTGTTCTGTAGTCAAGTGCTTGTATTTGTACAGTTCTTTTCGTATATCTGCTATTGACTATTTGTAAATATATGTAATACGCACTGCAGACCGGGAATATTGATCATACATACCCACAGACAGGGAATGTTGATCAGTCATAATACAGGTGAAGAATGATGATCACACATACTGCAGACGGGGAATGTGGATAATACACAATGCAGACGGCGAATGTTGATCATGCATACTTCAGGCGGTGAATGTCGATCATACATTCGGCAGACCGGAAATGTTGACTATACGTACTACAGGGTGGGGAAGGTTGATCATACATTCTGCAGGTGAGGAATGTGAGTCATACATACTGCAGACGGGGAATGTTGATCATACATACTGCAAGCGAAGAATGTTGACCATACATACTGTAGAAGGATAAAGTTGATTATACATAATGCGACAAGGAATGTTGATCATACATACTGTAGACGGGGGATGGTGATCATTCATACTGCAGGTGGGGACCGTTGATCTTACATACTGCGGGTGTGGAATGCTGATCATACATATCGCCGACAAGGAATGTTGACCATTCATACTGCATGCGGTGAATGTTGATCATACACACTGCTGACAGAAAATGTTGCTTATTCATATTGTAAAAGGGGAAATGTTGATCATGCACAATGCAGACAGGAAATATTGATTAGTCATACTGTAGACGGGGGATGTTGATCATACATACCACAGACAAGTAATGCTGATCATAAATACTGCACAAGAGAAAAGTTGATCATAAGTAGTACATGTGGGGCTGTTGATCATATAGAGGCCTGCCGCAGACGGGGAATGTTCATCCTACACAATGCAGGCGGAGAATGTTGATGCTGAGACGTTAAGAGCTGAACTAACAAAGATTAGTGATCGATGAGTTAATTGACAGATAGATTAAAATTTTTAATCCCGCAGATTGGTTCCAACATAAGATTGTGTTTCCAAAAGCACACGGAATGACCTCAAAGACATATATATATATATCAGTGCGAGAAGACAATGAAAATATTATCTAGGGATCCTGACATATACTATCCAAAAAAAGAAACGCATAGGTGTTTTTGTTTTATTTTAAAATGAAATAAATACATTTTGTCTTCATTTCATGAGCAAAATGTGTTTTAATATTGTTAATAGTCACAGTTAGCACACATTTTATTCCTCAAAACATTTCTTGTTGAAAATGTTGAGTTTGGAGGCCATTTTTGGAAGAAGTAAAAAATACAGCACCACACTGCATCACGTGCAGTCTTACACGCCGAACTTATGCATGGGAAGCATGCAGTGTGTGACTATAAAACCGCAACTTCGGGCCGGAAATCGGCGTCTTTCAAGTGGTGTTTTTCAAGCTGATTCAACATGCCACGTCTTGACACTGTCACAAGAAATATTGCCATTGGAAGGCTTCAAGCTGGAGAGTCCCAATGGTCCCATTTCTAGGCGTCTACACGTCAGCCAGAGCACGATTTCACGGCTTGCTGCCCGTTACAACAATACTGGGACAACAAATGACCGTCGGCATTCAGGTCGACCACGTGTCACTACAGCAGCCCAAGATCGCTACATAAGGGTCCTCCATTTGCGTGACCGTTGTGATACAGCTGAAAGCACAGCAGCCAGCATACCGGGACTGAGGAGGATATCAGGTCAGACAGTGCGGAACAGGCTGAGGGAACATGGACTGAGAGCCAGGAGGCCCTATGTTGGGATCGTGCTGCGTCCTCACCATCGCGCCAATCGCCTCCGATGGTGTAACAACGTGACTGCATGGAATCTACGCAACTGGCGACGCATTTGGTTCAGTGATGAGTCCAGATTCCTATTGCAGAGACGTGATGGTAGAAACCGGGTTTACAGACGTGCTCACGAACGTTATGCCCCTAACTGCGTACGCCAAGTGGACAGATTTGGTGGAGGGAGTGTGATGATGTGGGCAGCAATATCGTATACTGGTCGTACAAATCTTGTCCACGTTCAGGGAAATCTTACGGTCGTACGCTACCGAGACACCATCCTGCAGCCACACCTCTTACCTGTCATTGACGTTCAGCGGGAGTTGTTCCAGCAGGGACAACGCCAGACCGCACACGGCACGTGTCACAGGGGACTTCCTCGCCGAAAACAATGTAAATGTGCTACCCTGGCCGTCCCGTTCCCCGGATCTTAACCCAATTGAGCATCTCTGTGATGAACTTGATCGACGTCTACGCCAACGTCAACCTCGACCCCAAACGCTTCAAGAGCAAGCTGCATGTTTGCAGGAGGAGTGGCAGAACATTCCCCAGGCCTCTATCCAGCGTCTCATCCAGTTCATGACAAGGCGTGTCAGAACTGTTATTAGTGCCCGTGGTGGTCACAACAGATACTGACATTCCACTCAAGTGGGAGACTCATTGTGAGTGTCTTACCTCAAGTTGATGGCCTTGTTGTCTAGATATGGACCCTTCCTTAATCTGTGTAAAAAAAATATTTGCAGAATAGCAATTCTTATTTAGTTATGCATAATTGAAAAGACTGCATCACCTCCGCAAAAAACCGGGTTATGCGTTTCTTTTTTTGGATAGTATATTATAAACACAATGACTTTTAAAGGGGTGAAAAAAGGATACAGACAAAATATTAATTTTCAATAGTGTAATTTCGTTTTAAATTCAAATTTCCCTCTTCCGGCTCTGTACAGTTCTGAAAGGCTTTATATTGCCTTTTAACGGCCCAGCGATTTATTTCAATTCTGATTTTTTTTTGGAAACTACACCGGTAATGAAACAAATCATGAGACAGAAAATGAATTCTGGTCACGACAAAAATGATACGTGGTCATTGATATACTAGTATGTGATCCCGGATGTGTGGCTGTCTTGAGTATGGAGGAGAGCGAATACAGCCCAAGGAAACATACGAGTCTCAGAAAAATGAAGAATCAGAGCGCTTTGACATTCTGACAGCCGCGCTGACGCAATGTGAAAATTACATAAATGATATATTGTCAGATTGGATTTCGCAACTGTATTTGTGAAAACACTAAGGCGTTTATTCTCTGACAGAGAAAAAAATTCGTTTAGGATTAGATTTCAAATCTTGGCATTCGAAGTGGTAAACAACATTTGTGTTATTATAAAAGCTGAGCGTCTTGATTGAAGGAATTCAATCTCTGTGTAAGGTAAGTGTGTTTATGGAAACTTGACATATACATTATAAAAAAAGGCTTCCCTCTGATGAGTCTAACTTATTTCGTAATTTATAAGTGTTCGGCAAGTGTCATGAAACGGAAACAAATATGTATACGAGAGAGTTTGTTGTGGTTTGTTGGATATATGTACACGAGTGCGCATGACGCATGTGGCGTACGTGTAAATGTGACCTCATGTGTTAACACCTGCAACCTCCGTTGAGAAAAGAAAGACGGTGCCAATGCTTCCCGGCTTGAGGCTGACCTCAGACAGAAGATCGTATACCCACCTCCAGGCTGGATAACAGCTGAACTATAATTGGAAAGTATAAGGTCTACTAGGATCTTTTTCTTTCCATTTTCCATCCAACATTTTTTTTTTTGATTTTCAGTTTTACAGGAGTGTATTTATACGTGTATCTTTCACCATTTTGTGATTTCTTTCTGAGCCGTATATCACCCCGTGGCCGGAGATGTATTATCGTGCCGTGATTATTGATACCGTTAAAGAAAACATTAACTAATGGTCGGAGAAAAGGTCTTAAAATATTAATTTAAAACTGTAAAAAGTTTAAATTTCCATTATACGGTTTTGTAATTTAGCGGCTTTTCACTAATTCCATAAGATGGGCATTACATTTCCTGGGCTGCTTTCCGATAAATTCCTGCTTTATATGTGCAATAGCATGCAAACTAATAGGCTAATCGCTGTATGATTGATACAAAACTGTTAATCACATGAAGAAATAGCCATAATGGGCATGTATCAATAAACCAAAGCATGTCGCTAGGAAATCTAAATCCATACTATGAATTCCAGCATGTCTTAAAACAAATGAGATCTGTTTATTAGCTCAAAACATCAAGGTTTAGACAAAAATATGATTTCGAAAACATTTCCATGCAACCGTTTCGTCAGGAAATCGTACCAGTTAATGCAAAATGTGCAATAAACAGTGTGTTTCATCTTTTAAAGTCTCCTTAAGCAAATAGCTATCCGTCTTTGTGTGTCGCCACAAATCCTGTCTCCAGCACTCAAGCATGGAACCTTAAAACGGAAAAAAGTTTCTTTTTGTCCAAGATTTGTTGTTTTTTTTTACTTCACGCATGCAAGATTTAATCTTCATCCAAGATTTTTTTCCAGAGTTGTGTTTTCAACCAAGTTTTTTTTCCTGCAAGATTTTTTTTTTGTCCTGGGCCATTTTTTTTATCATGCTCAAAATTCGAAAGCGTTGACGTCACGTTGAACCACTTTTTGACATTAAAGGATACTCGAAACTCTTAGTTTTTATTTCTTCATATGGTACATACGTGGCCTAACATATAAGTACAGGTATAAAAAGTACAAAAAAGCTTTTCAGCTTTCTTTTTGGGTGGTAAATATGTGCCAGAGGTCAGTTCGGAAATTGAGTGGCCAACAATTTTGTTGGTAGGAGAGTCCGATTCGCGGGAGCTAAGCTGGTCTCGCGTTCTCAGTATGTGCATCGATGACGGTAATGACGGAAAATATGCATAAAATACTGGGGTTGCTAAGAAATCTAAAATATGCCCCAAAAATTTCTTCGGTGTGCTAAGAAATCTTGAAGCCTATTACATCTTTGTGAGTGGCTTTATATATGTATATATATACACGCTAATCTTCAGTGCAATGTTCACTATCGGTAGTGGGATGCAAGATAACTCAGCAAGAGGACAACCAACTATAACGCACATGACCAATAGAAAAATGAACAAAAAACACGAACTTAACATAGCCCCAACTAAATGACTCAAGCCTGATTCGAAAAAGTGGCGTAACCGGTGTGAGGCTACTGGTGTCGAAGAACAGTATTGTTTAAACCAATCCGTAAGCCAATGCTCGGGCAAAACTGGGCAATGGAGCAGAAAGTCTTGGCGTACACTAAATCTCATTATTCAACAGCGTCTTCGCCAGTTAGGCCTACCGAGCCGGGTCACGCTTCGTCAGAATAGTTTTCTTTAAGCATTAGCTTTGTTGGAAGAAGAAAAAAGATAATTCTATCTAAGTGTATCTCAGCTAAGTTTCCCTCCTCACAAAGAGTTCGGATTTACATGACGGCATTGAGCCACTTCATTTTCCGCTGACTGCCTGGGATAATTAAAGGTTAGACATAAAAAATAGAAAAGCGCAGTAAACTACATCTGAGTAAGTTATCGATGACAGGTGACTTTAGTTGGCCACAAAAGGTGTTAAATCGAAAAGAGACTGCCTGTTTACCTTACACTTCCATATAAATCTACTTTGCACTTCTTTGGCGATAGACGACTTAAAAACCCAAGAGCACATCTTCTTTGGATGAAGGTTAATAAAGAGCGTTGGAGATGATGAGTGGCTGTTCATACTCAAGACAATCTCAGAACATTAAAAGGCTGGAGAGAGCCATAATCATCTTTACTACATCCGCCAAAGAAGATTATGCCTTTGTCAGTGTTTATCTGTCTGTCTGTCAGCAAGTTTACGGGGAAAAGTTATGAACGGGTTTGAATGAAATTTTGTTGAACAGTTTGGCCTTGGGCCAAATATCAACCCATTATAGTTGTATGGTGGTAATCCGGATATCCGACAGGATGCAGGAATTGTTTAAGCGATCATCACTATTAATTTATTTATTTATTTATGTATTTAGTCATTTCATTGGTATTTTACGCAGTTCCAAGAATATTTCACTTACACGACGGTGACCAGCATTATGGTGGGAGGAAACCGGGCAGAGACCGGGGGAAACCCACGACCATGCGCAAGTTTCATTTAGGTAGGACAAGCATTTCCTAAAACATACCAGTAGTACCTAGATATGTATGTATACTTGCGGTATAACGTGGTACTTGACAGTTTTTCAGTCATAAAACGGCGAGGAGTCATTACGTGTGTGTATGTGTGTATGTAGGGTGTTTTCTTCTGGCAGAGCAAGTCCATGCCTCCAAAGTGCTGCCGTCACTGAAGTATCATGCCGAAGACCCCAATTTGACATCCCACTCTGTCACATTATACTGACACCGGGCCAACCAATGCTGAGCATCAAGCGAGTGAGCAACAGACAATTGTGAAAGTCTTTGATATGACTCTCAATATGCTGTTCGCAAGAATATTTCACTTATAGGATGGTAGCCAGGATTATGGTGGGAGAAAACCCTGAAGAAAACTCACGACCATCTGCACGTTGCTGCAAGGCCTTCCCTTGTACGACCGGAGAGTAAGCCAGCATGAACTGCAGCTGAACTCACAGCTACCGCATTGGTGAGAGGATCTGGGTCACTCCGCTGTGCTAACGCGGTAACCACCAGGCCACGAATGCCCCTCAGCATACTGTTAAGGAGGTGGTCAAGGTGTATTGGTGGTAATTTCACACTCAGATTGGCTTTCTCAGTTGTCTTAGCCGCTGTTCTGAAGATGGTCACAGATTTTTTGGCGTCCAACAAAGAAACTCCATTGACCAGTATAATCACATTCCAAAAGTAGCACTGTTTGATTTTTACTAACCTAAGAACATGAACAATATGTAAGAGAAAACCAGAAGTAGAAGTAGAGCAAAAACATCTACATGTCTTATCAGTTATTACGTCTTATTACATCCATACTCAAGAATGAAAGCATAATAAAAGACAAGCGCAGAAAGATAAAAAAAAAAATAATTCGGAAGCTTTATTGACGGATTACGTTTATGCCTTCGGTGTTGATTACTGCTAATGTGTGTAAGTATGTTTTACTTAGCCCTCGGTGGCAATGTGACTAAATATGAATAAGTTCCTTCTAGATTTCTATGTCTGGATCTCGAGGAACGATGTCACGTGCTCATGTCCAGCTCCACACAGATCGGCTGAGGCCGTCTGTCAAGAGGTTGACAATGACAAGGTTTCCTCTCGGCTCCACCCAGTTTCCTTCATCTATAAATCTAACAAACTCACACATATTTTAGTATTACGTAAAACACCGATATAAAAATAAATAAATAAATAAATAAAAACAGAGAGAAAAGAGTAACTGAGACAGGAAGAAAGGAAGAAGAAACGAAGGAATATCCACGAACGAAGGAGCAATCAGGAATGAAAGAGCGATCACGAACGAAGCGATCCGGAGCAAAGGAGCGATCACAAACAAAGGAGCGATCAATAACGCAGGAGAGATCAGGAACAAAAGAGCGATCACGGACGAAGGAGCAATTACGAAAAAATCGAACAAAGCATAGGATGAAGAAACGAAGGAAAGAAGGAGCAAATGAACAAATAAATATATACGCAACCAACAAAAAGATTTGAATAGGTGATAACTGAGTTCCTATAGAAATCATACATAAAGTTTAAATTTATATGTTGTAAATGTAGACGCCATTGTCCATTTGATAGTATCATTCTCTGTAGAGCCATTGGGCAATTATCCACCCAGCTGGATAATTGGCCAATTAACTCGTACTGGCGGTCAACATGGCGACACTTGCTCCCTCGACATGAAATCAACATGGCGTGAACTCAACAAGCACCATTCAAGCCGTGATGACAGGTGCCCTGAAGCACTGTATAGTTTACAATCTGCTTTCATCGCTACAACTGGGGCAGTTCAAACATTGGTGCTCCAACATAGATGTTAATTTGATACTCCCAACGCTTTATATGGGTGTACATAACTGGTGGATGAATATAATACCACACACGATGGAGTCCCTATGTAATACACTAAAGTGTGTTAAAACCTTGAAACTTTATGGCAGATGTTATAACTGGAGTCTCCACTTTCAACTCTTAAAACGTTTTTAAAAGAAAAAGAAATCTCCTCAACAGTGTATTAAGATTTTGAGCCAGATTATAACTTAAGTCTCCACTTTTAACTCCAAATACACTTATGAACAACCGATAACGGCTCAAAAGTGCATAAAGAATTTGAACCGGATATCTCCACTTTTAACGTAGTTTTCAAAAGTTAATTAAAAATTTATGTAGCCAGGTACACCGTAACAACTCTAATCTGAACTGAATTAAGTCCCATATGATCCTCTATTAAGGTGAGGTTAGCATTAGAATTTAACTCACATACCTACCTTTTAATTCACCTTAATTTAACTTAATTTAATTTATTTTAATAATTTAACAAGCTGAAGTCACGCCCAGCACTAAGACTTAGATCCCCTCAGACAGCTCCCACCCCCTCAAACCACTTTTAAATTACTTCACATTATCTTCATACGAAATAGCGCTGTAACATATGTTGGTGTGTTTCGGAACACTGCCAGAAATTTTATTCCTTTAAGACCAAAGAAATTTTTTGATTAACCAAGAAAAAAAGTTTCTCCGAATTGTGTGGCGAATAGTTGCTGCCATAAAAAATTTTATCACCACAACACTTTGACCATAATAGTTTTGGTCAATACTAGTAATGTGTGTCGAAAATATTTGTTCAAAAAATCTCGGTTACTTTTATGACCCATAGATTCTTGGTCAAAACTACCATTAAAATCAACTTAAAATGTATGACACATTCTGGTCGAAAAACTGATTGAGTCGTACAGAGAAGTGTTTAACTCTGCTGTGATAATTTCAGTCATGTATATAGCTCCGTTAGGCCGAGAATAAAATGGCCGTTTTGAGAAAGACGTACACGTAGCTAATACAGCGCAGCGGTACCCAAATTAGGTGACATACTCCCCAGTTTTTCTCCTAGCCTTCTGTGACCACTTCACGTTAAGTTCACGATTTGACATATAGTGGTAATATAATTTGTTACATTTTGAGAATGATAGCAGCAGGGTGTTTTATAGCCAGATAGAAATGTTTCTACATTAACAAATCATATAAATTCTGGGGTGTACAGAGTGAGGTATTTACTGGATTTGAGACATTTCATTTCTTCCGTGTTTCACCCTCTTTAACTTGACTTATGTTTGAATATGTTAATTTTATGGTGCTTTGAAATCGAAAACAAGGGTATGTAACAGTCCACTATGCTAGAACGACAGGCAAAAATCTTTGAAACATAACTTTTGAAATCTATTTTAAATTCAATTATAACCTTTATGGTTATTCTTAAAATGTCAGCCTTATTCAACTTAAAATACAGCCTAGTAAAAGTATGCTCAATTTTAAAAAGTAGGTATACACAGTAAAAGGTGTCTGTTTTAGTAGCAAATGCCTCGCCAGTTTGAGTTGTATGTGTATACGACTAAGGGCTATAACGAGTACAAAGACATAATTACATGTACACTCGGTTTGTCCATACATTTCTCTGTTACAGTCTAGAGCTAATGTAACAGGCCTGTTATGCATATTAGGGAAAGCAGGTACGGTGTACATTTCTACTTGATGTCATCACGACTCCACATTGTCAACCTGTCTTACTGACAAGGACCAGGTGCAAAAGTTAATTAATATTTGGCCCAGCCTATATACGGTGGGCGACACGCATAGTTATTACTAAACACTGTAACTGACACATTTACTAAAGAATCCGTTTGTTTCATGTTTCAAACTCACCACATTCAGTCATAGTCATAGGATATTTCGGCACATTCTGTAACGTTTTGTGACAGGTTTTTATTTTGTCTTTTTCTTCTTTTTTTTTCTTTTTTTAGACTTTCTAAATTAAAGCACCAGCTACAAGGTCCCAGCACGAAGCTTGAGTTGGGAGCGTAATTCTTTATTCATATTCGTTTATTTGACTTGTGTTTTACGCCGTACTCAAGAATATTTCACTTATACGACGCCGGCCAGCATTATGGTGAGGGGAAACCAGACAGAGCTCGAGGAAAAGCCAAGACCATCCGCACTCTGCTGTCAAACCTTCCCATAATGCCAGAGGAAGCTAGCATCAGCTCACAGCGACCGCATTGGTAAGAGTCTCCTGGGTCACTGTGTTGTTCTTTATTCATAGTGTAACTCAGAAGACATCTGGAAACTTAATATATGTATAACATCAGTTTTAATTAATCTGTGTATTAATTTACTTTTACATATGTCCAAAATTATTACAAGTCTAAAGATAACAGAATGTGCTTTAAACAGTAGCGTAGCCACACAGATAGGCCCAATACCTGGTTTTATCTGACATCAGAGGTATTGAGATAAGGCTGTTTTTTTTTTAAATAATATCTAGCCTTTCAAGTTCATTGTTTTTATTATAGCCTTAGTGATACGGAAATCATTTCTGGGTATCCCAGCGTTTTAGGCATTTGCCCCTAATCTTACGCATCAATTTGAGTGAGACATATTGCATGACAAAGCTACCGCCATTTCTGTGGTTCAGCAGGCCTAATCATGATTGTATAATAGAAATAAAATATACAAAATATTTTAACGTTTAGTACAATGAAGATTATAATTATAAACGGAATGTAGGCAAGACGAAATAACAAATTTTAATTTATTTAAATAACAATATTTATTCCAGCCCACGCAGAGAGAACAACTTTGAAGATTACATAATGAAAATCGTTCAATGAAAATCGTTTAATTAAAAAATGAATCAGTTATAAACGCCCATCATTATTAATTTCGGTCCACTTATACATTATTATTTTATTTTTTTCTTTAGTAATTAGATTCACGTGTGCTATTTTTTACTTGTGATTTTTGCCTATATTCCAAATTCCAAGTTTTACTTGCATTGTTAAAAAAAAATTATGAACTGCATCAACAATTCAGTAAGAAATGTAAGGCCATAATCATGAATATTTGGAGAAACCAAAAAAAATAACTGCAGTTTTTTTGTTTTTTGTTTTGGCTTTCTCCAAATATTCATGATTTCGTCGATTTACATATACGTGCACGTTTTGCTTTAAAAAGGTCTTTACATGGCAATATGTATATTAAGACATCATAACAAGTATGCTGGCGTCCGCCAAACGTCCTCAATATATAGGAGTACGACAGGGTGTTCACATATACCCCTTTCTATTTTTTCTACTTTGCTTAAACATTTTTCTCTGTCACACCTTTGGTAAATACAAGAAAGCAAAATTAAAAACTCTTCTGGTGATGGGGGAAAAGTCCGCCAATGTTCTCTCTTTTTTCGAAAGGGAAATGTATACCGTGACTAGACAAGGAAAAAATATAATCCATCCGCCTAAGAGCTAGTCCATAGGTGAACGCCTCCTCTGTGTTGAGTCAATACACTCGGGCAGATATTCAATTTGGCACACTATTGACAAATTATTGCTTTCACAATAGATAAGATCGGTCAGTTGAAAACAAATATTTGCCGAGAATTTTTTAAAGCACTTTGAGCTAATGTTTCAGATCAGATCAAGGTGAATTCTTCTTCTACACCAGGACTCATTGCAAGGGACGCTTGGCACTGGCAGCCTAACAGAGCACCACGTGGCCTTAAAACGACTTAACAGTGCTGGCCTAAAATTAACGAGCTGGGGATCCAGTTGTACGGGCAAATAGTTTTCTACCTACCGATGTATATGGGGAAAAAAGGTGTTTTTTTTATTCACTTGTCTGCATCATTTCTCACAAAGCGCTGATTAGTTATTGAATACCGGTACCATACTTGTGCTTAGTCACACAACCCCTTTACACAAGCAATTAAAGCAACCATTCATGCAGTTATCCAACAGACGCCCTTCCATTTCTGGGGAGTATATATACGCTTCAAAAATGAATTAGTTTTCTTTTCAGGGTCAATACCCACAGGCTATATCTGTCATTAAAATAAATGGTGTACAGGCGGTGTACGCTAACGATCGCAGTGAGGTACATTAAGTGAGAAGGGCGCAGCCAAAGAGTTATCTAGTGGCCGTATGAGCTGTCATTTTTACACAAATATAATACATATATCAGCTTTCGTTACAAAAATATACACCAGTCTTTGTGACACAAAAGTACATCAGTCTTTCTTACAAAAATAGTCACTAGTCTTTTTTATACAAAAGTACATCGGTTTTTCTTGCAAAAATATAGTATAAAGTTTTTGCCACACAAATGTTAGTATCAACATGCATCGTATATGTATATATCACCCGCTCTTACAGTTGGCATGGCCTTGTCAACAATAAGCGGGTGCCTGTCAATTTGTACGTAAGAAAGTTGACCAGTAGCTTGCCAAATCTCATTTTTTTACGAGGGGCACTCCGGTTTCCCCGCACCCACAAAATTCACCGCCACAGTATGAGTGGAAACTCTTGCATATATGGCGTCAAGCAATTACAATCAAATCGAATCAAATCTTTTTTTATATATATATAGGTATCTCGGGGATTTATTGGCGTCCCAATACGGCCATGCGTCCGAAACTCGAAACGCCCTACTCGTCCGGTTGATAATGCATGGTAAACATATCTGTAATTAGGTACTCGTAACTCGCTTTATGGCAGTACAATATGTGATGTAATACTGCTTGCTGTACTGATACCACCGGTACATATACTGTATAGTACTCTGTACATGATAGAATACTGCTTGTGCGCTGATTTCGGAGGTCGTATGACTTCAGTTTTGAAAAGTTACGACGAGATGGTTTCAGAAGACTTCAACAATAAGACCACCAGTGAAAGCGACAGTGCGGTATTCTAATTAAACTGGTCACAGGTAGCCCGTTATTTGTTGAATGACATGTTGACGTGTTAACTCTACTCAGAATTGTTTTTTCCTCTCCATAGGGGAATTCATTTAATATTTGGGCTACGTATTGTTTGTTTTTCAGTATCAAGTCTAAAAATTGTTTAGTACACACATTCCATACATCTGTCCCTTTGTACAAATTCTGGCGTTGTCTGTGTTGGAGAAAAAACATCTCCACTGAATCAAGTATCTAACAAAAATAATCACCGTCATCTTAAAGCCTGAATCTTTAGGTGAAATAAAAAACATTAGGGTGTATTTTAAGAATTTAAAAATAAACTTTTTTGTACTGAATATCTTGGTCACTAAACACTATGGAAATCCTCAGCATAGGAATATGTTACTTTGTATAGCTCTGCAAATGAATGGCTAAAGGAAATTTGACAGCTGTATCCCCTAGTTACCGGTATATTATTGTGTGTGGCTCTGCAAATGTGCGTATAACGGCAATTTGAAGGTGTATCCCCTAGTTACCGGGATATTATACTTTGTGTGGCTTTGCAAATGAACGCATAAATCTAAAACTGTATCCCTCAGTTACTGGTATATTATTGTGTGTGGCTCTGTAATGAACTTATATTATAAATAAATGCAAATAAACTAATTCTAAACCAGCAATTTAAAGCTATATACACCAGCTACTGGGATATTATTGTGTGCGGCTCTGCAAATGAACGCATAACGGAAATCTGAAGATGTATCCCCCGGTTACCGGTACATTATACTATGTGTGGCCCTACCAATGAACGTATGTCGGAAATTTGACAGCAATATCCCCCACTTACCCGTACTTTATATTTTGTGTGGCTCTGCAAATGAACGTATATCGGAAAATTTGACAGCAATATCCCCCAGTTGCTGATATTTCCTGCTTGTATGACTCTGCAAATGAACCGCTAAAGGAAATTTCACAGCAGTATCCATCAGTTCCAGATATGTTACTTTGTGTGGATGTGCAAATGGACGGCTAAAGGAAATTTGACAGATTTCAAATCAAATCCTTTTATTCAATGTTTTGGAAACGGTACTGCAAGCTTCTTCGAATTTGGCCTACGCATCGACGTGTATATACACGGTGCCTGGTGTCGAAAAGTATGTGCAGTGATCGACAGATGCCATGTATGGTGTCTTCGGTAGAAAAAATGTTATTCGAAGTTCCAAGCAACGTTAAAGCCTAAGCAATGAATGGACGAAGTATAATCTGCCATGCCAGTGCATCCAATTTGATCGATGTATTAGCCTCTTATATTTTACGGAAAATTTTGTTATGATCGGTTTTTGGGTGCACAAGCCTCGGCGATCCTGTGAGACGAATTAAACATTTGGCAAATTCCGTGTGTCATGAGTTTTGATATGTCTTCCTTTAGCGGACGATCTGCCCTTAACTGTTTTGTCACGATCGGTCTGAAGACATCCAGCTCTTCCCCGGAACTCCCATTTCAGTCCTCCATATGATAGCGCCGGTGCCAGGAGATTGCGTATTAAATATTGAATGCGATGGATTCCAATTCGCATCACTGTCAAAATAACCAATAGCTACAGATATTCTTGGGCCCCAATTCTTATAGCGTTATGCGAAAATGTAGAGGGTACGTATGACGGATTCAAAGCCAATCGTCGATCATAGAGCTTCCATGTATACAGAGCTCAAGGTAGCTCTTATTCTAGAGCTTGAAGTCCCCTTCCAGTCTATCACCAGGAGATTAAAACTGATCATTGAACATTGATCGCCAGCAAACCCAAACTTCCAGCCTCTCTTCAGTTCTTCCTCAGAACCATTATATTCTCAAGCTTTTAGACTAGAATCCTTCAGCTCCGTGACAAATTTGGGCGTACGCCACGGCAGAGAGCACGTTTTAACTGCGAGTCATCTCCAATCAAGTTTTAGCTTCCTTTGGTAGAGGAGTTTGTCTTGGCGTCTCGTGCCACTCTTCTTCTCGTCAAAGCCTGCGGACCACTGACTTTATCGAGAACTTTTTACGTCTTGTTCAAATAACGAAAGATCATGGCATCATCTTACAGATTGAGGTAAATATTTGATTAGCCTACGTCTGAAATTGTGCCTCGAGTCAGCCCATCCAGTATAACGCCGTACATTGAGTTATTGTGAAGCGGCCGAAGATGGCGCATCTCTGGAAGGCGTTCAGATCATAACGGTTTTGTAAATTGCAGTTTACATGAAACAGATCAAACGGTTCCAGTCACAATTTATGGCATCTCGAAACCGTTATGTCCTAATCTATACGGTTTATTGAAATAGGAGCCTGCCAGCAACCTGCGGATGATCGTGTGTTTCCCCCTGGGCTCTTCCCGATTTCCTCCCACCATAATGCTGGCCACCGTCGTATAAGTGAAAAATTCTTGAGTACGGCGTAAAGCACCAATCAAATAAATAAATGAATAAATAAATAAATATTAAAAGAAGAATGCAATAGCTGGCACCTGTCAAATATGTAGTTTGTTTATTTATATGATTGACGTTGAACGTTGTAACTATTTCCTTCCAGTATATGATGGAGGTGTACATTTCATAGCTGGAACAATCTCAAATGCTTAATGCAAACTACTCACCTGTGAAAAATATGCGACGGACTTTCCTTATATAGTGTACCGTCAGGTGGAAGTGGTAAATGGCCTCCAAGACTACATAACAATTACATGTGTCCTAATGAGTCAAAGCCAAGCATTTTAATCACAAAGTGACATAAACCTGGTCAAACTTGTGGTCTGAGAAAAAAACGGGAGCAGTCATTACATGAGCGAAATATCATTCGAACCATGAATTTGAAGTTTTCAATGTGGATCAATGTTCAACATGTTAGGTGCACATACTCAAAATCAACAATCGAAGGGAAGATCTGGATCGAAAGTATGTCAGCAGATTATATACGGGGATGCTATTTCAGACAAAATTATCTCTTTATGAGTCGACTTATAAATTTTCGCATCGTACATATCGTTGAAAATGGCAAGTTTTTGACATACTACAGAAAAAACATGACTGCAGCTGTACATTGTTCATTTCGAGTCCATATGCTAGCTTCTAAACGCAGCTCTGTAAGTCGCTCTGCCTGTGTGTCGGTCCGTTGGTCTGTCAGTCGGTCGATCGGTCTGTCTGTCTGTGGGTCTGTATGTCGGTCTATCGGTGTGTCTATCGGTGTGTCTGACTGTCTGTTTGTCGGTCTGTCTGTGGGTCAATCGGTGTGTCTGTCGGTATGTCGATAGTTCGGTCGATATGTCGGTCGGCACGAAACAGTGATGTGCCACATATATACATGATCTTCATCGTTTCCGAACATTTCTTTAAAAGAAAAGTGTAAAAGCATAAAACAAGGCACTATTATTAAACCTCTTATATATTTGTGGACAAGGGACCGATGAACTCTAAGAAGCTCCGCAATAAATTTAATAGTAACATTCCAGCGTTAATGGCGCGTTAAAACTACTTAATTTGGGGTGATACAAATTAGCGTATTTTAGACGGTGTTATTTAATACAGCTTCTAAGTCCCCACACTCTGACTGGCAGAGTAAACTAATCGAGGCTACGGCACGGTAAAGGTAGACGGTGGCGATAAGTGTTAAGGGGCTGAGACAGGAGGCGGGGGAGTGAGCAGAGATTCACCCCTGCGGCTCAACGTCTATATATTAAAGCAGTGCATACCTGATACTGAACAAATATGGCGACAAAGTGCCACCAAATTGGAGGGTAAACAAACCGGGGAGTGCTGGAGTACAGCCCCATTGATACCTGCCTGACGTCTAGCCTTCTCTGGACCGACGCAGGACGATTGATATGAAACGAAGAACATTTTACTTATGTACCGTCGGTAAATAAAGAAGATATTCAACAATGGACTGGGAATAGACGAGTATGTGTGAGCCTACTTGAGAGATAAGTATGAGGGTATGACTCGGTGTAGCTCGGATACAAGATTGTGTGGACTGGCCCACTGACTGACTCATTGACTGTGTGATTGAATGAGTGAGTGACTGACTCACATTTAACGGGAATATGCTTCAAATCATATGCGAGGTGAAGCACTGGTATGTATAACTCTATGGTTTTACTGAAGGAACGACAGACTGTATCCCTGTATTTCTGCGCTAATCCATAGAGGTATATCCGCCTATTATCATGAGCGAATGTCCCTGTAATCAATAAAGGTATATCCGCCTATATCATGAGCGAATGTCCCTGTAATCAAAAGTGGTATATCCGCCTATATCATGAGTGAATGTCACTGTAATCAATAAGAATATATGTCCCTATAATCACTAAGGGTGTAGGCCTATGTCTCTGTAATCAACACGAGTGTATGTCTCTGTAATCGATAAAAGTGCGTGTCTCTGTAATCAATAATAGTGCATTTCCCTGTAATCAATCAGAGTGCATATCCCTGTGATCATAAAAGTGCATGTCTCTGCAATCAATAATAGTGCATTTCCCTGTAATCAATAAGAGTCAATGTCTCTGTGATCAATAAGAGTGCATGTCCCTGTAATCAATAAAAGTGTATGTCTCTGTAATCAATAAGAGTGCATGTCCTGTAATCAATCAAAGTGCATATCCCTGTAATTAATAAAAGTGCCTGTCTCTGTAATTAATAAAAGTGCATGTCTCTGTAATCAGTAAAAGTGCATGTCTCTGTAATCAATAAGAGTGCATGTCCCTGTAATCAATACGAGTTCATGTTCCGGTAATCAATAAGAGTCAATGTCTCTGTAATCAGTAAGAGTGCATGTCCTTGAAATCAAAAAGAGTCCATGTTCCTGTAATCAATAAGACTGTATTTCCCTGTAATCAGCAAGAATATATGTCCCTATAACCAATAAGCAAATATGTTCCTATAATCAATAAGAATATATATCACTATAATCAGTTAGGATATATGTCCCCGTAATTAAGAGGAGTGTATGTCCCTATAACCGATTAGAGTGTAGGTCCCTATCATCAGTAAGCGTATATGTCCCTAAAAGTGTTTGTCCCTATCATCAATAAGAGCAATGATATAAGTACAACGCTTCTGTAGGCTACATATATTGTCCATATGAGTGAGAATGCCAACATCGAAACAACTCTGGCAAAATTGCCTGTCTTTGGGGGCTTTTTGATCAAGAGCCCCACGCTAAACTCATAACGCTGTATTACATATAAAAAGTTTATAAACCTAATTAATTTAATTAGAGAGAAGCATAGTCACTTCCTGGGTATGTGTCATGACACTGGTAAGACGTTGGCGATTTCCCCCGCGTCAGGTAAGAATTAATGACTAACTAAAGGTGTCACTTTCATCTCACTTGGGAAACTTCAAAAGAATTTCAGTACTTCAGGCATGCTCTATTTTTTTCAAACGCTGTGTCGTCGAAACAATGTAAACACCCTCGAGGCAGTCGAGATAATAAAATGTAGATAATGTCACTGAGAAACTCATTGTGTACACCTAGATGAGTGACAGTTAAAAAATGTGGGTGGCCAGATTATATAGTGTGAACACACAAGCTGACCAATCAGCTTCCCTCTTACATTGTGGAAAACACGTGGGTATATGTAAATGATGGAAACGTTTGTATTCATCTTTTGTTGATACAGAAAGTTCTAAACCCTCACATCTCTATGTAAGTAATAACAATGACAGTGACAAAATCTTTTCTGACCTTATAGGTACATTCTAAGAACTAATCAGCTAAATTTAACATCGAGATTTCCGAGTAATGCTAAAACACTGCAACGTAATACGTTACGGACAACACTATACACCGTTACGGACAACACAATATAACGTTACGGACAACAACATACACCGTTACGGATAACACAATACACCATTACGGACAACAACATACACCGTTACGGACAACATGATACATTGTTACGGACAACACAATACATGGTAACAGACAACACAATACACGGTTACGGACAACACAAGACACGGTTACGGACAACACAATACATGGTTACGGACAACACAATACACCGTTACGGACAGCACAATACACGGTAACGGACAACATCATACACCGTTACGGACAGCACAATACACCGTTACGGACAACACAATACACCGTTACGGACAACACTATACACCGTTACGGACAACACAATACACCATTACAGACAGCACAATACACGGTTACGGAAAACACAATACATCGTTACGGACAACAACAACATACACCGTTACGGACAGCACAATACACCATTACGGACAACACAATACATGGTTACGGACAACACAAGACACGGTTACGGACAACACAATACATGGTTACGGACAACACAATACACAGTTACGGACAACAACATACACCGTTACGGACAACAACATACACCGTTACGGACAACATGATACACTGTTACGGACAACACAATGCATGGTTACGGACAACACAATACATGGTTATGGACAACACTATACACGGTTATGGACAACACAAGACACGGTTACGGGCAACAACATACACCGTTACGGACAACAACATACACCGTGACGGACAACATGATACATTGTTACGGACAACACAATACATGGTAACAGACAACACAATACATGGTTACGGACAATACAATACACCGTTACAGATAGCACAATACACCGTTACGGAAAACACAATACATCGTTACGGACAACAACATACACCGTTACGGCAAGCACAATACACCATTACGGACAACACAATACACCGTTACGGACAACACAATACACGGTTACGGACAACACAATACACAGTTACGGACAACACCAGGCACCGTTACGGACAGCACCATACGCGGTTACAGAAAACACAATACACCGTTACGGACAACACAATTTATCGTTACCGTGTGTAACTCTAATATTATGTAGCCCTCGACCTTTTTGGCATTACGTCTTCCACGTAAAACAATAACCTCGTCCACCTGAAATAACAACCTCGCCCACCTTATTGAGTATAAAACTGCCGCTAGACACCCATAATAGGAACATTATTTCTTAAATAGTTTTAGTAATAACATATCGTCTATTCACTCATAAAACATAGTATATTCTATCAATTTAACAGAATAGTTTTAGAGTGTATAGTAGGGCCACATTAACAACTTTGTTAAAGAGACTTCTTAGACAAGTCGGGTTTGAAATTGATTTACAACTGACGAGCGTTAACCAAATTAGTATCTGCGAAAAACTGAAGGGTTACTAAGAGAGACAATAAAGATATATTCTGTGATTTGCGTATGTAACACATATAAGCACACACATACCTGTGATTTAATTTCCGTTCTACACAAATTATGGTAATAAAGACGTGTTAAGATTTATTCCACAAAACGTGAATACAAATTGCATCTCAATGTGATACATCATATTTTACAAGGGCTGCAGAAACCATGCATCTCTGAACTGCAATTCTGAAGACCTCCAACCTTGATGTTTGTATGGACCGAAAAGAACATAAATATACGGAAAGGACTGTCGTTTTACTGTCATCAGAAAGCTGAAGTAATGATAAAATTCGCGATATGGCCCCATGTTTGAACACAAGAACGATGAGCTACGATAAGGCACCACTGAGGCGTCCGTAAAATCAGCGCGCTGGGGATTTAGTAGTTTGGTGTTTGTCGGTTTAGTTTGTACGGAAACCAAGATAGACAAACTTTCAATGTTCGTAATCGGAAAAGTTGTAACACTGGACCGCAGAACCTTAGTTCATATACACTCTGACGAATAGGATTCCCGGCAGGTTAAAGGACTCCCGTAAAGTCTATCTGAAAGGTATTTATGGCCTATGTTCGTGGGAAATAAGCCATCAATCGTACAGGCGGTTAATTGACAGGTCTTTTTAGCAACTGGTGACCAAGATCAGTGTTTAAAAAACCAGAGTGTGTCTGCATTACAATCGACAATTAAACATGGAAAATATAGGGGCCATTAATCCCAAGAAACGAGTGAGTGAGTGAGTGAGTGAGTGAGTGAGTGCTTGGGGTTTAACGTCGTACTTAATTTTTCAGTCATATGACGACGACGGGGTTCTTAGAGTGCATGTAAATTGCCTCCTTGTTGCATGACGGATTTCCATTACTCTTTTATCTAGTGCTGCTTCACTGAGACGACTTACCGAAGGCAAGTAAGCCGCCCCGCTCGAGCCGTTATACTGGTATGGGTATATGAAGTAATTGCACAATCCCTTTCATGCTGAACGCCAAGCAAGGAAGTTGTAACTTCCTCTTTTAATTTCTTAGGTGTGACTCAACCCAGGATTGACCCTGGATCTACCGCCTCCCAAAGCGGACCCAAGAAACGATAATACGGTTGTCTGTGTATATGTCAAGATTTGGGCTGACCTGTGATAAGGAAACATCGTTATGAAATAACACGAAAAATGTTACAAATGACGTTAAAACCCCAAATAATCGAAAGCAATCAAAAACAAGCATCGCGACAGTACGTCATTTTCACACAATATTCGTGAGGAAGATACGAACAACTGGATTGGTTTCCAGGTGAATATTCCAATATAAAACAACTACAGCAAAGAAAGTAAAACCAGAGCAGCAGATGCAGTGCGATAGTTGGCAAATGGCCACGCGTAAGCAGTGAAATATGGCCTCTTGTCAACGCGCACATGATATTTTCAGTATGGTCTCTGTGGTACACCATACTTATGTAGGAGTCTCTCTACATTCCTTTATATTTGTCGACAAAGTGAGAAGAAACATGCTGAATGGGTGTCTGTGGATTATAACGATGTCTGTTCAAACACAGTGGATGAGGGTAAGTTTAGCCCATCACATTGTCGATTGTCGCTAAGTAAACATCTCGTTTTATTATAGTCATTTAAACCTGTTTGACAGAAACCTGAGCACCTTGTCCTCGGTTTGACTGGTGTGGTATCGGTACCCTAGTATGAAGGTGGATGCGGTGCGTTTATCCAGATTTCTTTTCGAGTTTCTTCCACCTATATACATCTTTATGTTGTATCTGTTTATTTATTTATTCCTTTATTTATTTGATTGGTGTTTTACGCCATACGATGGCTTTCCCCGGCTCTGCCCGGCTTCCTCCCACCATAAGGCTGGCCGCCGTCGTATAAGTGAAATATTCTTGAGTACGGCGTAAAACACCAATGAAATAAATAAATAAATATACGACGGCGGTGAGCAATATGGTGGGAGGAAACTGTGCAGAGCCCCGGGGAAACCCACGACCATGCGCAGATTGCTGACAGACCAACACTCTCAAGGCTGGAAAGGAAGCCAACATGAGCTGGACTTGAACTCACCTCGATCACATAGGTGAGAGGATCCTGCGTCACTGTCGAGTCTACGTTAAGAATAAACTAGGTAGTTATTTTTAGTGCGCATGGCTAAAATTCTTTGGCTGTAGGACAAACAAGTCCATTCAGCTTGCTTAAAGAACTGTAACCCTCGGCGGTCAAACACATTTCACCAAGTTTCGTGCATTTGGTGCGAGTCTTTGTGACAGCTTAGGCTTTAAATAGACCCGAACATAGTTTCATGTCGAAATCAGACAAAAACACACATGCAAATTAGACCTGGGCTGAATATTTTACTTTTATTTATTTATTTATTTCATTGGCGTATTACGCCGTACTCAAGAATATTTCACTTATACGACGGCGGCCAGCATTATGGTGGGTGGAAACCGGGCAGAGCCCGGGGGAAACTCACGACCATTCGCAGGTTGCTGGGAGACCTTCCCACGTACGGCCGGAGAGGAAGCCAGCTGGACTTGAACTCACAGCGACCGCATTGGTGAGAGACTCCTGGGTCATTACGCTGCGCTAGCGCGCTAACCAACTGAACCACGGAAGCCCCAATATTTTGCTTTTGTCCAAGTCTGTAATGTTGTAGCACAGGTATGAATGGCCATTGGCATTTGTTTATCCCACTTATAACCGGTTCTGCTCATGCACATCGATGTATTGAAACAGTAATCTGCCTTATTTCGGAGAAAGGTATAAGTGTCAGTATAACCGGCCTATAGGAAGCAAAACCAGAGCATTGACGACAGTGTAATAGCTGGCAAATGGTCCGGCACACATAAATCAGTGAAATAATGGCTGTACTACGACTTTTGATGTGTATGCTTCAAAAGCACCAATGTACAGGCCAAATCTAACCATACATTCAGGGGATCGAGGTTTCCGTCGACTTATTATTGATACAATGTATTTTGAAAGAGGATAAAAAGAATATATAATACTAGGAAAGTATGATTAGGGTACTAATAGACAATACGGTGCACATCTTGAAAATGTCTACCACAAAACCCACGAGTTCCAAGAATTTCCCTAGATGCGAGGAGTTCGCTACATACACCTGCAGCACAAGTAAAAGTAAGAAAAAAATTATGTCGGATACTAAGTGAAGATGCTATGCACATGTTGATTGTCCCACACAATCCTAAAAAATCTGAGTTTCAGAAGCTTCCTTACCGTAAAAGGCGTTGATTATACACAAATGCACCCTGTGTTAAACTGAAATTCTGAAGAGGTAAATAAATTGCTAGGTGAATAGGCGAATGAATGAGAATCAGTATATAAACCCGAATCTGTTTTAGAGGCTTTTCTAACTGTAGAATTGATTACATAACATATATACTTAGTGTGGCCGGCCGGACGGACGGACGGACGAAGGACACCTGGTAGTGTGTGTGAGGGTAGGGGTAAGGTGTTTATTACTGTGATGACAATACAAGAGTTACAAGAGTTTTTAGCAACTCTAATAAATTGCAATTTTTACCTTACTGCGCTTAATCCACGGTGTTTAGGGGCGTGCATGTTGCTACTATTTAAGCATTTACATTAACAGTTGGAATAAAATTCGACCTGACGCACATTGATGCTGCAGACTTTTGTATTGTAACATTTTTTCCACAATGGCCGTCTGGTTTAAGGGTAGAGAAAAGCACCAACCCTTCACAAGTATCGGAGTGATAAATCTCCTCAGGTGAAGCGGAGGACGAACCAACAAGAGTTGGCTTTGAACCCGTTATCTTACTGACCAAAGAATACGGATCTGCCGATAGAAACCATGAACATCCTCCGTCATCGAAAGAGCATTAAGGGTGAAAGAAAAATAGGGCCAGGTGGGAACCGGACACGGCCTTGTGGATACAGACAGGACTAAGTGGAAACCATACAGGACCAAGTGGCAACTGTAGACGGCCAGATGGAAACGGAACAAACCCCAAAAAGAAACCGAATGGGGCCAAGGGGATACCGTAAATGACTAAGTGGAAACCGCACATGACCAAGCGGGAACCGTAAATGACCAAGTGGAAACCGTAAATGACCAAGTGGAAACCGTAAATGACCACGTGGGAACCGTACATGACCAAGTCGAAACCGTAAATGACCAAGTCGAAACCGTAAATGACCAAGTCGAAACCGTAAATGACCAATGGGAACCGTAAAAAACCAAGTGGAAACCGTAAATGACCAAGTGGGAACCATCTTGGGCCAAGAGGAGACCGGAACCTCAACTTACGAGTGTGGTGCCTGGAAGATTATTCAACAAGACAATGTCTCCGATTCATAAAAAACAAAGAAGCGACAACACAGATCCGAAGTGAAAGGAAAGACAATTTAATTCAAGCAGCTGACTTAACATCCATCGCAAACTGTTAGCAAATAACACAGATTGCCCCAAGCTGGAGCAAAAGTGAGAGCATCAGGTCCAGGGGGAGGGGTCGTCCTCTACGGCTCTACTACACACCCCCTCACCTCTCTAACATCTAAACACTTCCAACGCAAAGTTTAACATACAGATGTTTCCCTCCAAAACAGAGATATGTATATCTTAAAGAATCACAATGGAATCCAAAGAAACTCACCCAAAAAAACAACAGGATTAAAAAAACATATATGGACACGTGATGTAGAAAATAACTTACAATGATGGAAGAAAAAAAACACACACAGTCAAATAGTAGGCCTTTACATGCATGTTCCGCCCCCGGAAAAAACACACCCAGACATAACCAAACAACACATGCAAATACATGTATATAAACATTTGTTCGCATAAGGCAATACCGCAAAGGCTTGGGAATTTAAAGTACAGCGTAAACTGAACCACACACCTCCTATATCATAACGTTTTCCCGTTTCCTGTCTCGACCTTTGCTTAACTACCACGATCACGTGATATCTACAGTCCTGCCTCCGATGGTAGTTACTTGTAAGGAAAGGTTACAAGCGCTTCCTGAACCGAGGTTCGATTCCACAAAGACACTTTTAACCTTTTAATTGACCTTTGTCCTTGTTTTAAAAGAACTGAAAGAGTCAAGTGATGTCGCTTTGGATATAAATTCTGCTGCAGTAAACTAAGCATTATGACAAAACTTAAAATTTTTACTAAAGATGAAAAATCCCTCTGTGGAATCGGCTTCGGTTACCTTATGACTACTGTTCTGTACACAACGCTCTGTCATATTTATAACACATTCATCAAGCGATAGCTTCGCGGTCACTTTTCGCTCAGGTGCTCTGCCGTCCGCCAGACAAATCGAATGAAAATGTCCTCGGTGAAACACTATATGTCCGCTTTCACACACCTGACTCCACTAAGTGCTCTGCCACGCGTACTGAACAAGTTAGAACTTCGCTGAAACTCCAGTCAGCTATCAAGTCCTCCCGTTTCACAAGCTGCACGATGACAACAGTGAAGTGCAAAACTGTGTTCTTTGGGACGCGCTCTTGGAATCAAGGCTCGAACCTCAACAACCTACTCTATCTCATCTCATTACACGAGATGACCCTGCAAAAGATATACTTCCGGCGCCTTTGCGCATGCTTATTTTCTACATTTCACACCCACTCAGCCTCAATATCTTGTCTATACTCCGTAGCATTCTTCATAGAGGGTGTTACATCTACTTGAACGGATCCGTTTTTCCCAAGCCTATTTGACAACTATCACAGAGAGGTCGTAATCGGGTTGCACGTATAGTATAGCCGTGGTTGACAATTGTCAAAGTTGTCTTCATCATTGTGTTGTGTGATTACACACGTCTTGGTTTCGCGAAAGAAAAAAAAGGATCATACAACGACCTTCTCCAGATTGCTGGCATTTTCTGTGCCTTTTCAGCACACGCCAACGGCCCGGAAGTTAGTTCTTGTTCTGATAGAAATGCCATGCGTAAATTTACCTCAGTTTTGAAGTGCATTTACAACCTGCTGTAATATCTTCTCAAATCATAGTACCATTAACGGCACAGGTTAAGACATCCACACTAGTAGAGACAATGGCACACGTAAAGACATGGGCACGTGTGAAGACATGAGCACAGTTACTAAATAGAAACGATTTCTGTGAACTCCCAAAGCTGGTCTATGTACCCACCCCTCAGCTATACGTACATATGGCTATCATGGCAACAAATACTAGCAAGCAGCAACTGTTTTACTGCTGCTTCTTTAGCTACCCATAAACTACATACTGCTTCTGTACAGAAAACATTCTTTTTGTAGGTCCATGAATAAAATGAAATCAAGTGTCAGGGGACCAGTATTCTTAAAATCCTGATTCAACAGTGAACGCATGGGTTTCATTAATTCTGAATTAATAGATAAAAGATTGGCGTCTGTACAATGTGTTCCTACAGTGCCACTTTCGTTTTATCCGACACAAATGCTGACTTCCGATGAAATATAAGAATACTGCCAATGCCCTTTTCAATCTAAGTGGCAACTTAAGTCAACATAATAGGTACACTGTGATGTTAACTTCAAATGATGGTCCACCATAGTTAAAAGGGATACAAAACCACACTTAACAGCACCATAGGAAATTGACTTGGTGTCTTCTTACATACAGTTTCACCTTCAAGGACAGCCACAGCTGTGAGGGGAATAAAAGTACCAATGGTTATCACCAGCCCAGCACTCTACAAAAAGAAGCAAATATTGTAGCTCGTGCAACAGCAACGCCCTCTGCCTACCTGCATAACAATGCTAGTTGTCACTTGTACTGTTATTAAAACAATACTGTTCCATGAGGTACAATATTTGCTTCCCTCTATGAAAAGCTGGCTCTGTTGTGATCTGAAAATTATGTACATGAACTATAGATTCTATTCACATTAGAATCCATGCCATCAGGGCTTGGGATAACAATATCTCGTATAACAAGAGAGTGCAGAATCCTGCAGCTCTTTATCCTCACGCCACTTGGTGACAAGACTGGGTGCAGTTATAACAGACCAGTGTAAATAAGTCATATTATTTCATAGATTACCTCTGCACAGTTGTCAACACTAACTATTTACATGTATAAGATAATGAAATGTAAGCCTCATCTGTACTACTACCACGAGAAAGTAGCAAGACAAATATCTCAAAAAGACAAAAAAAGCAGCAAACCCACATCAAAAGAAAGATGAAATAATTGAACCAAAAATAAAAATGCAACCTAACCTCATAATGGCATCAGAGAATACAAACATATTAATGGCATCTAAATTACATGTAACTTGAAACTTCAATCACACAATGCCAGATAAAATAGCACAATCAGAGCTAGTCCTGAGTTGTGCAAATACACAGTGGTCTACTGTTTTGACTCCATCCTTGTCTTCTGATGTATTTATTTATTTGTTTGGTGTTTTACATCGTACTCAAGAATATTTCACTTATATGACGGTAACCAGCATTATAGCGGGAGGAAACTAGGCAGAGCCCGGAGAAAACCCACGACCATCCGCCAGTTGCCGACAGACCTTCCCACGTACAGCCTGAGAGGAAGCCAGCACTCACAGCGACCGTCCTTATCTTCTGCCTCATTACTTTAAGTACACAGCTTTAAATAAAGTACCACAGAAGCAAGCCCAGCTTGGGACCACTATACTGAAGGCAGAACAACCTCTCCACAGAGTCTGTTTCTGACTTCAAAATGTCAAATGAGAACAATTATAATAAGCAAGAGCAACCTATAGGTGGACTGAGAAAAAATGCCTCAAATGAATCTGTAAAATGTCAAATATGAATCCACGTGGTATAGAATTGAACAAGTTTCACAAAGTTTCAACAACGGCTTTTAAACAACTGTTACATGTATGGGACATGAATACCAGCGTTTTCAAAATGAACAATAGGCCCCCTAATGCGAAATCATGCTTAGCTGCGGACATCTTGGTTTGTAATACCAGCTGGTATGCACGTTAGTGATAAATCTCAACATTCTAATCAATTTAAAAATCTAACTCACACATGAAAAACAGCAACATTTTTATGTCTTCTTGCATGAATTTAATTCCTGCTACTTCCTGAAGACCCCTGCGTATTAGGGTGTACTATAAAGCCCAATCAGCCTGATGTCAACACCTCCCACTTGTGTTGTTACTAAACTCTTTTATTAGTCTGGACTTCACTATAAGGTCACCATGTTCCACTTCGAGGTCACACAAAGTCCTAATGTGTCGGGCCACTAGCATGTGAGGATATCATTTATGGGTTATGTTATACCATACAGGCTTTAACACACTCTTCGTTCAAGTCAACTTCACTATTACATTTGATCTCCAATGAGCCACTATTCCAAAAATGCCATTTTTAATCAGCAGGCTAGAATGCTGTGAATGTACATGTAAATCTCACCTGCACTGAGCAAACATATGGGGCTGTGGACAACTGGGTATAGTCAACTTTGTGTACCATATCTCTGTCACTTGTACTCAGCAGAGCCCTCTCAGGGCTTGTCTAGAGGTCAGCTGTATTCAACAGAGCTCTGTCACAAGAGTCTGAATCAGCTTTATTCAGCAGAACTGAACAGACAAGATATCAGCAAAAACCTGTTACATCTTTTCCGGCCAGCTATATTTAGCAGGACCCTGTCAAAAAGAGTCTAGCTGATGCATAGTTTAGCAGAACACACAGAATCGAGACATCAGCTATATTCAGGAGAGCCCTGACACACCAAGTCTGAACGTTAGGTGTATTCAGGAGAGCCCTGTCACACCAAGTCTGAAGGTCAGGTGTAGTCAGGAGACCTCTGACACACCAAGTCTGAAGGTCGAGTGTATTCAGGATAGCCCTGACACACCAAGTCTGAAAATCGGGTGTACTCAGCAAAGGTCACACATATTTAGCAAATCTTGTTCTATCCTTAATGTCATATGTATTAAGAAGAATCTGTCAGATTTTACCTAAATGCTACGTGTTCAAAAGAACTGTGTCACATCATCTCAACCAAACCTGTATAAAGGTGTCCTCCAGTTGCTATTCCCAGGAAATTTGAGTTCTCAACACTGACCAAAGTTTTTTTTTGGCAGTACAAGTACAATCATTCTTTAAAATATAACTGACACAAGTGCAACAAACAACAAGAAAAGAAATTCATGTGATATACAAAATTGCTAAACATGTGAAATGGAAATAACTATTTACTAGAACTATAAATGCGTTTTTAAAGGAAAAAAAAAACAGATTGGCATTCCTCAAAAGGCCGAATTCAAACAATTATGGTGATAAGAGATTGTGACAGGCAGATCTACGCAAAGTTTATGACCATGGCAAGTCTTTGGAGCAAAGAGAATCAGGATAAAAATACATGAAGTGTAATTATTTAGGACATTTCTTTTTGCTAAGAAAATAAAAACTGCACAACAAGAAAAAGGCAGTGACAGATTTTTTTTTTTGTATGTTTTCCCTTTGTTTTTTTCGTGTTTCTCATGTTTGTATCCGTCGCCATCACTTTAAAACTATTACCAGGTACAGTGTATTTACATGTACATGTATTTATTTTCCAAATAAAGCCTGGTTAAAACGTCAAAACCTCAAGAGATTGTCAAATCTGGACACGTCAAAGTATTCACGATAGACACATTGCAAATTGCTTTTCATTAAGTAAGCAGACAAGCAAGCCATCTTCTTCAGTCTAATCAATAGCCACTTCATGTACAACCACATGTATACATTTGACTTTCAGTTTCACTTTCCGAAGTCACTTTGTCTCTCTAAGGAGAGGTCGCGCATACACTGGTCTCACACACTGGTATATTGTCAACATTTGGATATGGTCAACTATTTTTTTTTTTGTTGACAAACCGTGACCCCCTTCATTCCTTACGCCCTGCCCTACGTAGAGATGCTAAGCCTGTTTCAGTACCACAACAAGCACATCCCACATCCTGCAGCACATCCATCTTCTCCTCTGTGATGGGGGTCTTTGGCGAAAATTCACACAATTTGTTAAAAACGTCCCGTCTAGAGCAGAATCTGGGGTTGGTTATATGGGCACTCCAGGAGAGACCACTCACTGGAGAGGATTATGTAACTACGTACATGCATGAACGTGACGGGAGCCCTGTGCTGGGCGTGAGCGAGGGATAGAAGGGGGAGGGGCCTCCCTTCTCATCACATCCCCTCCCCTTGAGGGGCCACAGCCACCTTCCCCTCACACCTACTGTCCTCCATTGACCAGCACATCTTTGCTCTTCTGGGCATTGCTTGTTTTGGCTTTGTTCACTTTAGAGTCCGATTCACTGCCGCTGCCCTGGCCTGGTCTCCCCTGAGGAGGCTTGGGAGCCCCAGGGCGGGGCCTGGTCTCCCTTTGCTCTTCCCTCGGGGGTCGCTGGGGACGTGGTGGCTGTGCAGGCTCCCCCTGAATGACAGGACCTGGCTTTACATCTTTACCCCCAGATGCACCATTAGCATTGGGTGGACCAGAGGGGTACCTCCTCTGCTGGTAGCCTGGGGATTGAGACCTCCTGTTATGACTGCCATACCCCTCAGAACGGTTGCCTGAGTAGCCCTCAGACCTGTAGCCACCTCGCCCTGACATCCCAGACGACATTCTCCCCCGGTAGTTAGACGTACTTGTATCCGTTTCAGTGCCAGATGCAGTGCCTCCGTTCCCTCTCCGCCTATTCCGTCTACGGCGCCTGCGTCGAGGACCATCAATAGAGGAGACGCTATCTGTAAACATTCAGTGTATACTGAAAGGCTTACTCCTTCAGTATCATACAAAAGGAGCAATTATGTATTTATTTTTCTGACTGTTCTTTGACGCCATACAATTTTTCCACTGACAGCATCGCAACTGGTGTTTTGGTGGAGAAAACTAGAGTGCCTGGAATACTGGCAAACTTTCCCCATGTATAACATACATGTAGGTCATATTGGTGAAAGTCAACTGATCTGCAATGATCTTCATGCCAGACCACACAATTGATTAGTGAAACATAAGATCCAAAAACGATGAGAGTGATAAAATTCCCCCTGAGACGATGGGACTACACAAATGTTGCATGTAATCTGATGATTAAGAAGGACAATCTGAAGACATTTATACCATCAGTGTATTTTTTAGCTGGAAGAGCTCTTACTGGCCTGGTCAGCTCATGTGTTGTTCTTGCCACAGCTAAACGGCCCATTACCAATCAGCGACAGTGCAGTAGACTTGAACTCCACTGTCCATTTATTTATTTATTTATTTATTTAATTGGTGTTTTACGCGGTACTCAAGAATATTTCACTTATACGATGGCGGCCAGCATTATGATGAGATGAAACCTTGCAGAGCCCAGGGGAAACCCATGACCATCCGCAGCTTGCTGGCAGACCTTCATGTTTCCTTGGATTTATTTCTTTATTTATTTGATTGGTGTTTTACGCCATACTCAAGAATATTTCACTTATACGACGGCAGCCAGCATTATGACGAGATGAAACCTGGCACAGCCTAGAGGAAACCCATGACCATCTGCAGGTTGCTGGCAGACCTTCATGTTTCCTTGGATACTTCCAATCTGGAGAAACGTGCCGGCATACGCTAAGCAATCTGATTTGTGCTACTCTAGCCTTGACTAGCATCATATAAATATATATGTAAAAAAATTGGAAAATTCTTGAGTTGTTTATCAGATGAATAAATAAACTAAACTACTGGTTCAATGTTATCACCCAAGAGGAAATTGCTCTTCACATCACTTAACACAGTTTGTGCGCTCAAAAACTAGACAAACATTTCTTCAGTAAGAACATGCTGTCTACACCTGTATTCAGCGTTCTGTTGACTTGGTCTAGTCTATGTAACAACATGACCAAGTTTTGCCATGTCTGCAGTGTGTATCACTTGTCAATCTGACAGCAACCATTGACACTTTCAGTGTCTAACAAAGGGCACTGAGTAACATTTCAATGTAGTAAACAGTAACTGGATTTATTTCTTTGATTGGTGTTTAACTCTGTACTCAAGAATATTACACCTATACGATGGCAACCAGTATTACGGTTTGTGGAACCTGGGCAGAGCCTTCAAGATTTGTCACAAAAAGTACATTTTTTTAATTAAAGAAAGTAACTAAAACATTATTTTTGGCACTGAAACTTACATTTGTCCAGTAAGATATTATTCTACATGAGCCTAACAAACAAACCTTAAAGCACATGTCTAATAAGAGCAACAGAACTGTTAGGATCAGGCAATATGAGCAGAATTATATAGGTCAAATACAGAAGGTGACCCCAACAGTGAGAGTTGAGAGAGACATGACTCCACCAGCCCCAGTCCGACCCTAAACACCCAGAACAATACAGTGTTCATCTCACCTTGATCCTGGCTGTTCACACTGGCGTTGTCCAGAACAGTGTCATCATCGTCCGTCATTCGTCGCCGCGACCCGTAACCTCCGCTCTCGTCGTGAGAAACTGTGAACACCAGGGAGAATGCAAATCAATCAACAGTAGGGCTGTAACAGGGCCCCGCTCCCGCCATTTATTGGTTCTACTTTAAAGTTCAACTCTGTTTTCAACAATATACCCTAAGTAATCACAAATTTCATCCATGACTAACTCGCTCATTTTTCCAGATTCTGAGAGTTCTACTGATTTTAGGAAGCTGTTTTGAGCTTTGTTCGGAACAAGGGATGATATTCTATTGGAAATTTGACCACCAAAAATAATATTTTGTGACATTTACTTGCCTCTAAAAATGTTCTTTTGTGGGCAAAATTTTAGGTTATTTAGAGTATATCAACCCTTGCAGTTGGCTGAACCAATGGAGCTCACTACAAAATGCTATTTTGAAGACAAAATAGGCCCACTTGCAGTATACCAAAAATAATATTTCACATATCCCCCCTTTATTCTTTTCAATTTAAAACCCACCTTTATACATTAAAATATTTGCCCATATTTATGTCTGTGAAAAAGAAAAACATAATACAACAGGAAAATAAATAAAATACAAATAAAAAAAGGCAGTTTCAAACATGAATGACAATTATCTTTTCACAATACGGTAAGTGAATGTTATGCTAACAGGCAACACATACAAGATGGCTGCTGAGAACAACTGGACAAACCCTTTAACACAAAATGGACCTCGGTTTAAATGCACAATATCTTAAGGCCATTGTAATGTGTGAAGAATGAATTTACATGAAAACAAAAAACAACTGTCTGTTAGTCTACTTTGGTTGGAGTGCACTAAGACTTTTGTCAGTAAAAGCATGACAGTATGCTAAGAGTCAAGAGTCAAGATTCAGATATGCATACTGCTAAGAAATGTCACAAATCTTGTCTTGATGTCATGCCCAATACTTGTCCAGCAAAACCTCGAACTATTTCCCCACTATCCCATCTCCAGTGTTGAGCCCTTTAACGGAACTGCCACATAAAGATTTGAATACAGCAACCTGTGGATGGTTGTGGGTTTCCCCCCGGCTCTGCCTGATTTCCGTCCACCATATTGCTGGCCGCCATCATATAAGTGAAATATTCTTGAGTACGGCATAAAACACCGATGAAATAAATATTTATTTTATTTATTTATTTGATGGGTGTTTTACGCCGTACACAAGAATATTTCACTTATACGATGGCGGCCAGCATTATGGTGGGTGGAAACCGGGCACAGCCATGGGGGAAACCCACGACCATCCGCAGGTTGCTGGCAGACCTTCCCACTTACGGCCGGAGAGGAAGCCAGCATAAGCTGGACTTGAACACACAGCGACCACATTGGTGAGAGGCTCCTGGGTCATTATGCTGCACTAACCAACTGAGCCACGGAGGCCCCCAATGAAATAAATAAATAAATGAATACAGGAATAATATACACATTCTGGCTTTTAACTCTGAGCAGTTCTCTGTTCCTTGACTTGCTCTGTGCAGATTTCCTTCTGTCATAATTGTAACAAGGTAGGATATCCTGACTACAGTATTTCACATAAACATTGCTTTCTAAAAATGCACTTCCAGGAGCAAACAAAAAGATTACAATATTACTTTAGATGCAAACACTTAAGTTTTGCTGAGGAGAAATTAATCAAACTTCAAACAAAACTCTTAAATGGCCTAATCAGCTGAATGAATCAATGAGCATCCAGCAAAATGTGTCACTAGAAAAACACTAAAAATGTGAAATACGATACTGGTATTTACAATCATTTCAACCCTGAGGAATTTCCCTGTAATCTGGAGATAGGAACATAGACTATGACCCTAAAGGTCTATGGTTCAAACCCCTACTGGGTCGACCCATCACATGCCATAAAGGTAGATAAAGAATCGCACTGGAAGAAAATAGTTGTGACAGGAGACAGACGGAGATTCACCAAGACCCAACACAGAGTTTTAACTACAGGACCCACGTACAGCCCATTCTGTTCTCCTCGCTATAATGACCTCGACCTCCACGGTAACCTCCGTTATTTGACATGGCATAATCTGTGGAAGAGAGATGAAGAGAAAACATGCAACACACAGGTTAATATCCGCACACTGTAACATATCATACCGCTTGTATCTGAAACAGAGGGTTAGCCAAAAACGTAAGATGAACACTTTTTGGAGCCCATTTTGCCTGAGCAGAGCTCAAACCACATTTAGTATTCTCCTAGGTTGCACGTACAGAATGCATGGAGTTCAATTACACCTCTCGCACACAACAACGTTGTTCTTGGACAACAAATCAAACATACCATGCTGCATGTGAAGCCAGTTATCATGAAGTCTGTTAGCTACTGATAGCCTGTGATATAGGGACAAACATAGTGTTAACTGATGCTGAATGTTTAATTGTAAGCCAACTCAACATAATATCAAGGTTTATCAAAGAATTACACGGTAACCAAGTTGCTGAGAGAAAAAAAATGTACAAAATATGAAACCTTTTTTAACTGTAACTTTTGAAAGTATGTACAAATATGTACAACGACGGTGAAAAATTTGGAAAGGACACATTTGTGACTGTATGAGTGGAGAGTGTTACAAAATAAAGGGAGAGATGTGGCACTGATTTTCTTTTTCGCTTGTACACTATGACGAAAGGCTTAGCTGGCTAACCCATGATCTGAAAACATCTATATATGTACGTATGTATGTATGTACGTATGTATGTATGTTTGTATGTATGTATGTGTGTGTGTGTGTGAGTTTTTTCACATCGTAGCCAACAATTTATCAGTCATATGACGATGAAGAGTAATTAGGTGTGTGTCTTCCTATGGCAGGACGAGTCCAGGCCACCAAAGTGCTGCCGCCACAGAAGTATCAATGTCAAATATTTTGTGGAATAGCTACGTTGCTGTAACACTTGTTACACCTTCATGCACATGTAGTGAAACAGCATCCTGAGGAATAGGAATTTATAAAGTTGGTCACAAAGAACACCAGCAGTAATATTAGGTCCAGAGATACAAACAGGGCACAACAACCACACAGCATTAGATAAGCAATCGACAATGGAATACAGAAAGTAGGCTAGAGCACATACATACAAAAGTGGCAGCAAGAGGCGCACAAACAGAAATGGCAACAAGAAATGTGCCTCCATGTGTGTCAAGAAGTGTCATTCATACAGAAATGGCAAAACAGAGGTATGCATTTAAACTTAGCACCAAGATGCGTAAATCCGTAAGTGGCAATGCAGATTGTTTAGACCACTGGCTACAATACACCACAATACACAAGTGACAATAAGAGGCAGGCATATATAAGTAGCTACATGCTTTGGTAAGCAGAATCAAAGGCATGCTTTTGTCCTTGTAAGTAAAAACAAAGGCATGCTTTTACAAAAAGCAATAAGAGACAAGTGTCAACAAGACAAGAATAAAGACATAACAAAAGTAGCAACAAGAGGCATTCAGGCATAAGTAGCACAGGGGGGGATAAATACAGTTGTGACAATTCCAGTCATGTTTAGAGAATTGGCAACCAGAATACAGAAGGGGCAATAACAGGAATGTATTTTAAAGTAGCAACATAGTCATGCGTTCACAGGTTGCAACAGAGGCATGCGTTCACAGGTAGCAACAGGGTCATGCGTTCACAGGTAGCAAAAGAGTCATGCGTTCACAGGTAGCAACAGAGGCATGCTTTGAAAAGAGGCGAGTGCCGAACAAGACAAGAATACAGACATGACAAATAGCAGTAAGAGGCAAGCACCAAGTGGCAACAAGACACAAGAACAGAAAATCAGCAAAAAGAAGAAGGTACATCGAAGTGGCAACAAGCCAAGAATACAGATGTGGCATGGCAATAACCAAGACATGGCAATAACCAAGGACACACGTGTAGGTGGAACTCACCATTATCACGGTGCATGGACATGCCTCGCATTCGGCCTCGACCTCGACGGTAGCCACGACCCCGCCCACCCGTGACAACGCTGTCTGTCAAATAACCAGACTGGCGGCGCTCCTCAGCCTCGGCCACCTCCGCTGACCAATCAGCAATGGGTCTGGAGGAGACGGACTCATCGTCACCTTCAAACAACAAAAGTTTTCTTGTCTCCTGACACCATTCAATGTCCAACATCAACTACAGTCTGTGGAAACCCTTTTAATCGCAAACATCTCCCTGTATTTTGTGTGGCTAACGAAATATCGCCTACAATCAAACTGGTTAACACATGGTAAGGGAGGTAACTGCAAGATAGAACAACTATGTCTGCCAAGTTATGCCCCCTGTTTAGTGCTCATCCTCAGCAAGAATGTTCCCATTTAATACAGTTACATGTACTTCATCATACAAGTTCTAACCCTGAGGCTCTGCCATGGTGATCTCAAAGACAACATGGACAGACACTTGAACCATAACAACTCAAACTTTGATGGGGAACTAAGCCTGTGCTTACTGTATCAGTGTCCCTCGGACTCGCATCTTTGATCACGTTTGAAAAATTGTTAGCACTGACAGAACACGGGTATACACAGGCGATCTTATTAAAACATAGCAAATATGTCCCAAACATGAATAAAAAAATTTAAAAAACAAAACAAAATTACAATGTTCAGTTGTATGAATCTATTAACCAGTGCCCAAGCCCAGTGCAGTTCCAAGGCAGCGTGACAGAGTACTTCGTATCTTGTCCTATCCTTTATCAATGATGATTGTTAGATTTGTTCTTGTCTTTGGAGAGTGAAGAGTGTGATGTGACATACCTGCAGCCGAGTACCTGTCTCCCCAGCGTCTTCCTCCTCTCCCCATGCCCCGCCCCCTCATGCTGGAGGGCGGTCGGCCCCGATCATCGCCCTGTGAGTCAGACCGCCTCCTGTCAAACAAAACACAGGTAAATTATTTGAGCCACATATATCTGCTGAAATTGTGATCGTTTCTTCCTGTGCGAACAGGAAATTAATCCTTCAAATACATCAATAACCTATAAAATATCAATCAAGTTTCACTGTTCCATATTCAACTTTTTACATACTCTAAAGGTAATGAACACAAAAAAAAAAAAAACAATTTTTTTTGCAGAAATATGAACCTGTATAAATTACAATTGTTACATTTCTAAAATTGGTGCCTGTGTATGAAGGGAGACAACTCTAGACTTACCTTCTGTCATGTGGCGGAGGAAAATAAGGACCCAGCTGTGGACCAGAAATATTCTTCAACTGTTGATCAATCTCAAGCTTCTCTTGTCGCAGCATTTCTACTTCCTGACACAAGCACAGAACACAAAGCGCACAAATTAAAACACTGGCCAGCCACTGAGCAGTTCTAGTCTGTCCAAAATGAGTAATTCAACAATTCATTGAGCAGACAAGAACATTTCCAGACGACACAGTCAGAATTTCTGGCCAAGTTCACAAAAAAAAAGTTTCATTTTTTTGGAGAATTTTAGTAAAAACTTTGCAGCAAGGGTTACATCTGGATGCCTCAGACCAGGTATAGAATCTAGTTGTGTAATTTCCATGAAACCAGAATTTAAAATGAAGACTGACCAAGCATTTTCACCTGCAGCAGAACATTGTCTTTGGAGAAAACTGAGGAGGATCTTATCTCCATCACGAAAGACAAATAAGTTTCGTTTCAACTCAAAAACTCTCTTAAGGTCATATTTAGTATAGTAACAGTCAGAGACTACTTCCACAGAACTTTGCAAACCCATTTTCTAATCAAAATTTACACAAAAGTTATTCGAAGTTAATATGGAGACTTGTGATAGTGGGTGCAGGAAATCATTCGCTCACTTCAATCACATTAATATTTACACACACACACAAAAAAAATTTCTCTTACCTTGAGATGAGAAAGGTGGTAATCCAGTAGGACGTGAGCATTGGAGATGCTTTCCAACGTGCCAACAAAGATAAAGGGGACCATGCCCTGTGGACAGCCAGCAATAGCCTGCTGACGTGAGTACATGGTGTCATTGACAGATGTGAAGGAAGAAATGACTGATGTAGAGATACAGAGTGCTTGATGTGACAAATTTCAGATGACTGAATGACTTACTGATTCCTTCATTACCATAGTGTTTTGGCCCTTACTTAATAATCATTTACTTGTATGTCCACAAGGAAACCTTGTAGTGACAACAGGGAAAGCCTGTAGCGCCCTGAGGAAAGCTGGTAGTGATCATGGGGAAACCTTGTAGCGCCCTGAGGAAAGCTGGTAGTGAACACGGGGAAACCTTGTAGTGCCCTGAGGAAAGCTGGTAGTGACCATGGGGAAACCTTGTAGCGCCCTGAGGAAAGCTGGTAGCGGCCAGCAGTGATCAGGGGAAACCTGATTGTGAACAAAGGAAACCTGGTGTTGCCCAGAGGCAACCTTATCTTACGACATACACATACCACCAAAGCTCCTCACCTAGTCACAGCTGATGCAGTGAGACCGGCAAACACCTACATGTATGAACTGACTGACATGTGGCCATAGTATCTCACATACTGACAGGCATAGATAATACTTCCAATGAAATAGTAACCTGCCAACCACAGCAAGCATGATACCAGAATGCATCAAGGGAACCACTACAGTGGCGATGTCATCAAGGATTGGGTGACTTTCTTACCTCCTGTCTTGGAGATTCACCCTCGTTGTCTCCCTCAATCTTCACTCGCACAACCCCGGATTTGTCCACGATGTCCTGAATATTTCTACCATTTCTACCTATGACTTTAGCTGTAAGAGAAGGCAAATACTTATGATCATTTTGTCAATTGGCATTAAGCATGTGTTGTATTGTTGTTTTAGACATCTGATCATCTGGGGTACAAGTAGTGAACCACTCACTATTTGCTAGTTGGCCACAAACTTTTCCATGGATGATTCAATCAAAATCAATGTAAAGGGTAAGACAGCGCAAAGAGCCCCAAAATTCCACAGGCTTTACTTCATTTTTCATTTATACGACGGGTACTTTAAAGGAATATCCCATTATTTTTCAATTTATAAATAATGGTGATCGGGTTTAAGCCAGAGTACCTGTCAGCTGGCTTAGGTTTAGATATTTACATGTATTTGATTGATACTTTTACACCATCACGACATTCCACTTTAACACGTGGGGTGTATGAGCAGCATACGTTATCAACAGTCTGTCAAACACCTCAATGTGAAATCCTGAACTGGATTCATACCAAAATGAAACCTTTACTGTGAAACCCTTGCCTGAGCTGTTTTTTTCCAGTTTCTCTGTTGCCATGCACGACTTACCTACTAAATTTCTTGGCACCTGAAATGTATCTTCTGCAAACTCTAACATAGCTCTGGCTTTTTTTACACTTTCTTCTGTCTGAAAACAGAAAAACAGGAATTCGGTCATGCAACTTATGAGCGGACATATGCAACAAAAGGTCGTCATATTGTGCAAAATGTAAAACATATCAGGGGTCCCTTACTCAGTAGACAGAAACTCCTTTTACTCCACAGTTTCATGTGTGTGCACATAAAGTGTTTATGGAATAAGCACCTCTGAAGCCTGGCCCCTTTACATAGTTTTAATGTTTTTCAATTTTAAATATGATGATGACACAGCATTCTGAGTAATTGTAGACCATTTACATTTAATAAATTGCCATTAACATCACTGCATTTTTTTTCAACCTAATTCTAGTTGCCTAAGCCATGGTGATTTGGGGAGTGTGATTTGCTTCTATTTATGCATTTACATGTACAGTTAGAATGAAACCCTGACTGAGATAAATTGACAACAGGCCCTATTTCACCTGTTACATGTGACCATTTGCCAAGTACCATACTACCTCGCTGCTCTGCTTCTACCCTATCTGCTAGATGTACAAATCTTTTATTGCATTCGTTCCCAGAAGCACTTTCAGGACCGCTTTGTTTTAATTTATTTGAATCCTCTTTGACGCCATACCAGTAACTTTCGCATTAAGCTGGTGTCTAGTTTTACAGATGGAGGAAAACCTGCATACCTGGGATAAACCACCAACCTTTGGCTAGTTCCTGACAATCTTTACCTCATGTGACGTACATGCATGCACACCGTACATGGAAGGCAACTTGTCTACAGTGAACAGGAGTCACATGTAAGCCAACCTCCACTCAAGCGTCATCAACAACATATTGTCGCAAAAGCCCCACAAACAACGACAGTGGTTGAATTTACAAATTCCAAGACCCAAATCAGTATTGCACCTACACCTCGTGTTTAGCCACACATTGTGGAGTATAACTTGATTAGCGAACAACTCACCTCCCCGTGTACTTTGAATGTACACGAGTTCTCGTCCAGTTCTATAGCGGTGATGCCGGGAACTTTACGAGCCTGCTGGATGTTGGCACCGTGTGTACCTATTGCCAAACCCATGACATCTTCCAGCACCGAGAATTCTTCAACATAACCTGACTTGATCTTTGTACTCTGGAAGGTAAAATCAGGGAAGAGTTTATGAATTTGTAAAATGTAATTGCGCTTTATTTATTTATTTGATTGGTGTTTTACACCCTACTCAGGAACATGTCACTTATAAGACAGTAGTCAGCATAATGATGGGAGGAAACCGGGGCAGAGCCCGGGGGAAAACCACAACCATCCGCAAGTTGCTGAGAGACCTTCCCACATATGGCCAGAGAGGAAACCAGCATAAGCTAAGCTTTAACTCACAGGGACCACATTGGTGCAAGGCTCCTCGGTCATTGCGCCACGCTGGCGTGCTAACCATCTCGGCCACGGAGGACCCAAATGCACTTTAATACGTTTGTAACTTCAAGTAAATCTGAAGTCTGTCTTTATCTTCTGTGTTCTTTCCATTCCCTATTGTGGAACTCTCGTCTTGTCGAGTGTGCTTGTCGTCGACATTTCAAAGCTGTAAGCTCCAATTTTGACTTCGTATCACCTATTTATTTATGAACAATGAAGATTATAACATCACAATTACGTCAAATTTTATCTTCCCTCCTAAAACACTGTTTGAGATAAATAAGCGTTATCTTTTCGATTTCAGACACACATGAATGCACATGCATAAATTATCCATCCTGAACACCGTAAAGGACAAGGCAACCCAAACTTCTGCGCCTGCAATATTCCAAAACGCACTGTTGTGTAATACATGTGTCAACGCATATCATGGAGCCAGCGTACCTGTAACTTTTTCACGGCCTCTTCCGTTCTCTGTTTGATGATGGACTTTTGCCTGAGGTTTCTCAGGTGCATATCTCCTAACATAGATGCCCGCTTCAGCACATTCTCATGTGTTGACTGTCAACAAACAAAACAGTACAAATGGTACATCCATACCAACTGACAAGGTCTTCCACTCACATACTCCTCACAGTTCAAGGGCCACTGTCACAGCTAGAATATTTTGAGCAGAAAACTTGAACATGCTACTCCAGTTCCATGAAAAACTGTGTGGAAATATTAAAATACAAGCGACAAGCTAATGCGACAAATGATTTACACTGATCAACACTGTATTTAGCCTCCTCATAAACAAAATATTCGACAGTTTAAGTCAAATTTGAGGATGTCACACCAGAAAATTTTGGAAATGACACAAAACTTTTTGTTTCCATACATTATTCCGAAACTTAATGCACAAGCATTATTTTTTTTGTAATCTAAGAGTGTAATTCATTTCATCTCTGTCCTTATCATTGAACCTGGCTCCTTAAGCAACTGGGCTCTGGAAACCCTTAAAAACCTTCGTAACATTTTTTCTCTTCTTGTAGGCAGAACTGACTCAATCATGGAGAAAAAAATATTCCATCTGTAAATCAATTATCAAATTTCCCCCAAAATTGCTGTGGCATCCAGCACTATTTTCCACTCACCAGGACTATAAGAGCACTTTCTTCTCGGTTAAATAAGACTAACTGAGCACCACAATGCCTTTTGAAATCTCTATGTGCTGATTCGTCTGCACACCTGCAAAGTAAAAAATGACACATACACCTGTAGACTAATTACTCAACATTTTCAAAATATGAAAGCGCAATTTTCAAAGCAATTTATGCACACTTTTAAATTGATTTTGGAGACAGATTTTGGTTAGATTAGCCAATTTCAGGGCTTCACAAAAAGTATAATTTTATCAGTCAACACAGAATAATTCCTTCAGAATATGCTTGAATAAACACCTTGCAAACATGTGAAAAAGGCTGAAGACTTGCAGTAGCTGGTCACACACGTTCAAAACAAGTATGAAACGGTTGATTTGTATTTCTTAATATGTAGTATACCATGTGGGCTAACATATGAAAAAAAAAAAAAAGTTTATCAGCTTTCATCCTGGGGGTTTTTGGAAGTCCCCAGTGGTCAGTCCGGCCATTAAGTAGCCTGTTGTGATGTCAACAATCAATAGCTGTCACAAGAACTTTGCTGAGAGGAGCGCCCAAATTGGTCACTAAACTGATACCGCATCCCCAGTATGTTCATTGACAACGTCAGTTCCAAACATATCCTACACAATGTTGTTGCCAATTAAACGAAAGCATCCTGGCGGACAGTTTATTGACATGAAACTGCTGTTTGCACGGTAAAGTTCGCTTGTAACATATTCCTGAAGTTCCCATTAAATGTGACTTTACTTACATAAAGATCTGACATTTATTTATTTATTTATTTGATTGGTGTTTTACGCCATACTCAAGAATATTTCACTTGTACAACGGCAGCCAGCATTATGGTGGGTGGAAACTGGGCAGAGCCCGGGGGAAACCCATGACCATCCGCAGGTTGCTGACAGACATTCCCACGTACAGGAAGCCAGCATGAGCTGGAATTGAACTCACAACGACCGCACTGGTGAGAGGCTCCTGGGTCATTACACTGCGCTAGCGCGCTGACCAACTAAGATCTGAGGTAGATGTACATGTATTTTAATGCCAAATATGTAATCCTAATATACTTACGTATCCAATAGATCTTCTGGTACATCTATAACATATTTATGGAAACTATTTTTTGAAATGCATGGACTGAAAGTAAAAAAAAAAAACAGAAGTTGGTCAGAAACAAATAGATTTGAAGCCAGACAGAAAATATTCACATCACATGTACAAGTATGTCTTTTTTAACAATCAAAAACAAACAAACTTAATTACTTTTTTCAGCTTTCAATTTTTGGCCAATAAAATGTATACTTGCTAAAATTGTTGTAATTCTTGACAGACTTTCCTAAAATCATCTTCTAAAGAAAAATGTACAAATATTTGATGCTTTTTTATTTTAACAAGTAAAATAAGAGTAAGAAATATTAAATAACTGACAGCTTTTATCTGAAAATATTTATTTCTACCTATTTTCATAACTACTGAGTTGCACATGTTTAATGTCAAAGTTATCCTTCTACCTTAGACTCAGAAAATAAAATGGTTTCAAAATTCAAATTTTCTTCTTAAGCTTGCAATTAAGAGTGCAAATTTTTATTCAACAAAATTAATTAAAATATTAAAACGTATTCAAACTCAATATATACTGAATGACACTCACTTATTGTTTGGCGCCCTGACTTTATCAATAGGTAAAATATCTGTGCCCTCCCAGCCAAGGAAATCCACAACAGCAAACTCTCCCTTCATCATTTTAATCTTGGCCGGGCACCATGCACATGGTTCCTCCTCACTGCTCTTAGCGCACACCTGAGAAATAAAAAAAAAAAAAAACACAATTGAGAATAATATTACAATGAATTTTTTTAAAATTTGTATGCAGAGGCCAATATTAACAAGAAAATGTAACCAGCCTATAAATTAAGTAAAGGAAACTATTATCAAACTTTTCCTTCGTTTATTTTCATCCAAATGCAGAAGACCTAGGCTACAATATATTTCTAGACAATTGCTTGTTCATGAATGTATGTGACGGTCACAGATGCTGGATTAAATGATGAGAAACCGCGAGACCAGTGCTTGTACATAGATACATGTTCAGTTTTACTTTGTAATTATGGTTTCTAAACAAACACTTTGGGCTGTTCTTAGTTTTTTTCATCTCTCCCATGTAACATGCACCAGAAAAGGGTATATCATCAATGCCACTCCCCCCCTCCAAACAAGTGCGGAACACTGGTTTATTAATTTATTTTATTGTTGTATCATGCAATATTTAAGATATATTGATGTTACAGCTATAACATCACTAAAAATAGAGAATAAATTTCTTAATTCTTTAACTCTGAATAAAAAGCCATTTCACTGTTAATCACAGATCAGATGCCAGGTGCCCAGCTGAAAGTTTATTAAAAGCAAAGTTATGCTTAAATCTTAAGTTATTTATTTTGCTGTTGTTTTCCACTAACAACACTAACTGAAGAGTTTTCCACTAACACGATGGCAGTCTGTTTTATGGGTGGAAGAAACAAGTGTGTCTTGAGTAAACCACCAAGCTCTGGCACCTTACTAACAACCTTTTCCACCCTTACAAGTACAGCACACCAAATTGCGCAAGCACCCTAAACACTCTACCATGAAGGCTGTTGTACACACATGCAGAAGCAGGGCTTCCGCTGGCGCTCGCCATTGTAGCCAATTGCGAATAAAAATTTGGATTGGCGATAAAATCAGAGAAATGGCGAAAGTTTTTGGCGGCAAAATTATTTACTCAAGAATATATACTGGTTATTGAAGAGGTGGAAATGGCAACAGCGTGAAGACTCGCTATGCACATGGCCATATTTTGTTGTTCTTCTCTTTGAACGGAAATAATGGGTTGGTGAATGTAATCACAGTTTCGTGTAAACCACGTGTATTTATTTTATTTTATTTTTTGACACAAGCATCACATCCATTTTACGGAATTATTTAAAAAAAGAAACAGTAGCAGGGCTTTCACTGGTGCTCGCCATTGTTGCAAATTCAGAACAATTTTTGGAAATTTTTGGTGATAAAATTTGAAAATATGCGAATGTTTTTGGTGATGAATTTATTCACCTAAGAAAGTGTACAAAAGTTATACACAAACTACCTGGCAAAGTTTTCCTAGTACTTTTCAGGCATGAGAGTTTTATGTGGTTTTATGCAAATTTTTGTTAATTTTCTGGTGAAAACAATCCATTTACATTATTTAGTGAAACAACAACAACATCATCAGGGCGATTTTAATTGACAGAAATCTACAAAGGGGGTTCAGCATTCTTGGAAGTTGACTTACATTAGATAACGCTTGAAAATCATTTTTGTGAACTAATGAACGAGAATCACAGAATTTTTAGGTATACCTTTCATAGCCAAATGTCAAGAAAAAAAAATTTAAATTAAATTTAAAAAAAATAACTATTAAGGGGGATAAATATAGGTAGTGTTAGACATGTAAATGAAGTTACCTCCCTTGAAAAATTTAACCCTTCCACCCTTGAACTAAATTTATAAATTTATTGTGTAGCAAATTCTTCTGATAGCGGAAATTGCATTTTACCAGGGCCCTAAAAAAAAACAAAAACACTGCCATTATTTTGAGGGCAATTGTTCTAAATGTGGCATGGGATGATCTCCAGATATAGCTGGAAGAGACCAAACTGATTCTAGCAGCTACAGCAAGGCAGATAAAAACGAATTACAGATGGAGACCACCAAGAGTCATAAATACTGCTCCCATTCAGTCAGTTGAAGATCACAAAGATTAAGTCAAGGTTGCTAAGAAAGTATGGCTAAAGAAAAATTATATTAGCAACAAAATCTGATGTGTGGCTGAAGTGACTGCCTAAAAAAAATACTGACTCAGAGGAAGCCCCCGCAAAAGTGTGTAATGGCATCTTATGGTTTAAAACAGGACATTAATATTATAAGTGTAATTAAGACATATATTTGTCACGGTCTGGTCAAAGTACAGGCGTGCATTGACTAACTTCAGTATACATGTATATAAATACAGACGCCCCAAAAGCTCATTTCAGAGCAGAAACCATAGACTTAAGAAATGCAGGAAGTTGAGGCATGACGTGTACACATAAACATATGAATATCACAGAGAGGTCAGAGTTACGTTCCCTGTACTGTGGCTTTTCTGTCAGGTGCATGGTGAAGGATAGCAGTCATTGCTTGGCACACTTCCCAAGCTGCAACTGCTTCCTGCTGTACATGTTAACCACTGGTTTCATTTCTACATGTATATCCACAAGTGTTTAGCAACCGTGGTACCCATCACCCCCACAAGGGGCCCTACCTGTGAAATGTGAGATTCTTACAAACAACATTTTCTTTGCCCCCTCACTCCTATTTTTTTCTTTTCTTTCAGGCCTTTTCCCCAGCAGTTTAGAATACAAATATTAAGCATCAATCATCCTGTGGTCTCAGCCAACACAAAGCAACTGCCATTCAAGTCAGAGATGTACATCTACAGTATGCCGAAAATTATTCTCTTTTATTCAGTAAAAATTTATGAAATCAGTCACCATAAATCCTCAAGAAATTCAACCAGTACATTATAATGTTAAATACAAGCTGAAAAGAAAATTCTAAAGATTCTAAAGGCTATTAAAATACGGCATTTAGGTAGAGGAACATATTTGAAGCAGAAAATTGAAATTATATAGCAACCTCTCCAGATTAGGTAACAGTCCTGCAAATGACTGCAAATGACAAAGGCAGGGGCTGTAGGAACTTTAAAGTAACATCCTAAATCCTCAACCTTTTCGCATATGAAAGAGCAACTTACAGTGCAATTTATGCACATTTTCAATTTGATTTGAAGACAAAACTACATTGGCTGGCTTGGCCAATTTCAGGGCTTCGCCAAAAGTATAGTTTTATCAGTATACAAAGAATAATGCCTTCAGAAAAAGCCTGAATAAACACATTGTACACATGCGAAAATGTTGAAGAATTACAGCAGCATAAAGATAGAAAAAAACTCGCTTTTTTACCAAAATCCCAATAAAAACTGGATGGCCCTTTTTTTGTAGGGTTACGCCCAACATGCACATTGTTTATGACTGATTGAGTTACCACGGGTGACCAGAACTATTGAGATGGGCATGATGTAGTCAATGGGAACCCAAAACGTTAGTAAAGGTTCCACACAGCTATAGTATATAGTGTACACTCTGGGTGGGGCTTTGAATACCTGAGTGTACACATGGGCAATATAACATCCTCACTGTTCACAATCATGTCTTCACAGATAAATCCACACATACAACTCACATACTGTAAATGCACAAATCAATTCTCTTCCAGAGAAAATTAGGTAATGTTCCACTTAAAGTAATTAGATTTATTTCCTTTATTTGATTGGCGTTTTACGCCGTTCTCAAGAATATTTCAATTATACAACTGCGGCCAGGATTCTGGTGGGATAAAACTAGGCAGGACCCGAGCGAAACCCATTACCATCCACAGGTTGCTGGCAGACCTTTCAACACCCAGCCGGAGAAGTAAAGTAATTTGGACCGTATCTGCACTGTCTATCATGTCTAGTGTCCATTCCTGCCTTTGAGATGATGTTTTGCTGACATTCATTGTAAGAGAACAATGATCCATTTAGATGGGACCCCACAAGTAAAGGGACCCCACAGGAAAGGGGACCCCCACAGGAAAAGGAACCCCCACAGGAAAAGGGAACCCACAGGAAAAGGGAAGCAGGTTGATTTGGTCAGTTTGAAAATAATGCACCCAGGGGTTGAGACCAAAGGTAACTTATGTACATGTAGGACAGGATGAACGTTCATTTTTGGAGCAGTTCCTTGATGTTAGCTCAAGATGAGCTACAAATTGGTTGAATGCTGTAAAACACTAATCAAATACATGTAAATAAATCATATTCGTGGAAGGCAAGGGATCCGTATAAACACATATGAAAGTCCAAAAATGCAGTTGGACACTGATCATGTTATTAACTGCCACCAAGACCTCAAGGAAAGTAGGGGCAACTGAAGCTTCAAAATTCCAGGACTTAGGCTGGTGTTGAACCTTCACCTTGTGTATCCTTGCAATTCAAATGTATATTGTATTTCTTTTTATCTGGTAAAATATCCACATTTTTCACATTAGCCAATATTTAATATTGTGCTATATTTCTGGAATATATATGAACATTATGTGTAACAGTATCAAGTCCCTAAAACAAGAAAATGGCTGAATATCTACAAATGTACATGTCGCTGGAGACAATTATTAAAGCAGCCATTGTTCTGACAGGTTTGGCAACACTGCCCTTCCTCCCCTCCCCAGCATTTCCTTCCCCCTCCCACAAGAAAACCTGATAGCTAAGGTAATGAACAGACTGTGTTCTCTCCCAACACATGGGTTCACCCACTCACAACAGCACACAGCTTAAACACGTTAAATCTCCAGCGGGGAGATCCTCACTTTTAAGATGTTCACTTGGAAGTCTTGAGTATAAAATGAATGGCCCCAAAATATTAGAAATTTCTGGGGCTTTTAAAGCCAGGAAGTTGTAACATTTTTGGAATTTGGTATCCCCAAAAGATCTGCCACAGATATTGTGCCAACATGATATGAGCAGAGAGGGTGTAGAGCAGTGTTCATCGCACTCATCTAACACACCAGCTTCCTACATGTCTTCACGCTGCTGCAACTGGACCACCTGACTGGGCCATCTTACAGAGGCTCTGAACCAGGGGGCAACGCCACAGCACATTCCCACAGACAGTCATTACATGCAATACATGTCACCTATCTATAAAATAACCATGTGATTAAAGGCCTTCAACTATGAGCACTTTAAGTAACAAACCATATGGATGTCCATACTTTTCACAAGCAACAAAAGACTACGGAATGAATCTGTTGTCCCTCAGCTTTTTAACTGGACCACTTAACACAAGTGCACTATATTTTTATTATAGAAATTCTGGATACCTACACCTATATGTATGGAAAAAAGAGTAAAATTTACTTATTTATTTGATAGGTGATTTACACTGTACTCAACAATATTTCACTTATACGACAGCGACCAGCATTATGGCGGGGAAGAAACGGGGCAGAGCCCAGGTAAAACCCACAACCATCCGCACATTGCTGGCAGGCCTTCCTAAATGTCTAAAATAAAATCACAACCTGTTATTTCATGAGGTGACAGTGCAGCATGGTGTATCTGTTCAGTCATTTTAAGAGCGCTTCTGCTACAGATGGCTGGTTCAGCTCTAGATTTAATTTGATTTATTTGATTTGTCTCTCACACCAGCATGAGCTGGACTTGAACTCTCAGCGATGGATTTGAATCAGAAGATTATTTAGCTACATGTACATGAAGGGCAGTGGTACTCCCGTTTCCTCTGCCCATAAACATGACTTCTATTACATAACTGAAAAACTTAAAAATGTAATTTAAGTTAATTTTATTTATTTGATTGTTGTTTAACATCCTACTTCAGAAGTTTTCACTTACAGGACAGCAGGTCAGTATTATCAATGTAGGAACCTGTAGTGCCTGTGACAAACCATGAACCTTTGGCATGTTACTGACACACTTTCCCACATCAGATGTACAAATAAGCACACCACATTGGTGGAAGATAAGTGGTCACCAATCACCAATAACTGTAAGGCTGCAGAAACAGTCACATGAGCATCCTACAGTAGGTCACTTATTGTAACCATGATCCCACAAGCAGAGAAAGTGGGCAAACAGAAATTACCTGTCCAAAGCAGGATTTGAACCAGGACCTTGCATGGCCCAGCTTTCAAAAAGACTAAAGAAATATAACATTGATTTGGGACGTACACGTAACTGCACTCTAACAATGAAAGCGACGGAAAGCAGAGTTTCCATGTACACAGTATTTATATATTTGATTTGATTTTACACCGTAATCAAGAACACTTTACTTATACTGTGGCAGCCAGCATTGTGGTAGGGGGAAAAGTGGGCAGCCATGTACACTAATATCTTCACATACACGTACATACATACATATATATATATATATATATATATATATATATATATATATATATATGTCTGTGGTACACTACCATTCTGACATCTCACCCACCACTCATGAGCCCCACATGCGTGGATTACACATGGTTAATATTGGTGGGTGCTGTATCTCAGGGGTATACAGTTCCATCCACACACAGTCATATCAAAAACAACAGTCCTATATGATACACGTAGACCCAGTACCTCTACCTAGGTGCAACATTCTGGCTGCACCTCTATTTCTGTTATCTCAAGAGGGACATATATTGTCACTAATTCTTAAATTTCATTTAGACATGTATGTGAACAAATGGTGATTGTGCTTGTATACTTGTCTTCGTTTACATCTGAGTACAGCATGAAAGGCACATGCAGGCTGTATAGTATCAGGTATCAGGTACTGTTATCTTGTAAAGCTTTAATTATAAGTAAGCTGCGGATGGTCGTGGGTTCCCCCCCTCCACAACCCCCCCCCCCACTTGAGTATGGCATAAAATCAAAACCAATCAAATAAATAACTAAAATAAATCAATTAAAAGTTATATACCTACAGACAAGGCATAGGGAAAATATATTTATTTATTTACTTATCTGACTCCTGTATTACTATATGAGGCGATATTCCATTTATACATGTAAATGAAGTAGTTACAAAATAGGTTTAATTCATAATCAATGTACCAATTCGTACTGAAAATAAAAAAAAATTGAAGACTTACATATCTGACAGTCTATCTTTTGTACTTTTCTTTGTGGCATACACACACATGTAATTCACAGTTTTACGTTAATTCTATGTAAATTAAGACAGGAAATAAAATACTGCAGGATGGGATTTCAAGGAATAACATTTTCCATAAAATTTATAACTCAATCTATGACTTTTTTTATTATTTCTTAAAATTTTGTCATCAAAATCCTACAAAACTCTGATTTAAATTGGCAGATGCTTTGTTCCGTTCAGGTAATGTTGTCTATGTCGACACATCCAGGGTATCTGACCTCCAGAATGTACACATACATGTATGAAGGGTGTGGCAGCACCGCTTCTGTTTGCACACAACCATTTCCACAAAATCTTTTGTGTATTACAACCTCAAATGTATGTCAAAAAGGTGCAGTTATAATGGTCACATGGTCAAAAGAGGGTGTGGCCCACTACCGACAGTCAAAATGAGTTTACCTGACACAATTAGTTAGAGTATTCTCACCATTACCCGTGTAGCTGGGCAGTAAGAATGTGTTTACCTTTGGGAAATGGGTGGGACAGCTAACACAACAGTCAGAATCATACACTTGATAGCCTGTGCTCCATACAGAACCATTATGTTCACTAGCAGACCTACTGCCCAGAAATGACTAAGGTTTGAAACAGTGTCAGATAACCAGATCAGTTTTCATTCAATACAGGATGTCAACAATGGGTATGAAAGGTGCACATACGGCACTTTCATATACACATGTATATGCTAAAATTTTCTACCATCAGATGTGTGTTGTTTTGTCTTTCTTAATTCTTGTAGATGTAACAACGTGGCCTTCTGCTAAAAATTAGTTAGCTTACATGCCTGAGTCTTCTTCTTTTTAACACGTAAAATTACATCATCCAATCCAATTTGCCCTAAGTTCTTGTTGAGCATATCTATAAATATGTCTAAAACCTTTCAGTCAATAATACTTTAAAATTTTGCATCTTTCTGTACTAAGATGTTTGATTATTCAGTAATTATTCAATGAAAGCCGTGATTTTCTGCTGACCTGGCAGTTTTGGCTTACAATAAACATCTAGGATGGTGTTGCATCTGCACCTATAAATTTCACACATGATCCAGGCTGTAAGATTTGGTGGATACAATGTGGTACTACTTATAACTTGTCTCCCAACAACACTGTAATAAGTCAACATGTGTACATGTATTTGTACAGTATCTGGAAGGTTATTTTATTGGAATCTTTTGATAGTTATTTTACTCTGTACTCAACACAAATTCACATGGAATATGTGCACAGCCTGGTGGCAACCACTGGCCTTCAATTGGTCTAAGTGTCAGAGACGTCTCTTATTTTATTTATTTGACATGCAGTGAGGAATTAACCCAGAGTACCTAGGGCATGAAAGGTAAATAAACAGGCAAGAAAACGATCTTCCTACACAGTTTTTTCACCAGTCGCGTAAGATGAGTGTGTACAATAGTACATACTGGTTAAGATGAGTGTGCACAATGGTACATATTGGTGGAAGGCAAACTTCATGTAAGAAGACTTAAACAGCCACAAGAACCTGGGGCCCTTGAGAAGGTTAAAAGTAGTGAAATCTCCAGGATTTCCTGTAAGAGACTGGAATTTAGCAACACCACTTTGAAAGGCAAACATCTCATCCAATTAGATGTCATGACAAACATCTCACCCAATTAGATGTCATGACAAACACCTCACCCAATTAGATGTCATGACAAACATCTCACCCAATTAGATGCCATGACAAACATCTCACCCAATTAGATGTCATGACAAACATCTCATCCAATTAGATGTCATGACAAACATCTCACCCATTTAGATGTCATGACAAACATCTCACCCAATTAGACATCATGACAAACACCCCACCCAATAAGATATCATGACAAACATCTCACCCAATAAGATGTCATGACAAACATCTCACCCAATTAGATGTCATGACAAAAGCTCCTAAGATGTATATCAGTTTACCTCCACACTGTCGCCATCTTTGAAGTCTCGGCGACCAAGGTCATGAGGGGGTAGACGGACCTCTGTGAACTTAAGTCGCCTCTCCGGCTGCCAGCTGAAAACGGACATGAGAGTTCCATGGAAGATGTTTAACACTTACATTTAATGTATCTGCCCTAAAAAAAAATTATGTTGAAAAATTAGCGAGAAATGAAAGTATTCAATCACACAGACAAACACCTCAAAAAACATTAAGGGAGAAAACGACCCAAACATTTTCAACAAACAGTGTGACCGAATTCATCACAATTTACTTTGAAAATTTTTAACAAGAATTGCCGGATGTCCCGCATCTTGTCACATTGTGAGTACATCAACTTATTTATGTAAACTATTAAAACCTATTTTATTCCATGAAACTGTAAATTGGTGTTTTATTAAAACAGTTCAGAACGAAAACTTTCTCGAAAGTGCTTACAAAGAAACCCTTCCCCCGATGATTCCAAGGCAGGGTGATTAAGGCTGATGTTTTTGTTCGTATATGAATAAGGCACACTACACTAGTAGTGACGCAGAATTCACGAACAAATGGTACCAAGAGGCAAATAAACATTTACAAGAGACACAGCAGGTAATCCTCCCTTATTGAGTTAATCCCCCTAATCGGGGAGATTGAGAAAACAGGACTGTCTTGGTTTGCAAGGAGTTACACCTTTTATTTAATTTTAGGTACCTACAATCCGAATTTGATTTTCATCTTTAGGTGAAGAGGAAAGATAAGGAAATACAGAATCAAAATATGAAACTAAAAAAAAATTTCAAAAATGATACTTACTCGTTTTCAAATGTGACAGAAACCTCCTCGTCATAAATGTTTTTCAAGAACGCCTGAAACAAAATAGTACATGACACAAATGATGCGAGAAACAATCAGAGATCAACGTTTTACTAGTTGGGAAGATGATCAGGGGTTCATAGACGTCAACCTTAACTACCATTAAACGGTAGTTAGGAGATTCAAAATACTGAACACGGAGTTTAAAAGAGTCAAAAGTATACTCTAAGCTAAAGAAAAACCCAATATATTTCAGTAAAACTAATTCTGAAAAAGACACTTTTTGGAGCGCATATCAATTCTATCTAGAAGTTTTGATTTGTCTACGTGTTCAGCTGGCCGACACTTTTTTGGGTGTTTTTGATTTTATTTCATTTAATTACCTGTTGTTTTCTTCTATTTTTTGTCGCCGATCATTTGAAATGTCACTGTGTTTACAGGCGACGGGTGCTCTTTCGAGATATAAAATTTCCTCTGCCGCTGCTGAGCAAAGCCGGTCTTATAGCACTTACACGAGTATACCTTATCAGATACTCCTTGATCGAGATAAACCTATCCGTGAAGTGTCTTTACCCGTATTCATTTGGATCCCCATAATACAGTTTTACCAAATTTGTCATTACCTTACTGAACTTATCACCAGTGTCACTGTGTTTCCCGAGTTAATTACTCATTTTGAGAGATAATCATTGCAAAATGTTCAAGGGAATCTTGTTAACATCACAGCTATCAACATCTTTGGACGGCAAACTATGGAATTCTCTGTGATCCAATTCTTTTCGCGATGCTATACCTTAAAAATTGGATTGATGAGAATTGTGGCACTGGTTATAACTGACCTGAAATGTTTACAAACACTGACAAAACGTGGAAACAGGCCTCAACCTCAAAGGACAAGTTACTCAAACTATAGCCAGTGGCCCACTTACGTAGATCACCTGGTTCATTTTTATGTGAACTAAATTAATTCAGTCATGGACTGGTGTAATCACGCTGACAAACTGAGACCTTACCACATCATAATACCTGCTGTAACATAATCAAAACAGAAGATTTTTGTTTTAAACCTATATGTTATCGCAGAATCCCCAACAGAGACACTTTTATGTCTTATGTTAATCCCTCTTCAGAGGTATATGGGACCCAACTGTTGGCATGGAAAAAAAACATTAGTCAGGTGTATGGATAGATTCTCCTCATCAAAAATTTATGCCAAGGAGCATGTAACTGGGAATACATTGGTATAATTTCCTAAACTGTCATTCATATCACTGCTACCAGATGCTTTTGGTGGGTAGAAAATGTATCTGTTTACTTACATATTGTTGTGAAATGGAAACAATGGTAGTGATGATAGAAAGGGCAGGTGCATTTTAGATGCGGGAAAGTTCACAAAAGTGATATGTTCCATCCTTTAATCTTCATGCAACACAACACGATTTTGGCTCTCCTCTTCCTGGTGTATAAATATTTTGGACCTTGCTGATTAGGTCAAAGCTGGTGATTTGAGCTGAGGTTCACTTAGGTGCTTATACTCTTTATACTTTTAGACAAGCAGGTACACTAAATGATGTATTGAAGACAATAAGAGTTTGATCCTTCAAATGAAGGAGGGTTGAACTGTTACATTTCTTACATTTCTCGTTAGTTTATTCTAAAGATCTACGAATATTTACTCTGAGAATTGCCAAATATAGAGTAAAATAATTTAGTACTGTGTTATGATCAGTGTTGACGAAATTTGTGATCAATCATTTGAACAGGACTCTATGACGGTTCTGCAAAAAAAGATCTACTTACCCTCTTTTGTTATTAAAGGCTTTTAACATCAAGCAAACAATATTTTAATTTTGGAATAGGGTAGTTAAATGGTCAAAAAAAAAAATCAATATATATGGCACTATTATAGGGCAGTTAGATCTGATAAAAACTGAAAATGACCCTGAAAAAAAAATCAATATTTCTGATAAGGTAGTTAACATATTGACGTCTATGAGCCTCTGATAACCTTTGCTGGGTGATGTCAATCAGCCATAGACAGACGACATTCTTTATCAGTACCACCTACACATGTACACAGTCAATTGATTAGTGGGAATCAAGAGCTGAACAGTTATTTCTGGGGAAGCAGCTGGTGCTATATAGATTTAACATGTTTAAATTTAAGAAAGATAAATATATACATCTTGTTACAAAATGAAGTTTCTTAGGTTATATTACATGGCAGACAACAAATATTTACAGAATGGATGACATGTTGCGTTACCTTGGTGCTGTATGCATGCTTGGTTTCATCATCAGTACACAATCAAAATGCATGTCACTTTTTCACGACTTCTACATTTGTAGAAAGTAAATTTGTGGCAAGATTCTCATCTAAAAACTTAAAAAACTTGGGAACACCCATGTACCTGTACGCTTTGACTATATCCCTCACATCAAGCCTGCTAGCATCAATTTCAGAAAGAGTTGACAGCAGTCTAATGTCTGCAAACTTGCTTCATTGACGGTTGTTTAATGTCACACACCACAATTTTTCACTCATACGATGCCAATTTTATTTGACTGAAAGGTCTTGGGCAAGTACCTGATGCACTTTCCCACGTGTAATTGTGCAAACCATATTGATGGATGACATTAGCCTTAAACGAAACTCATACAACTGTCACTGCCCGCTTATTGTCACCAGGGTCCCAAAAACGGTCAAAGCAGAAGAATCCACAAATTTACTATCCCTGGCCAGGATTTAACCCACACCAGTTAAACTGTGTATTCTTGTCGCAGAACGCCAAACACCTAAGTCAACAACTTGGCCAGGAATCACTCTCCTCTCTATATAAGTCTATACAACATTATATTTCCATGGGCTTTCAATCCATGTCATCTAACCCCACCAGTCTGAACATGCTAGCATACATATTTTCTGATGGACTTGCAAGAGTGATGAACACTGACATGCAGTGCACTCAGTCGATCTCCTGCAGACAGTAAACTAAACAGTGAATCTGAGTGACAATAGTCTGTGCCACGCTGTAACTTATAGATTGTTCAGAAATTTGACCGATCAATGAACTACACCATAATGCTCAGCGTACAAATATTAAAATAACACTTTAAATCCATCCAAATCCTATACATTCCGTAAGACGAGTCGGAAGTTGGAGGTCCCGCCACCACCCTTTCACGTCTAAAACAAAATGGGCGCGTAATGTTAAAACATTGGGGAAAAGATCACTTTTTGCCACTTTGCTAGCAACCAGTAAGGCCTACTTGTACAAAATAATGCAACGAACCCTCTGCAGAGATTGCAACGAACCCTCTGCAGAAATACTCAGACTATCTGGAAAGCTGAAAAGTGTAGAAATTCAATGGATACAAGATCACTGAGAGTGATTCAAATATATGCATTTTACTATGCAATAACATTGGGAGGGACCAATGTTTCCTTCACACCCACCGTTTGTTTACTAAGGAGATCATGTGGTCTCTTGCTTGCGATCCGTCTTACAGAATGTACATGATTTAAATGGACTAAGCATGGGCTGAAATGGGATACCCATGTTCATGTTCTTGATTCTAAAAAAGGTCATCACATTTGCAGACCTATGGCAATGCAAGATTTGCATGCAGTACTGGGGTCAAAACCCACCAAATTTCAGACAATCGGCGAGCACGTTTGCCCGTGTGACAAAACCCAAAGACAAGGGATCGGAACACTTAACACAGATCACTGTGACCCCTAATAAAGTGCTACAACGTGAGAACCTAAGACCGGGGAGTCGGTCAACAACAACAGCAGATAATTTATAGTAACACTGCGACTACCGCCGAGCTTATATCACAATGACATCGAACAACTCCACAGCTTTATCACTCAATTTTGTTCAGACATCGGTAGAGTCAAAATTAAAGAAAGTATACCTTATAAAATGCACCGTTGCTCCCGCGAACTTCCACTACAAGATCCTCCATCTTTTCTTGCTTTGCATTATGGGAAATTCTTAGAACGACATTTATCCAGGAGTCAAATATCTTTAATTCTTCGCGGCTGTAATATCGAAACTAACGTACAATTTCGAAATGGACCAATTTACATTTTTTTCTTGTGGAAAGAGAGCAGAATGCAAGTCACGTAAGTGCGGAGAGCACACTTGTCAAATTTGGAAAATGGCTGACATCCAATATTTAGGGGAGGGGAAACATGTTTGATAGTGTTAAGTGAGAAGTTGATAAGCAAAGACAGATGGCATTGTCATCGGATAGTGAGTTGGATGAATTTGTAGATGCTTTAGATGAAACGCCAGATACAAGTAATGTCAGGTAAGATGTTAACACTTCTCCAAAAGCTGACCCGTACGAGGTTACGTTGTATGTATCAGACTCATTCGAACCCCAATTTCCGTACCGTACGTAAATACTCCGATGCCAGTTTACCAGCCATTTCTGTTATTGCGAGAACACAGAGACAAATCACAGGTCAAACACTTATTCTTGTTTACTGTGTCTTGAAGGTCGTTCTCCGTTGGCAGTAATTTTATGGTATTTGAAGGGTAAAAAATATAGTAGCCGCAAGTAACAACATAATTACAGCAAATAGCAATCAATAGAACATAGGCCTAGTTTTCAATTGACATTAATTTGCAAAAAAAAAAAAAAAAACAGACAGCCAACAAGCAGTGGCATTCATTTAGAAGATACATCTGCTAGCAAGAAGTTATCGAACATTTAGAAGATAATGGGAAAGAACGCCTATGTTGCATTCGCTATCGGGGTGGGGTGAGGTGAGGTGAGGTGGGGCAGGGTGTAGTTGAGAGGGGATTTAGTTTGTAGAGTTATTCACTCTTGGTAATCCCCCAACCTGCCCTGATAATTCCCTTGATCTCTTGGAGCTTAGATTCTACAACCTCAGTAAATCCTGTTTTTGCTTGAAAAGAAAGATTAGCCTATTCTTACAACGTGTTAATAAAATTAGGATGTGAAAAAAAGGTTAATGCATGATCATCTTTTACTTTGTTCTCACAGTAAAATGAATACCCACATGTTTTTGGTACCTAGGTGTCTTGTCACTACATAAAACATCATACCCGTACTGAGAGTTCGTACTTGTTTATCAGTTAAAAGATTAAGACTGATCACAAATGTACGTTTAATGATGAATATTTGAGGACCATGAGCATTTCATTCAACCAAAATTGTTATTTTCACTTGACTAAAGTGCCCCAGGCTCAAATCCAGCTGTCACTGCTACATGTACTCTATGATGTGTGGCTGTAAGTTATGAGTTTTCACTGTTTGGCAAGTACCTGGCAAAGGATGATGGTTTACTCCAGTTTCCATGAAGGAAAATTTTTAAAGGAAAGTTCTTGAACATGCTGTTTTAAGGAAGAAGAAAACATAAAAACTGCAGCACACTCATTATCAAAGGCTATGAAAATGATTTGTAAATGTGGTCCTTAATATTCTTTTTCTATCAAGGAGAAAAGAAGATTTAAAAGCATTTGTGTATTTTGGGACCATGTGTATCTTGGACCACCTCTTTGTTTGGTGGTTGTTTGACACATTTATGCCATAAATGAAGATGTGATAATGATTATGAATGTCTAATATCTGGTAGATCTGTTTGTGCTAGAATTTTGTCTTTTATCACTGTGTTAAGGCATAATTTTAAATATATATAGTCTTACATGTAATTCAGATTTAACACATCTTTGGATGTAAACTGCAATTTAATTACATGCAAATAAATTTATTAGCTTTGCATCATATTCAAATTTAGAACATATTTACATAGTCTGACTCCTAATATACCAAAAGGTTGTCCCAAATATCCAAAATACCAAAAAAATTTAACTCATTCTCAGATGTCCTTGATAAATAATTGACTAGTTGAGGTTAAACCACTCATCTAAAATATGTTTGACATTCATTTTCTAGGTAAATTAAACCGGGGTAAACTTTATTTAAAGTCATTCTTGCATAACAATTTTTAATCTTGCAGTCAGCCATCATGGCCCCCTCGTGTGGAGTCCCCTGTGGAACAGGTCAGTACATTATTGATCGGTTATCTCAGTGTTAATGTTCACAAGAGCTTCCATTGGCTTGTACAGCTAAGGCATCAGTCTCACTGTTGTGGGTTGGAGATTGACCATTACTATTAAGGTTCGGGTTGTGTGTCAAATCTAGCTCCTCCAAATTTGGGTACATCTTTAAGTCAAGAGGTACATATGCTAGAGGATTGAAGACTCTCAGTGAAAAGTTTGAGCAGGATTGCTAATACATATATTTATTAAATACCATATCTTTGTTCAGTGTACATGCTGGCTTCCTCTCCGGCTGTATGTGGGAAGGTCCCACAGCAACCTGCGGATGGTCGTGGGTTTCCCTGGGCTCTACCTGGTTTCCACCCACCATAATGCTGGCCGCCGTAATATAAGTGAAATATTTTTGAGTACGGCGTAAAACACCAGTCAAATAAATAAATAAATAAATAAATGTTCAGTGTACATGTTGAGCAGTACATGGTTGAGTGAGTAAGGTGCCATACACAGGGAGAAAAGATTGAAGGCTCTGATCCCATGACATTGTGATCCTACATAAATTTTTTTGTTTTTTTTTTAAAATGCAACTAATTATGATGCTTTCTAAGAGCATCTAAGTGAATGAAATAAATTTGTGTGAAAACATAATTTTTATTGGTAAAACGTCATATTTTGGTTTAAGTTTTTTTTTGTTAGTTTTGATACAGCTTGATTAGTTTGGGAGTCTAAACATTTTACACACTGAACTAAAATGGAACTACATGTAGATGTAACCGTAATGACAGCTGAACACAAGATGCAGATTCAGTCCCTTGATCAGGGAATTTGTAGATTCCCTTAAGTATTTCGTTGTTGGAGGGCCTTGGTCTTTTTAGAATGGTTTGCTGTAGGTTACATTTGTTGCAGACCACTTGTCTTTACAGTGTGCTACATACCCTGATCCTTTTACCTTTTTGCTACATACCCTAATCCTTAGACCTATTTGCTACATACCCTAATCCTTCAACCTTTTTGCTGCATACCCTAATCTTTCTACCTTTTTTGCTGCATACCCTGATCCTTCAACCTTTTTGTCACATACCCTAATCCTTCTACCTTTTTGCTACATATCCTAATCCTTCTACGTTTTTGCTACATACCCTAATCCTTCTACCTTTTTGCTACATACCCTAATCCTTCAGCCTTTTTGCTACCTACCCTAATCCTTCTACCTTTTTGCTACATACCCAGATCCTTCTACCTTTTTGCTACATACCCTGATCCTTCGACCTTTTTACTACATACCCTAATCCTGCAACCTTTTTGCTACACACCCTAATCCTTCTACCTTTTTGCTACATACCCTGATCCTTCAACCTTTTTGCTACCTACCCTAATCCTTCTACGTTTTTGCTACATACCATGATCCTTCAACCTTTTTGCTACATACCCAAATCCTCTACCTTTTTGCTACATACCCAAATCCTTCTACCTTTTTGCTACTCACTGTAATCCTTCTACCTTTTTACTACATACCCTGATCCTTCGACCTTTTTGCTACCTACCCTAATCCTTCTACCTTTTTGCTACATACCCTGATCCTTCTACCTTTTTGCTACATACCCTAATCCTTCTACCTTTTTACTACATACCCAAATCCTTCTACCTTTTTGCTACACACTCTAATCCTTCTACCTTTTTGCTACATATCCTAATCCTTCTACCTTTTTGCTACACACTCTAATCCTTCTACCTTTTTGCTACATATCCTAATCCTTCTACCTTTTTGCTATATACCCTAATCCTGCAATCTTTTTGCTCCACACCCTAATCCTTCTACCTTTTTGCTACATACCCTGATCCTTCAACCTTTTTGCTATCTACCCTAATCCTTCTACGTTTTTGCTACATACCGTGATCCTTCAACCTTTTTGCTACATACCCAAATCCTTCTACCTTTTTGCTACATGCCCAAATCCTTCTACCTTTTTGCTACTCATTGTAATCCTTCTACCTTTTTGCTACATACCCTGATCCTTCGATCTTTTTGCTACATACCCTATTCCTTCGATCTTTTTGCTACATACCCTGATCCTTCAACCTTTTTGCTACATACCCTAATCCTTCTACCTTTTTGCTACATACCCAAATCCTTCTACCTTTTTGCTACACACTCTAATCCTTCTACCTTTTTGCTACATACCCTGATCCTTCGACCTTTTTACTACATACCCTAATCCTTCTGCGTTTTTGCTACATACCCTGATCCTTCTACCTTTTTGCTACATACCCTAATCCTTCACCCTTTTGAATCTCCTCTGCAACCAATATTTTGAAACATTCTGAGAGAGCTGTGGGGTGCGTAGAGAACTAATTTGCACAGTGTTATTAAGCTTGCATCTTTAGTGACACAAACTAATCATTTTAGCTTCATTTTGATAATAATTGCATGCTTAAATTCAGCTGAAATAAAGTGTTTTAGTGGCTGAAAAAGTTGAAGATTTACAGTAAATTGTGAAAGGCCACTGGTTTACTCTCATGGTGGTAAGGCCTTCCAGTTTTCTCCACCCATAAAACTGATCATCATGATTGTCAAAATACATATATTATAAAGTGGAAAATTCTGAAGTATGGCTTAAGACAATAGTCAAACAAACAATCAAACAAAAATACTAGCAGCCAAACATGATAGTTCAGTTCATGCAAATGTGACACAAAAAGTGAGATACAGATGTGCAAATTTTTACCCAGAAGTATTTTTTTGTTTTTTTACTAGAAAAGTCTACCACTTGGACATGTATCAAATCTGTGACCCTATTCCTCATGCACAAGAGCTCTTAAGTTTAAAAAAATGGCATATCAGCGCCATACTCATGTGCGTCAGTGAAACTGATTGAACTTGTACACAGCATCATTGCACCCGTATTTTTTTTTTTAAGACAACAGTCAAATAAACATACTAGATGTTTGTGAATGTAAATAATGACTAACAACTGACCAGTTGATTGAAAAATTTGAAGCGTTTCACTTGCTTGGAGCTTTGGGTCTGCAGACTTAGAGTGGTTTCTGCTGCAAGAGGTACAACATGCGATATACCTGTACATGTATACAGATACTGTATGTACCTGTAAATGTATACAGATATGGTATTTACCTGTACATGTATACAGATACAGTATGTACCTGTACATGTATACAGATATGGTATTTACCTGTACATGTATACAGATATGGTATTTACCTGTACATGTATACAGATACAGTATGTACCTGTACATGTATACAGATATGGTATTTACCTGTACATGTATACAGATACAGTATGTACCTGTACATGTATACAGATATGGTATTTACCTGTACATGTATACAGATACTGTATGTACCTGTACATGTATACAGATACAGTATGTACCTGTACCTGTATACAGATACGGTATTTACCTGTACATGTATACAGATACAGTATGTACCTGTAATTGTATACAGATACAGTATGTACCTGTACATGTATACAGATATGGTATTTACCTGTACATGTATACAGATACAGTATGTACCTGTACATGTATACAGATATGGTATTTACCTGTACATGTATACAGATACAGTATGTACCTGTACATGTATACAGATATGGTATTTACCTGTACATGTATACAGATACAGTATGTACCTGTACATGTATACAGATATGGTATTTACCTGTACATGTATACAGATACTGTATGTACCTGTACATGTATACAGATACAGTATGTACCTGTACATGTATACAGATACAGTATGTACCTGTACCTGTATACAGATACGGTATTTACCTGTACATGTATACAGATACAGTATGTACCTGTAATTGTATACAGATACAGTATGTACCTGTACATGTATACAGATATGGTATTTACCTGTACATGTATACAGATACAGTATGTACCTGTACATGTATACAGATATGGTATTTACCTGTACATGTATACAGATACAGTATGTACCTGTACATGTATACAGATATGGTATTTACCTGTACATGTATACAGATACACTGTGTACCTGTATATGTATGCAGATACAGTATGTACCTGTACATGTATACAGATACAGTATGTACCTGTACATGTATACAGATATGGTATTTACCTGTACATGTATACAGATATAGTATGTACCTGTACATGTATACAGATATGGTATTTACCTGTACATGTATACAGATACACTGTGTACCTGTACATGTATGCAGATATGGTATTTACCTGTACATGTATACAGATATGGTATTTACCTGCACATGTATGCAGATGCAGTTTTTACATGTGATACTTTCAGTTCGAGATACATGTATTTTGCTCTCTTATTTCAGACGGACGATGTGGAAGAAGAGGAGAAAAGGCTGCTGAAATTACAAAAGAAAGCAGAAGAAAGGTGCTAAACTCTTGATATAATAGATAAGAAAATATGAAGCAGCTTGTTGACTCTTCATTCCAGATGCTTGTACATGTATCTAACTGCTGATTAACAGCTCGTCCAGGTAAATGACAGCTACATACGACTGATATCAGCTGAGTAGGCACATGTACTTGTAGTTAGCATATAAGCTCTTTACATGTAGCTGGCAATGTCAGCTGAGCAGTACAGGTTTGTATCCTCACAAAGATTGATATCTGTCTGATGTTATAATTTAAGGGGACCTCCGTGGCCTAGGTGGTTAGCATGCCAGTGCAGCGTAATCACCCAGCACCTCTGACCAATGCAGTTGTTGTGAGTTCAAATCCAGCTTGTGCTGGCTTCCTCTGCAGTGTATGTTGGAGAGGAAGCCAGACAAATCTGGTCTGATTAGAGCAAAATGTCAAAAGTGATTGGTTTTGTCAGTCATGCAGATTTATTCCCCAGACACAACTCATTCGGATAAATCAGATGTAAAATATCTAGTCTGTTATCTGTTTAGATGTGGGGGCCTCCGTGACCAAAATGGTTAGCATTCCAGCACAGCGCAATGAAACTGGAGCCTCTCACCAATGCGGTTGCCGTCAGTTCAAGTTCGGCTCATGTTGGCTTTCTCCCCGGCTGTAGGTGGGAAGGCCTGCCAACAATCTGTGGATGGTCATTGCTTTTTGAGGGGGAAACCAGTTTCCTTCCACTATAATGCTCACAGCAGCTGTGAAATATGAGTGAAATATTCTTGAGAACGACGCAAAACACAGATGAAATAAAGAAGTAAAAAGGGGATAGCAACAATATTTTCTAAAGATGTTACATGTAATAATATTTAACTTCTGAATGACTGAAAAATCCAAATTTTTCATTAAAAGTTTTCATTCATTCGTGAATACATTTAAGCCGACGCATTTAAACTCTTTCCTGTTAATACTTCTGTTGTCCAGAAGAAAAAAAGAAGATGAAGAAATCCGGAAGAGATGGGAAAGTGTTCAGAAAAAGAAAGAAGAGGAAAGAGTGCAGCAGATTGTAAGTGATTCCTATTCTGTTTTGTTGTACCCTAATTCAACCTTTGCCAGAGAGAGGAGAGAGCAACTTTCAGTTCATGCACATTAATAATTTTCTCTCGGAGACAGACCTACATTGGTTGGATCGAACGATTTCAGGGCTTCACAGAAAGTATTATTGTATCAGTCTACACAGAATTATGCCTTGCAAACGTTCAAAAAGGTTGAAGAATAACAGTAGTAGATGTATTCAAGCAATTTCCCTGTAATCATGCTAATAAATGACTCTTGTTAGTCTTAACGTCACCAATTAACTATTTGTCACCGGGCCTAAAGTGTGACATCGGGCCTAAAAATGTGGAAAACACCATTGTTTAAGTTCGTGTAAAGGTTTCACATTTTTAAAACAAGGTAACGGGCAAAATAAAATTTTTTACCAAGAAGGATTATTTTGTTTGTCCTGTACAAAAGTCTACCACTTGTGTTTGTATCAGATCTCTTACCTCATTCCTCAAGCATATAATGCACAAGAGCTCTTCAATTAGAAAGTCTGTCAGCAACCTGCAGATGGTCATGGGTTTCCGCCGGGCTGTGCCCAGTTTCCACCCACCATAATGCTGGCCGCCGTCATATAAGTGAAATATTCTTGAGTACAGCGTAAAATACCAATCAATAAATAAATAAATCAATTAGAAAAATAGCAAATCAACCACATTCTCATGTGCCTCATTGGAATTCATTGATTTTGTAAACAGTTATATCACAGTTTTTTTGTTTGTTTGTTTTTTTCAGCAAGAGGAGAAATGGCGGACAGAGGAGATGGCTCGCAGGCGTAAGCTAGAACAGATGAGACAGCGTATGTTGGAGGAGTCGAGTTCAGCGAAGCACGGGTCTTCCTCCTCCACAGACGAGGATGAAGGACTGTTTGTGGATGGATCAGAACACACACCAAAGCAAAACCAAACCCACAACGTCGTGGCTCATCAGTCAATCAGGAAACCAGACTCAGAGCAACAAGCCAGAACAAAACCTGTCAGTAAAGACACAGACTTACGTGTAAGTGGTACGGCGACTCCGCCAAATGCCAAGCACGACAAATTGGCTGAAACAGGTCCAGCTGAAAAGAAGGCTCCCGTTTTACTACTCACTACTCCACCGTCTGCAGGCAAGAAATCTTTTCCTACAGAGACTCCGGCCGACTCTCATGGCTCTAGTCATCGTGATCATGGGGAACGTAGTGGTCATGAGGAGACATTAAGATCGGCAAACGTCTCCCAGGGGCCAGGTGTGATCAGACCCACCCCCAGGATACTGTGTAAGGACTCTGAGACAGAGGGCGCTGTGGGGGGTACAGAGGTGTCTGGGGACACACCCGTGTTTGTGGATTCAGATCTAACACCTGAAGAACCTGATATTGTGAAAAGTGCCAAACCTCGACCTCCTATGCCTTCCATGCTTCTGCCGCCGGTGGCGCCCCCTAGGAGGAAAAAGAAACGTGATGACAGCTCTAGTGGGTTTTCCTCAGAGGTAAGCTAAGCATGGGTCAATGACTGAACTGGTAGGGGTGAATTGTTTTATTGTGTCAACTGAAAATCTGATTCTAATAGATGATACTAGGTACATGTTTGGTGTCTTTCTCTGTGGAATGCCAGAGTGAATGAATGATTATGGCTTTCGTCCACGTCAACAATACATCAACCATAACGTGATGAGGAATGACAGATCATCCATTAGTATATAAGTGAGCTGTACTGAAATGATGACCAGTTACACTGTTAAAATCTCTTCCAATCAAAGGGCAATCACAAGTCATTGTTCATCTCATGAAAAATTTATTTCTTGCAGTAGCCGCGAATATTTCACTTATATGACAGCGGCCACCATTACGGTGGGAGGAAACCGGGCAGAGCTCGGGGGAAGCCCACAACCATCTGCAGGTTGCTGGAAAACCTTCCAACGTATGAGCATGAGCTGAACTTGAACTCACAGCAACTGCATTAGTAAGTGGGCCTGGATCATTGCGCCGCGCTAGTGTGCGACCCCCCTTGGATACGGTGGTCCCCCACAGCTCTTGGGGTCAAAAATTAAACAATGAACTATTTTTTTCATGGTTTCCCACCGTACAAGTGGGATAACCAGGCAATGCTCCCATGGTTCCTTTAGTCAATCACGTCTATGTCGTGATCATGATGTGTAAAAAGTAATTCAAGGCCTTGCTTTCAAACTTTGCTATAAATTCCTTGTGATTGTTGAGATGATGGTTGGGATTGCTCTTTGCTATGTTCCCTGGTCCAAGATGGCTGCCATCAGCCACTTTAACTCTCATTCATCTGTCTTTTGAGTCAACATGATATATTGAAACCAAATCGTTGGAAAAGCTTTCAAATTTGGGAAGTAGCAAATCAACATTGGCGCTGTATATGGTCAGTGTCAACGAATAAATTCTTGGTAGTTCAACTTGAGGTAGGATAGTCCTCACCTTATATGCAAATTAACCACTGGTACCTTAGGAAAACTGTACATCGTTCAAAGCCACTTTTACGACCCAAGAAAGCTTGTTTTTTTTTTGTACTTTTACATCTTAAGCCACATCATATACCCCATATTTAGGAATAAAAAGCAAGCATGTCATGTACATTTATGCTTTAAACACCAATGTTCCCCAGGGCCGTGCCTGGTTTCCACCCACCATAATGCTTGCCATGATGGTATAAGTGAACTATTCTTCAGTATGGCATTAAACACCAATCAAATAAATAAATAAATTAAACACAAATCATCACTGTGTCATCCAAACTTTATTTACAGGACAGGTCATCAACGAACTCTGACCTGTTAAGCCCCGGCCTTCCCCCGATGGTCCCAACCCCGACCTCTACAGTGGAGAGTCTGACCCGGGAACTGGAGAACTCCCTGGACATTCAGAGTGCTATAGGCGGGAGACGACACATCAATGCCAAGGTGACTTGAGCTTGTCTTTTTTTACCCCTCCATTGAGTACGGCATAAACCACCAATCAAATAAATAAATCCACCACCACCACCACAGAAAGACTTTTGTAATACTATACTGTTAGTACTGTCATTTCTTCCACCTTTTCACATGTTTCAAAGATGTTTTTTTTTTTTTTTTTTTCAAGCATAGCCTTAAGGCATTATTATGTGATTATTGATAAATTCATTCTTTATTGGAGTCTTGAAACTGGCCAACCCACGCAGTGTAGCTTTGTCTTCAAAATCGAATTAAAAAGGTGCATTAATCGCATAAGTTCAGTTGAGCAGCAAATACATAAAAACGGTATTTTAAGATGCAGTATTGAGCGGTGTTTCTCATGATAACAACTCCTATTTTGTTGTCTTTTCCAGTAAAGAATTTTGCAGTCACTTTGAAACACATTTGATAAATCCATTAATCACTATTTATCTGTGTATCTTATAGGACGCTGAAATAGGGGCAGTTAACTCTGACCACAGTTCTCCTGTATCAGAGACAGATCAGGCAGGGTCTGATGCTGCCAGTCTGAAAAAGCAGGCACCACCAAGTGGATCACAGGAGAACAAGGAGAAGACAACTGGAGGTGGTGGGACGCCTGATGACCCTGAACCCATGGGCCGGCCCAGATCTAACTCGGGCAGGTTATTGACAGATGAGGTATACACACTATATCTTTGTTAAACCAAGAATTGTTCACAACTTTGAAACCTTATTCAAAAAAGTAAATATAAAATGTGTCTGACTTTTTTGCAACCACCCCTTTGGAGAAGGTGGTAAGATTTATATAGTCCATGTTCAGCACTGATCATGCAGCAATTTGCAGCTCATTGTATTTTATTAGTCAAATGAAAACAAGACAAAATCACCCGGTGGACGCAGCCTACCAAATAGCATTTCACCTTTTTTTTTTGTCTGACTAGTCCAATTTGACAAGTCGATGTGACACATCTCACCATGTGAATGAGGATTTAGGAGTGAAGATTAAACGACAATTGCTTGGGTCAAGTAATCTTGGTCCAGTATTATATAACATGATTGGACAGAGTCAGTGATACCATCTACTCTTCACGTTTGCCAAAGTATATTTCAGGCTTGCACAAAGTGAAAAGTCATTTCAAACTTTCTTCATCAATTTTTGTTTATTTTTTATTCATCATATGAATGAAGTACTGCATGTTCAGGGCAGGATTTTTGGACCATACTTTAGTTTTCATTTGACAACATAACTGATAAGATTAACCCCTTAAATATTTCATTATTAAAACCAACAATGATTCATTTCAAAATCCTGTTCGTTGTATAATGAGGGCTCTCAGCTGACACCAGATAACTGTGTGAGATGACTTCCACGTAGGCCTTACCGGAAAAATCAGTTCGTCTACAGTGTACATTGTGCGTGTAAATACTTTGTTTGGCATGGTTATGCTTTCAGACAGTGCTTGGAATTTAAAGGGTTGTAATAGACATTGCCTGTCTCAATGCTTTCTTTGATTTTATTCATGTGTATATTTAGAGATGTGCATGTAATCCTACTAGTTAGGAGACCTGCACACCTCACTGTCAGTGACTTGACCCCATGTGGTGAGGATTAGCAACCAGAGTTACTAAGTTCCATGATAATGAAAAGGGGCGGGGGGGGTTTCACTCTCTTCTGTCATCTTTCTGCCAATTTAGATCATGCGAAAGTAAACGACAGTAACTCATGTGCGAAACTTCAGGTTATTTATCGTGCCCCAGGCACACTGGTTTCCTCCACCTGTGAAACTGATTGCCATCAATTCATAGTGAAGAATTGTTGAGCAACTGCATGGTGTATTAACAACCATCAAATGAAAAGCCAATTAGACTCAATACGAGGAAATGGGAGAGGCTGACAGTCAGGCTGACAGTCGTAAATTGTAAAGTGTCATGTTCCCTTATGGCACTATAACCTTTCGTGAGTTTTGACCACATGTTCTCTTGCTGTTGTACATGCAGGAAATCCTGGAGATGGTAATTGTGGTGAATCTGGACACGGGGGAGAAGGTGCCCCTTAACCTGGCTGAGGATGACCCTGCCCCAAGTGTGTTAACCCTCTGTCCCTACACATCATGAGGAGAACCCAGGAATACAGGAGGTAAGTGTCCCATTCTGCGTCCTTGCTGTACACTGGGGAGAAGGTGCCCCTTAACCTGGCTGAGGATGCCCTGCCCAAGTGTGTTAGCCCTCTGTCCCTACACATCATGAGGAGAACCCAGAATACAGGAGGTAAGTGTCCCATTCTGCGTCGTTCCTGTACACTGGGGATAAGGTGCCCCTTAACCTGGCTGAGGATGCCCTGTCCAAGTGTGTTAACCCTCTGTCGCTACACATCATGAGGAGAACCCAGGAATACAGGAGGAATGTGTCCCTCTCCTTCTGTATTATCTTCATGTAATGTGCAATAAAACCAATAGGGGTCAGAGGTCATACAGGTCAGATAGTCTGTAAATCATGAAACAGATAGGTTGTATTGTATGATGTATTTCTCAATTTCCAGAATTAGATGTTTGGTATTGTCTTCTTTCATGACAAAGCCTTCTCAAAAAGTGACCTCTTTCACCCACATATCCCTGTGGGATTATCACAGTGACGCCCTTTATCACCCCTGGGGGTTGATGGGTTTGGATTATACCGTGGTGACTTGTATTTATCAATCTGTCATTGTCCCAAAGTTTCATGTACAGATTGCTTTCACTTCACTGTTAGAAGTACATGTAAGTAATGCACACATTCTTTATTTTCCTGATATACATACATGCACTTTGCATTTTTGTTATATGCAGAGAGAGGAGTTTATACAGTTCCATGTACAGTTTGCACGTTTATGGGATGTAGGTACTTTTGTGTCTTTTGTACACAGTATCTTTTATTTCTTAGAGATGCTATGTTTTTGTTGTATGCAGTGATAGCAGTTTGCACAAAGGACAGATTCTCACAGATGCTGTGTTTTTGGCTGTGCGCAGTGACAGCAGTTTTAATACCCAGAGGACAGATGGTTTGATTTTGCTGTATGCAATGATAGCAGTTTACACAAAGGACAGATTCTCACAAATGGTTTGATTTTGCTGTATGCAGTGATAGCAGTGTTAATACCCAAAGGACAGATGGTTTGATTTTGCTGTATACAATGATAGCAGTTTGCACAAAGGACAGATTCTCACAAATGGTTTGATTTTGCTGTATGCAGTGATAGCAGTTTTAATACCCAAAGGTTTGATTTTGCTGTATGCAATGATAGCAGTTTGCACAGAGGACAGATTCTCACAAATGGTTTGATTTTGCTGTATGCAGTGATAGCAGTTTTAATACCCAAAGGACAGATGGTTTGATTTTGCGGTATACAATGATAGCAGTTTGCACAGAGGACAGATTCTCACAAATGGTTTGATTTTGCTGTATGCAGTGATAGCAGTTTTAATACCCAAAGGACAGATGGTTTGATTTTGCTGTATACAATGATAGCAGTTTGCAAAAAGGACAGATTCTCACAGATGGTTTGATTTTGCTGTATGCAGTGACAGCAATTTACATGAAGACCAGATTGTCTTCACGCTGTGATTAGGCCCTTCAGGTTGTGTGTTCAAATCCAGCTCTCACAGATTCATCTGCTGCTTTAATCCAGATACCTGGCAATGGTTGGTGGTTTCTCAGGGGTATTCTGGTTTCCTTCACCAACAAACCTGACTGCGGTCATAATGAGTAAGAAATTCTTGAGTACGGCATTAAACACCAATCCGTCAGGTCCGCTTCAGGAGTGGCAGATCCAGGGTCAATCCTGGGTTGAGTCACACCAAAGAGCAAGTTGTAACTTCCTCGCTTGGCGTTCAGGGTGAAGGGGATAGTACAACAACTGGTTGACCCGTATCAGTATAATGGCTTGGACGGGGCGGCTTACTTGCCTTTAGTAAGTCGTCTCAGTGAAGCAGCACTAGATAAAAGAGCGGTGGAAATCTGTCCAGCAACATTATATGTACTCAAAGGACTCCTTCATCGTCATATGACTGAAAAATTGTTGAGTACAACGTTAAACCCCAATCACTCACTCACTCACTCCGCTTATCACAAGGACACTGTTTTGCATTTTAGCCATATGAGTGGGAGGTATAGTACACTCATAATATCTGCTGCTATCTCGTCATTTTTTACTTAATCAGTAACCCCAGTAAACCCCAAGCATTCACTCACTCACTCACTCACTCACCAATCTTTCAGTGAATGAATTAATCAATCAGATGTTATGTTTTTGCTGTTTGCAGTGATAGCAGTTTAAACAAAGATCAGGTGATGACAGATGAGGAAGATGTGAAGTCTGACAGTGAGAAAAGCACAGCTTCCTTAGAAACATCAGCCAAAAGAAAAGCGTAAGTTATTTCTGTACATCTTTCTTGGGAGTGGGCCTTGTCAGTAAGTTGCCTAAAGGAGGTGGTTTTATACCTCATGCACTTCATTTTCCTCTATCCAGAAAGCTGACCACCTTCATGTAAGACAAAAGATGTTTAGTATCTTACATTAATCAAAATAAATAAGTAAATGAACAGACCATTCTGCCAGTTTGTGTTTTGTCTACATATTACCACTGATGATTGGTATTTATGGAGTATTTGTGTAAAATCGTCAAAAAGGTCTTGCTGACAGATGGTTTAATAAAGCACTGACTCGCTGCAACTACCTGACCTTTGACCAGTAAGGTCGTATGTTTAGATTCAGCTCTTCAAGCAGTTTCGGCTGTAGCTTTAAGTCAGGAGACCTGTCAGGTACTAAGCAACGGGTGGCAGTTTGCTGGGTACACATTAGTTTTACTTTCATTTTATAGGTGAAAAATTCTTCGTCCCGTTGTAACAACAATCAGTTAGATAAGTAAATCTACTTAGGGTTTTGTTGGCACATTCAAACATGCCCATTGATTTAATGGGTTTTGTTTTTTTTTTTAAGTCTCGAACACTTAACATATTCTATTTTTACCTGTAGTTTATCCTAATTGTTTATAATTTCAGTACAAGGATAAAGAAATTCTTGGGGAAGACCATGGTGAAAACTGTGAGTAAGGTGAAGTCTGTGGCTGACCAAAGTAAGAAAGGTGAGTCCGATTTTACTAACTTGAAAACATACAGTGTTTTAAAAGCTGGAAAGAAAACCTGGCTGTCTAAACTATAATTTCATGAACTTAGGGAAATTAGGAAATTAGGGTTCCATTTTAGTACGAAGGCCTGTCTGCATCATGTTAACTCTGCCTCCCACATATGGGTACATTATGACATTAAGTGGCATTAAACCATATGCATTCATGCATTAATTTATTTCATTAAGTTTGTTTGAAGGGAGAATCAAGTGAGCCATCTGACACTAAGAAATAAATCTTCCTTCTGAGATCATCAACTGAATAAGACATGACCAAACATTGAGATTCCTAGATACCAAATTACTAACATGAAAAGATACCCAAAAGATACCATAGCCAGTAAACATGCTGAGAACTGAAATGAATAGACGTGCTTACTGAAATTGAATAAACATGCTGAGATACCAAATGAATAAACATGCTGAGATACCCAAATGAATAAGCATGCTTATATTCCCAAATGAATAAACATACTTAGATTCTTACTGAAATTGAATAAACATGTTTAGATGCCAAAATGAATAAACATGCTTATATACCATATGAATAAACATACTTAGATACCAAAATGAATGAACGCCTAGATGTTGAAGCTGCCAGCTGACCTGTGTTGTCTCCCTTGCAGTGTTACAGGGGGATGATGTAGAAGAGGAAGTGTCTGTGGATGGGAAGCGGTTCAAGGTGAGTGTTTGTCAGAGGTCAGAGGTGAAATATCACGTTGGATTATTTTCTCATGTATTTATTTATTTTATTGGTGTTTTATGCCGTGCTCAAGAATATTTCACTTGTACGATGGCGGCCAGCATTATGAGGAAACCGGGCAGAGCCCCAGGGGAAACCCACAACCATCTGCAGGTTGCTGGCAGACCTTCTCACATATGGCCGGAGAGGAAGCCAGCATGAGGTAGACTTGAACTCACAGCGACCGCATTGGTATGTTAGATTAGATATACCCTGCTGACATGGGCAAGTAAAGGACAAGAACAACAACAACATTTCCTCTGGGTTTCCATTGTTTCTAGATCCTCTTTGATAAACAATAGACCCGCTCCCACTGATATCAGTTTTAGTAAGGTTACTTGCGTCTTTAGTTCGCCTGTTCATACGACAGATGTAGCTTGTGTTATGCCCGTTGGTGTCCAACTACAGGGAGAGAGAAATTCACGTTAAAAATTTTACACCCAGTCAAAAATCTTTGTGATCTTGTCCTTTAAGAGATGGCAAGATTTTAATACACCACTGGTAAAAAGGAAAGAAAATTGGTGTGTCAGTATCATATACATATACTGTCAGTAACTTGAAAAGAAAACCCAACTAACATGAATTTCATATTAAGACTTTTCATTCTCCCTAAGTACATAAAACTTAACATAAAACTTCTGCAAACCTACATTAGGCATTATTGTTTTTCCTCAGCACAGTTGATTTAGTCTTCATTTTTAATAGTAACATTGTCTCTGTCGGTTAGCACGCTAGCAGAGCGAAATGACCAAGGAGTCTCTGACCAATGCGGTCGCTGTGAGTTCAAGCCCAGCTCATGCTGGCTTCCTTTCCAGCCGTACGTGGGAAGGTCAGGCAGCAACCTGCAGATGGTCGTGGGTTTACCCCTCCGTACCCCTCCCTCCCACCGTAATGCTTGTCACCATCATACAAGAGAAATATTCCTGAGTACGGCATAAAACACCAATCAAATAAATAAATTATAATAACATTGAATCTTGACATCGTCATTCCTGTATAAACCGGTCTGCAACAGCACCATTAGTTGATTGCGTGCTTTTGTTGTTTCAGTTTAAAGCCTGCAGCCACAACAAAGGTCCTTACGATTTCCAACAGTTCAGGATACTGCAGGATTTAGGAGGCGAGCACACGGTATGGTTTAATAACTCAGACACATGAGACTTGCATGCAGGGAGAACAATTTTTGTGGGGTAGTACTGGGTTTAAGAGGCATTATTATCAATTATAGACGTAGAGCCTTAGATATTGGGGAAACAGCTCAGCATTATTGACAGTCTGACGAATGTGTTCATGATATCTAATCTGTTGACATTATTGAGGTGGTTGATCAACATCTCATCTGTCTACTTTTCTTTCCACAGGGAGCTGTGTGGACAATGAAGTTTTCACCATGTGGAAGGCTCTTGGTAGGTTTTTCTTCTATTATTAACTGTTTTCCTGTATTTTCTTAACCATTTTTAACAATCACACTTTTTTGTTCTTGAATCTTTTTCATTTCAAGAACAATTGCACCAGTGAAAACCCAACTAACATTATTTTCATATTGAGACTTTCCTTTATACCAAAGTATATAAAACTTCTGCAAACCTACATGTACATTAGGCATTATTGGTTTTCCTCATCACAGTAGATTTAGTCTTCATTTTTAATAGTAACATTGTCTCTGTGGGTTAGCACACTAGCAGAGCGAAATGACCAAGGAGTCTCTGACCAATGCGGTCGCTGTGAGTTCAAGTCCAGCTCATGCTGGCTTCCTTTTCCAGCTGTAAGTGGGAAGGTCTGCCAGCAACCTGCGGATGGAAGAGCAACTTGATAGATCCTTACTCGTCTGACAAATTTTCAGTATACACACATTTATGTCTCACTGTCCACCAAGAGTTTGTAGGTTTTGCAGTTTGTCTTTGTCTCTATAAATTTACTGTGATATGAAGGCTGATGTATCCGTGTATCCAGGTAGAAGACTACAGTTCACTCAAGGCACAGTATATGTACACACACTCGTGGTCATATGACTGACAAATTGTTAAGTGTGTCATAAAACCCGGAGCATTCATACACACAGGTCAGATTGGCCCATTGTCAGTATAACACATTATATCTGGTGTCTTCAGCATTGTACTTTAATAATTGGGGGTGGCACTTTGGTATTATGTAGGCATATTTTTTATATTTTGATAACCCCTCCATTTTATGCATATTTTGAGTCAATGGACTGGAATTTGTGAAAATGAAATGAAAACAACCCAAAATAAACTAGTCGATAAACTCTGGCTTGAGGAAGTGTTTCTGATACCATATACATTGTACTTTGCAGGCTACTGGAGGTCAAGACAACATTCTGAGGATCTGGGTGCTGAAGTCAGCCTGTGCTTACTTTGAGGACTTGAGACATAAGTATTGTGATGGTGAGTAATGAAGTCAGCCTGGGATTACTTTGAGGACTCTAGACATAAGTATTGTAATGGTGAGTAATGAAGTCAGCCTGTGCTTACTTTGAGGACTTGAGACATAAGTATTGTGATGGTGAGTAATGAAGTCAGCCTGGGATTACTTTGAGGACTTGAGACATAAGTATTGTGATGGTGAGTAATGAAGTCAGCCTGTGCATACTTTGAGGACTTGAGACATAAGTATTTTGATGGTGAGTAATGAAGTCAGCCTGTGCTTACTTTGAGGACTTGAGACATAAGTATTGTGATGGTGAGTAATGAAGTCAGCCTGTGTTTTTACTTTGAGGACTTGAGACATAAGTATTGTTATGGTGAGTAATGAAGTCAGCCTGTGCTTGCTTTGAGGAATTGAGACATAAGTATTGTAATGGTGAGTAATGAAGTCAGCCTATGCTTACTTTGAGGACTTGAGACATAAGCATTGTGATGGTGAGTAATGAAGTCAGCCTGTGCTTACTTTGAGGACTTGAGACATAAGTATTGTGATGGTGAGTAAAGAAGTCAGCCTGTGCTTACTTTGAGGACTTGAGACATAAGTATTGTGATGGTGAGTAATGAAGTCAGCCTGTGCTTACTTTGAGGACTTGAGACATAAGTATTGTGATGGTGAGTAATGAAGTCAGCCTGGGATTACTTTGAGGACTCTAGACATAAGTATTGTAATGGTGAGTAATGAAGTCAGCCTGTGCTTACTTTGAGGACTTGAGACATAAGTATTGTGATGGTGAGTAATGAAGTCAGCCTGGGATTACTTTGAGGACTTGAGACATAAGTATTGTGATGGTGAGTAATGAAGTCAGCCTGTGCATACTTTGAGGACTTGAGACATAAGTATTTTGATGGTGAGTAATGAAGTCAGCCTGTGCTTACTTTGAGGACTTGAGACATAAGTATTGTGATGGTGAGTAATGAAGTCAGCCTGTGTTTTTACTTTGAGGACTTGAGACATAAGTATTGTTATGGTGAGTAATGAAGTCAGCCTGTGCTTGCTTTGAGGAATTGAGACATAAGTATTGTAATGGTGAGTAATGAAGTCAGCCTATGCTTACTTTGAGGACTTGAGACATAAGCATTGTGATGGTGAGTAATGAAGTCAGCCTGTGCTTACTTTGAGGACTTGAGACATAAGTATTGTAATGGTGAGTAAAGAAGTCAGCCTGTGCTTACTTTGAGGACTTGAGACATAAGTATTGTGATGGTGAGTAATGAAGTCAGCCTGTGCTTACTTTGAGGACTTGAGACATAAGTATTGTGATGGTGAGTAAAGAAGTCAGCCTGTGCTTACTTTGAGGACTTGAGACATAAGTATTGTGATGGTGAGTAATGAAGTCAGCCTGTGCTTGCTTTGAGGACTTGAGACATAAGTATTGTGATGGTGAGTAATGAAGTCAGCCTGTGCTTGCTTTGAGGACTTGAGACATAAGTATTGTGATGGTGAGTAATGAAGTCAGCCTGTGCATACTTTGAGGACTTGAGACATAAGTATTGTGATGGTGAGTAATGAAGTCAGCCTGTGCTTACTTTGAGGACTTTAGACATAAGTATTTTGATGGTGAGTAATGAAGTCAGCCTGTGCTTATTTTGAGGACTTGAGACATAAGTATTGTGATGGTGAGTAAAGAAGTCAGCCTGTGCATACTTTGAGGACTTGAGACATAAGTATTGTGATGGTGAGTAATGAAGTCAGCCTGTGCTTACTTTGAGGACTTGAGACATAAGTATTGTGATGGTGAGTAATGAAGTCAGCCTGTGCATACTTTGAGGACTTGAGACATAAGTATTGTGATGGTGAGTAATGAAGTCAGCCTGTGCATACTTTGAGGACTTGAGACATAAGTATTGTGATGGTGAGTAATGAAGTCAGCCTGTGCTTACTTTGAGGACTTTAGACATAAGTATTTTGATGGTGAGTAAAGAAGTCAGCCTGTGCTTATTTTGAGGACTTGAGACATAAGTATTGTGATGATGAGTAATAAATTCAAAGTGTGTAAAATGTTCCATTATGAATCTGAAAAAAGTTCAGTTTGTCATTAAATCAAATCAGTGATTAGAAATTGATCATAGAAAAGTGTTTTGAGATTTTCGTATAAAACAAAATTTCGGTGTGTATGATGTAGTTTATGTTTTCCAGTGAAAGTGTCACCGTGTCCATCTCCGGCTCCATCAGTGGAGAGTCTGAACTCACAGCATTCTTCAGAGAGCAACTCCTTCACGGATGGGACAGGGGTGAGTTTGTCTGGGGTCAGGGGTCAGGGGTCATGGGTCAGTGTTCAGAAATGTGCGTGTGTGTGTGGATCACCCAATACTTGGGTTCAGTCCCAATATCTTTTTAAGGAATTTTGAAGATTCCTCGTCCATGGTGGAGTTTTGTTGGCAAGAAACAATTGATAGTGTGTAATTGTAGGTGTAGTCTTCCATGAAGGTTGCTGAAGATTGCTTGCCGTCCGCTAATATTTTGTATGGTGTACACAGGAAAGCTTGCTTTAATATCGGCTGGTTTCTTCTGCCAGTAAAATTGGCTGCCATTTATATAAGTGAAAAAGTTTTGAGTATGGCATGGAACATCAATCAAATAAAGACGTAATATCATGCTGTGTGTTCATGTAGATGGGCCTCAAATACATGATTCTTATGCCCTGCCTTATCATTAAGTGCTACTGTCCTTAAAGTTAGGCATCATGACATCATGGTTATAATGTTTGTATAATTAGAATTTTAAAAAAATAAGAAAAAAAATTTCAAAAATAAAAGGTTGTTAAATTTGCACACCTAAATATAATTGTGAATGTTGTAGGGGGCCCTGGGAGGATCCTTTGAAGAGGACAAACATGTGCATGTGCCTTTCGTGAGGAAGCCATTCTGTACCTACAGAGGTCATTCTGCTGACCTTCTCGATGTCTCCTGGTCAAAGGTCAGGGGTTAATTTGTGCTGTGTGACTGGAAAGCCAAGCCAATCTCTATGTCTGCCTACATTCTGTAAAACGGATTGGAAACAAGAGTCCACGTGATCTCCTTAGTAACAAACGGCGTGGGTGAAGAAAACTGTCTTCCCAACCTTTTGGCTAGGAAAATGCCTAGTTTTGAATCGCTGTCAGTGATCTTGTATTCATTGGATTTGTATAAGTTTCAGCTTTCCAGTTGATCTGAGTACTTCTGCGGAGCTTTCGTGATGTTATTTTGTACAACTAGGCTTTTCTCATCGCTAGAGCAATAGCAGAAAGTGACCTTTTCCCCAATGATTTAACATTAGGCGACCATTTTGTTTTAGACATGAAAGGGTGGTCACATGACCCTCGACTTCCGATTCGTCATACAGATTGTAATGAATATGTGTACTTAAGTTTGAGCTCCCGGCAACATGTATCCCACTAGTTTTGATTGTGAATCTAAAGAAATGCTTGTTAACCCTGTTAAGTCCATCCTCGCTGTGAGTTCGAGTCCAGCTCATGCTGGCTTCCTCTCCGGTCGTACGTGGGAAGGTCTGCCAGCTACCTGCAGATGGTTGTGGGTTTCTCCTGGGCTCTGCCCGGTTTCCGCCCACCATAATGCTGGCCGCCGTCATATAAGTGAAATATTCTTGAGTATGGCATAAAACACCAATCAACAAATAAAGTTTAGTCCATCCTAATATAATTATACATGCTGTAAGCTACTGCAGATGTATACAGAATAAAGCATGTGCACCTAAAACATCAAACTCAAGGTTTTCACTACCATGTTTTTATTACTGTAACGCCCATTTAATAGCTCTGACTTAACAAATGAAAACCGACTCTCACTTGCTCAAACCTTTGCCACAGTGAATCCAATCACTAAATTGTGACTCAAGTCTCAGCAAGTTCAATGAAATGCTCAAGTATGTTTTTATTCTTTTTGTTGCAGAATTATTTTATTTTGTCATCTTCGATGGACAAGACAGTGCGACTCTGGCACATCTCCAGGCGAGAGTGCTTGTGTACATTTCAACACATCGACTTTGTCACAGCCATTGTCTTTCATCCTCGTGTGAGCAATACTTACATTTGCTGATAGAAATCCTACTTGTTTCCTGCCACCAAAATGCTGACCGCTGTAATACAAGTGAAATATTTTTGAGCACGATGTAAAACGCCACTCAAATAAATAAATGAATAAAAGAAATCCGCCTCTCACATGCATATAACCATATGCTAAAAGAAGCTCTGCCTGGCTTCCTTCCACCATAATTCTGGCGACTGATGTAGTAGTGAAATATTCATGAGTATGACGTAAAACACCAATCAAATAAATAAATAAATAAAATAACCTGTCCAGAACAGGTAACACTCCTCTAATATGCCAAAACATGCACTATGTGTGTATTTGAATTTGTTGAAGATTTAAGGTATCCAGTGTTGGATTGGATTGGATTGGATTGTTGGATTCGATTCGATTCGATTCGATTCGATTCGATTCGATTCGATTCGATTGGACTGGATTGGATTACATATACAATGGCAGAAGGATTGACTTATCTCAGAAAATTTGCAGTGTGTGACTTCTAACAGTGAGGCACACACAGGGCAGATTTAATTCTGGCCTTGGACAAGGATTTTGATTTCCCTGCTCTAACTGTTTCTACAAGCCTGTGTGTCAGTATCTGTATGTCCCTTATGGGAGAGTGTCAAAGGTCAGTGGTTTACCCCAGGCACTTTGGTTTTCTCCACCCTTAAAACTGACAGCCATTATACAAGTGAAAAATTAGGCAGTTGATCAGTTAAAAGATTTCTTTAACCTTTGTAATAATTGTAGGATTATAGAAGTGAAGTATTCCTCAGTAGGACATTTGTTGACACCAGTTCTTCAAGTCAATGTTTGGACAAGTTCGGTGGTCTAAAGGTTAGATCATCTGTCTTGAAGCTCAGAGACCTGGACTTTGACTTATAATATGGTACTTGCTGCTGCCACGCTGTGAGGTTAGAGCAAGGAAATGGGACTGGTTGGCCCAGTGTCAGTATAATTTGACTGGGTGGGGTGTCATGTCTGGTGTCTTCAGCATAATACTTCAGTGGTGGCCACAAGAAGACAAAGTATATGTACACAGACCTGATGACTCCTTGTCATCACATGACTGAAAATTTGTTAAGTACAGTGTTAAACCCCAAGCATTCATTCGTTCATTGAGATCAGGTTTGTTTCCCTTTGTGGTTGTTTACCGCAGGATGATCGGTACTTTTTGAGTGGTTCGCTGGATGGCAAACTTCGGCTGTGGAACATTCCGGACAAGAAGGTGACCTTGTGGAACGAGGTCAGTGGGCCGTCCAACCTCATCACCACCGCCAATTTCTGTCAGAACGGCAAATTTGCTGTGGTGGGAACCTACGACGGCAAGTGTATCTTCTACAGCACAGATGTAAGTATAGAGAACACATGTACAATATACATCATGATAATCAACTTTATTTAGACTCAGTGGTCCATTTATCCAGTAAGGCCGAATCACACCTAAGACGTTAAAAGATGTCCAGAACTCATGGCCTTCAACATGAAGGGGATAGTGCAACGACTGGTTGACCCGTATCAGTATAATGGCTCGGGCCGGGAGGCTTACTTGCCTTCGATAAGCCGTCTCAGTGAAGCAGCACTAGATAAAAGATCGGTGGAAATCCATCCTGCAACAAGGAGGCACATTACATGCACTCTAAGGATTCCTTCGTCGTCATATGACTGAAAAATTATTAAGTATGACGTTGAACCCCAAGCACTCACTTACTCCAGAAAGACTTATCTTGAATGAAACTGAGTAAAAGACTGTAAATACATTATACCCACTCTAGATTTTAACACGTTTACATCTCAATTGCACTCATTGAGGACCGGTAGATCCAGGATCAATCCTTGGTCGAGTCACACCTAAGACTTTAAAAGAGGAAGTTGTAACTTCCTCGCTTGGCGTTCAGCATGAAGGGGATAGTGCAACGACTGGTTGACCCGTATCAGTATAATGGCTCGGGCGGGGCGGCTTACTTGCCTTCGATAAGCCGTCTCAGTGAAGCAGCACTAGATAAAAGAGCGGTGGAAATCCATCCTGCAACAAGGAGGCACATTACATGCACTCTAAGGATTCCTTCGTCGTCATATGACTGAAAAATTATTAAGTATGACGTTAAACCCCAAGCACTCACTCACTCCAGAAAGACTTATCTTGAATGAAACTGAGCAAAAGACTGTAAATACATTATACCCACTCTAGATTTTAACAGGTTTACATCTAAATTGCGCTCATTGAGTAAATCAAAAGCCTTACAATGTCATCTAATGTCATCAACAAACTAAGCTGGACTTGTTTCTATTACTGTAATTCCTCAACCTTTTCACATAATTGTTTATTTATTCAGGCATATTCCGAAGGCATTATTGTGTGTAGACTGATAAAATTATACTTTTCGTAAAATTCCGAAACTGGCCAATCCAACTTATGTATTTTTGTCTCCAAAAGCAAATTAAAAATGTGGGTAAATTGCACTGAAAGTTGCTCTTTCATATGCGCGAAGGTTGAAGAATCAGGGTACCTGAGAAAGAACCCGTTTCCACTTATCACAAGGACAATGATTTGCATATTAACCATATGAGCGGGAGGTATAGTACATTTATAATATCAGCGGCTATCTCGTCATTCTTTACTTAATCAGTAACTGATACATGCAGCTTCATTCTCCATTAAAACAGTTTCGAAATCAGTTATCAGAGTGCCAAATGCTTGGGAGACAAGGAAAATCCATACGTACACTACTATTGGATGGCTTATGTCATGTGATCCTATTTAAAGCTCTTGGAGAACTGTGACGGAGATTAGAAATAAGAAATTTCGACATTAAAATATTGAATTGAAACAAGTTTTTTTGGAAAGCTGGGCAGGCTTAAGGAGAAGTTGAAAATAAGATAAGCTTGTATGAGTGCCATTGACAATTCTTAATTTATTAGCATACTTTTGAAATTCCTTGATTGGTTCCATCTTTTTTATTTTTTTCTTTCTCAGCAACTGAAGTACTACACTCAGATTCATGTCCGATCTACACGAGGAAAGAATGCTCGGGGACGTAAAATTACAGGCATCGAACCAATGATAGGCGAGGACAGGGTAGGTACAGGTTTACAGTGGCATTGAGACAGGAAAGCTAGTATTTAAATCTCTGATGGAAATTTTTGTATAGTTCTGTGAATTTGTTCCCAATGTTAATTTGCATCATGAATATCTCCTTGCTGGGCTTCGAGTACAGGTTTTCTCAGTGTGTGTTTGTGGGAAGATCACATGTGACTTTTCCTGTAGGTTTTTGTATGAAAATGTCTTAGGTAGACTTCCAAAACAATTTTTGTCAAGTTCTTCCAACATCATTATTATAACTGACTACATGAACAGAAAGTGACTGCATAAAGCAGTTTTTTATTAAGTTCTTCAGCAGGATTTACATTTTACACTAGTGACTACATGAACACATAGCTGCTGCATGAAGACAGTGACTGCATGAACAAATGGTGACTGCATGAACTCATAGTGACAACATGAACACATTGTGACTGCATGGACCCATGGTGACTGCATGAACAAAGTGATTGCATGAACACATAGTGACTGCATGAACACAGTGACTGCATGAACACAGTGACTGCATGAACACACAGTGATTGCATGAACACATAGTGACTGCATGAACACATAATGACTGCATGAACACATAGTGACTGCATGAACACAATGACTATCTGAACACATAGTAACCACATGAATACAATGACTATCTGAACACTGACTGCATGAACATAATGACTTCATGAACATATAGTGACTGCATGAACACATAGTGACTACATGAACACAGTGACTACATGAACACAATGACTATCTAAACACATAGTGACTACATGAAACAATTTTTGTCTTGTTCTTCAGCAGTATTTGCATCTTACATTGGTGACTATTGTCCTAAAATCGTGGTTTTCTCCTACCATAATGCTGGCCACCATCGTCAGATTGTATAAGTGAAATATTCTTGGGTAAGGCCTAACACACCAATCAAATCAATACATAAATCCTAAAATGGGACCAGTGTTGATGCAAACACCAGTCAGAATGATCTATCATTGACGCCATGTTGTCTGTGTTTCCCAGGTGCTAGTGACCTCAAACGACTCGCGTATTCGCCTGTATGACCTGAGGGACCTGACCTTGACCTGTAAATATAAAGGTTGTACTAACAACAGCAGTCAAATCAAGTCAAGCTTTAGGTAAGTACCACTTCAGAGTCTGGAGGCCGCGGAATTAAACCCAGGTCGGGTCATACCAAAGTACTGGCTGCTGCCTCGATTGTCGTATACCATATTTTAGGTGGCTCAGTTGGTAAGCGTGCTAGCGCAGCATAATGACAAAGGAGCCACTCACCAATGCAGTCACTGTGAGTTCAAGTCCACCTGCTGACTTCCTCTCAGGCCATACATGGGAAGGTCTGGCAGCAACCTATGGATGGTTGTTGGTTTCCACCGGGCCTTGCTCAGTTTGCTCACACCATAATGCTGGCCACCGTCGTATAAATGAAATATTCTTGAGTACTGCGTAAAACACCAGTCAAATAAAAAAATCAATGAAGACAGGTCTTGCATGCTTCTGTTTCTACAGTTAAAGGATACATGAATTGCTCGGTATTCATTTTTTGATGTGGAGTATATGATGGGCCCTAACATATAGAAGTACAAGAAAGCTTCTTGCTTTTTTCTTGGGGCATATAAATGGCTTTAAGTTACATTTTTCCAAGGGCCCCATTGGTCAGTCTGGAAATTAAGTAGCCGGGTATGGTGACATCAGCAGTGATAACTGTTCTTTTCTGGAGGGAGAGCTTGAGCTTGGGGCACTAAGCTGGTCACACATTCCCAGTATGTTTAAGGATGACATCATTTCCAAATATTTCCAACCATTTAATATGGAAAATAATATAACATAGAGGAGATATTAACAAATATAAAAAATGCCTCATAAGTGATTTTTTTTTTTTGTTTATTTTCTTAAAACCATAGTCTTCGTTTTATAGTACTTTTTCTGGTTGACGTGGTTTCCCCCACACTCTGTCTGTTTCCTTCTGGCTCTGTCTTTTTTCCTGGGGAATCCAACTGGATTTTGCTGGGTTTTGTATACTCTCCACCAGACCATTAGGGTGTCCTCCAGGGTCTGTCCAGGTTTCTTTAGGCTCTGTGGACAGGACGTGAGTGAATTCTCTGCTTTCACTATTCATTGGGTCGAGGAGACAAGAAGTACTATACTCCACTTGTGTGTCTATTTGCTGTGCATCATGTGAGAAAGGTAATCAGTCACTTGCCAGAGGTCAGTGGTTTATTTCCTCCACTCATAAAACTGACCTCCTCTTCTGTTATACTCTGTGTAGTGGGTTAGAGATGACATTGTTTCCTGACTCTTGTGCTTATCTTCCAGTCCCAAGAGTAAATACATCATCTGTGGTTCTGAAGATCACTTCATCTACATCTGGAAAGCACACCACGAGTTATACAAGTTCTCCTCAGCACGGAGAGACCGCAATGACTTCTGGGAAGCCATCAAAGGTAGGTAACTCTGTCAACACAGCAATGCTGGGTTTTTTTGGTTTTTTTTTTCTTTTCATGCCGACTTGTCCTTTCTTAGGTGATTCAGAAATTGGTGTCATTTGCAAGGAACAATGAGGCGTGGATTCTGAGATTGTGAATTCCTGCGACTCTCACTGTTTGTTGAGCTTGACCAACAATGCATGTGTTACATTCGTTATAAAGACCACTGGCCTTAGATCAGTGTGGTATGCATATCTATTCGTCAATTGTGGCAGAGTTGGTCATTGACTTGCCAAAGATTGATGGTTTTATAACAGAAACACCAAAGTTTCCAACACTCATGAAAGTGGCTGCCATCATATAAGTGAACTATTCTTGAATATGGCACTGAATAACAAAATCAGAAATACTGTATGTAAAAACACACTTTCAAAGCACATAATAGCCTTAAAGTAATATATTTTATTCCAACTCTAATGCTTTTCTGATGAGAAATTAATGTAACTTCACAAGAAAATACTGAAGTGACCTTAGAAGGCGGAATCACCTTAGTTAGTTGTCAAAAAGAGTCAAACAAAATATGTAACTTAAAAAATCTAGGCGAAATATAGTAAACTGAAATGTAAACAGTTTGTACCCGTGAAAAAAAGTTGTAATTACCTCCAGTTTATTTAATTTCCAGTGCATAATGCTGTGGTGACTGCTGCTATCTTTGCTCCCAACCCCAGCCTGTTTAGTCCGACCAGTGAGGTGTCTGGTTTCAAACAGCAGACGGTGCAGGAGAGCTTCCCAGGGGAGATAATTGTCAGTGTGGATTTCACAGGAACGATCAAAGTTATCCAGAACACACCAACACACAATGTATGAAATGATCAAATTGTATGTAAATTAAATTGAATATTATATTTAATCATCTTCAGTAAGATATCAGATATTTTAAAGATATATTTACTACTTTAATTCTAACTCAACTGCTGTCCTGTAAGATTTGTAGTATATTTTTCAGTGATGTTGTCATATATTGGTGATCTGGTGATCAAACTGTATATTATCTACATTATATGATTATGCAGTATATTACTGCAACACGACAGACAGAAATCCTGTACATATAGTCTTCGATGCCTATGAAATCTCTGCATGAAAGCCTTCTGGTGTAAAATATCTCTCTTTCTTTCTTACCTGTCAGTGGGTTTTCTGTATACCTGTCAAAGTAATGACCAACATAGAGTTACAGTATCATTCAATAGTGGATTAAAATTGTAAATTGCTCAGTATCTTTATAATAGTTTGCATTTTTGTTTTACAAAGAATTGTTTGCCAAAATTTGTTGAGGTCAGAGGAATACTTTTTACTTTGAATGCTGTGTGTTTCATTGCCAGCAGTTTTTTGACAATCATTGCTGAATGTTGTAAAATTCATGTTTTGTTGAAGCTACAATTGAGAATTTGAGATTTAGAAACATTTCACCTGCCAGACAAACTGAATTTTGGAATTTTGTTACTGAAGGGACAGCTAGATTAAAGTTGTTGTATATACATGTAAACGATTTGCACTAGCAGCCATGTTGGAATATGAACAAGCAGCTTGCATTTGCCACTGTCTCTGCTGGAGCTCCTGGTGTACGGTACATTCTCAATAATTACAGACGCATTTTCGGAAATGGAGTATGATGATGCCTCGCAAGAGCTGTTGTTTTGAAGTAGTAAACTCTCTGTAGGGAGGAAGGCATTACTGGTAGTCAGTCAATGATAGTAGTCCATGCCTCAGGGAGACTCACCAGCTTGGCAAGACAGGGAGAAACAAACTGCCGGGTTTTTAAAGATTCAGTTTTTTGTGCCATTGAACGGTTGTTTTAAAATGCCGTTTAATGTTCTGCTTACAAACTACCTTTCACTGCGTGCACCAGGTCATAAAATCCTTTTGTTAGAGATCCAACATGGCCTTCAGCACAAGTCATCAATATTTGTAACATTTTGAACATGATTATGATATTAACAGATGTACAGTTATATGTACATAGGTACAGCATCTGATTCTTGTTTGCGCGTGTGTGTATCTATGTGTGCATAGTTAAAAATAGTTGTTGGAATATTTATAACTTTATTTCTACCAGCACCAGTGATGTTTATTTTTATGAGCTGACAGATTATTGATTATTGAATAATCAATTTTGCTGTCTTGTTACAGATTGTGTTTATTGTTGCTTTTTTTTTTTTCTTTTTTTTTTTTTAATACCTTGTCCTTGCTAATCTCTTATAAGGAATACCACTGTTTCTAGTCCAAGCATGTATGTTTCTACGAGCTTAATAAAGATTTTATATGGAAGATATCTATTAAAATATTGATTCATATCTTGTTTTTTCTCACATCTACTAACGTTCATTTCAAAAACATGAAGCACAGATTCAAAAGCAAAGACTATGATCATTTCAACCCTGAAATATTATACAGACATTTCTATATTTGCATTAATTTGTAATTATTGGATATAGGAATCACAAAAAGAGGACAAGTATTGTTTTCATTCTGCCATGGTTAAAAGCACCTGATTGGATAAAAGCTTTCTGCTGCATCCAATCAAATTGTCCTCTGAGGTTGCAGATTCAAACCAAGCTTTTAAGTCAGCTTTACGTTTAAAAGGTTGTCTAGTATGTGGCTCTCCACTCGTACAGTTTATTGTCTCTCTTGTGTTATGAAAGTGAAAATTTCTGTACATATATTTCAGTAAGTACACGTATATACAACTACAGGTATGAAAAAAAAGTTTCCCTGTCATTTTTTTTTTAACCAATGGAAACATGTTTTTTAAACAGGTGACATATGAGATGGCATGGTTACATCCAAGTCTTGTTAAGCTGTAATATGGAGTGTGTCGGGTATTAAAAACTCGTGGCCAGACGTGGTTCTGTCCTGTTTCCCCCGCCCACAAACTTCATCACTGTTGTAGTTCTTACAAGTGAAATATTCATGGGCAGAGTCATTATGCCCCATCAAATAATTAAACAAATTAAACAAAACGTGATCAGAATCTGGATAGTGAACTCAAATCGATCTGGCCAGGTCAGTGCTGAGATTTCATTCTAGTTTGTGGTTTTTGAGTTTTAATTTATAATTTTTTAATTTCTTGTGATCTTTATATAACGGTAATTGAAAATGTCGGCCTTTTATTCATTTTGATTTCAGACATGTCAGATGTTTTCCTATATTCTTGTCGAAAACCATAATAACTTATCTGGTTTTTGGTGTTGCCATGATATATAGTTGAAATACTGTCAGCAATTCATTAATTCCTTCACCGTATGTATATATATGTAATATATGTATGTATCCTTGGGGTTTAACGTCGTACTTAACAATTGTTCACTCATATGATGACCACAGCTTATTAGGTGTGCCTGTGTTGTGTCTTCTCGTGGCAGGGTGAGTCCATGCTGCCAAAGTGCTGCCGCACTGAAATATCGTGCCGAAGACACCACCCAGTCACGTTATAATGACACCAGGCCAACCAGTCATGTTTCCTTGCCCTAGCCTCTTAGTGCTGAGTGCCAAGCGAGGCAGCACCAAGTACTATTTTTAAAGCGAAATGCCTGTAAGAAATAACCATGTAAACTGTGAGCGTGGCTGGCTCAGATGGATTAAATATCATTTTTAAAGTCTTTGGTATGCATTCATTGCAGTTTATCCTGTATTCACACAGGTTGCTGTCAGATTTCAGTCAGCATGTACAGGTCAGCAACACTTTGTTTAACCTGGTGAGCTAACTCCTCACAGTGCCAAAATCAATAACCACATATACACAAGAAAATGAAGTAAACCAGTAAATATTCAATAAGCATCTGTATAAAAATGTATTTATCTTCCTGTATCATGGGTGACTACATATAATACATCATCTTATACAGTGAGAAAGCCCAAATGACAGTAAGGTGCATCATTCTCTTCTGTGACGTTGCAGCGCGAGTGAACTTCGTATATACATTTTATGAGCGCACATACTCTGATAACTGTTCACATCTTTGGGCCATATGGATACAGGTGGGAAGGAGTTTTATGAATTCCCCATAGCGTTCACATGTACCTACTTCATGAATCAAACGAAGAATCAGAAGACAGAATATTACAACCAACATCAAAAATTTTGGAATTCATTTACATCATTTGAGCCTAGAACAAACGGACAACATTTGCTGTCGAAAATCGGATTGTCAGATCCCGTCATCAACTGATATGGAATATTGGTTACCCGATCTGACAAGATCCAGACTGTCTGCAGACGAGCAAAAAAAAAACCTTGTACCTGGCTCATTTATGTCTGGATTTTTTGTTGCCCAAAATTAAAAAGCTGAATCTTTGGATCAAGCATCCCAGAAATTTCAAGGATTTTTTTGTTGTCTGGATCAAGAAATCTCTTTTTCGATGACAAATACTGTCCATGTGCGCTGGGCTTAATGTAACTGGCAATGAGGAAAGCTAGAAATTAAGCCAGGTACAGTGAAACATGGCCAGCTTTTTACAAAGATTGCAATAACCCTGTGGAGAAAAACATCTACTGATTAAAACGTTTAAACCATGAGGACATGTGAAGAAAAACAAGTATTGCACAGGTACAGGTGAGCAGCACAAGAACCAGGAGGTCCCAGGTTCAATCCCCACTAAGGTCAGGCATATGACTTTACAAAACCAGGCAATCTTTGTCCGCGCACCTCAACACCTGTAAGTCGTGCTAGTGGTCATCTACATAGTGGCAATAGGGGCACCATATCGAGAAACTAATGCACTACCTCTACACCCCAGCAGATGAATGGTAGTGAAATGTTGAAAACCTCCAACAAATGTGCTAGTGGTGAGCTAGTGGTGAGCTAGTGGTGAGCTAGAGGAATGCCATTTAACCCTCAGTGAGACTGATGTTGTAAATCAGTATACAACTGAGACTGACCACATCTATTACAGCTCAAATATCTTTACCTCTTATATACAAGTACAAACAATATACACAAATAAAAAAAATAGTTTTAAGCTTTGAAGAATTAACCAAATATACCTGCATACAAACTGTACATACAACTGTGCAGTTCGAAATAAGAATATGAGAAAACACAATTTCACCGGATATTCAGTAATGTCAGCGAAAGACACGGATCGCAATGGCACTGGACATACATGTGGTTCTACCAGTCAGTGGTTCTACCAGTCAGTGGTTCCACTATAGGCCTGTCAGAAGAACATACTGTTGACAAATCTGAGTAAAAATGACAAATACAAATTGTGGCCGCAGTGAACCAAAAATGGAAATGCAGCCTGTAAGCTTAGTGGAAGCGTTTAATTGGGGAGGACAATCAAGGGCTATCATTAAGTCATGTAAGTGAAATGGTGTTCAAACATGAAGTGCTGTATAGACATATGTCCTGTCCAAAGTAAATGGACCTAAAGGAGTGAGTGAGCGCTTGGGGTCTAACGTCGTGCTTGACAATTTTTCAGTCATATGACGAGGAAGGAGTCCTAAGAGTGTATGTAACATGCCTCCTTGTTGCAGGACGGATTTCCACCACTCTTTTTTCTAGTGCTGCTTCACTGAGATGACTTATCGATGGCAAGTAAGCTGCCCCGCCCGAGCCATTACACTGATACGGGTCATTCAGTCATTGCACTACCCCCTGAATGCTGAACGCCAAGCAAAGGCAGTTACAACCTCCTCTTTTATAAGCGCTTAGGTGTGACACAACCCAGGATTGACCCTGGATCTATCACCCCTGAAGCGGACACTCTACCAACTGTACAATCAGGGCCGGTAGACCGGAAGAACAATTTAGACATACAACACTACAGTTATTATTATGTTTTACAGTTAATAGTATAGAGGTGAAAGAAAAATTGACCACAGTTATTTTTCAATTTCGAGGCATATCAGAGTCATCAAGTCGGTCATCCAGAACACTGAAAAATCTTTTCTTAATTTTACCTTGAGCTTTTTAACACTGTGGGAATTGTAACCCTGCCATCAAAAGGATATTTTCCCTAATTTACATGCTTTTCACAGCACACAAAAAATTCTAAAAAAAAAAAGTAAAATAGTTTTGGGGATGGTCTTGCCTAACAATTTGAATGGTACCTATATGTTCTCGGTCTCATCAATTATCCTGACTTTAACATACATGTAGTGTAGGTGAGACCTGACAATATCAGCTGTTGTATGCACTTGAGATGTATAACAGTTCCCGTCTTGGGAATGTGTAGCTGGGTAGGTGAAACTGCAGCGAATCTTCAATACCCTATTTCTTCAACTTTTCCACATGTTTAAGAGCAACTTTAAAGGCAATTTATCCACCTCTGATTATGTGTTTTGATTTTGACCCATTTATGTTTGCTCTGTTCAACAAACATCAAGGTATCTCAACAAAGATACTGTACCTTTTCATTGAGAGAAATGTTAATAAAATAATGCTTAAAACAACACGTACTGAACATGCGAAAAGGTTGAAGACATATGGCACATTTATAAACAATATTTTGTTTGAGAACATTGATTGTCTCTTGTTTTCCTGAGCTAACTTTTTTACGGCTCATGATCTCATAATGTAGATAGGTCTGTCAGTCTCTACTGAATCCACTGGCCAATCAGCTTAGATATGTTTTCCCGGGCGGTGACCAGCTGTTTTGGGTCGTCAGAGGAATCCGGGTACATGTTAGCACAATGTGCTGTCCCTGAAAATATGCATAATACATGTAACTATATACGAACATTACATAATACTCCTTAGTCATAAGACAGAGGGGTAAGTGGGAAGGTCTGGCAGCAACCTGTGGACGGTCGCGAGTTTCCCCCGGTTTCCTCCTACCATAACGCTGGCCGCCTTCGTATAAGTGAAATATTCTTGCGTATGGTGTAAAACACCAATCAAATAAATAAATAAATAAATAAGACAGAGTGGGGAGATGGGGGGATGGGGGGGAGATGGGGGGATGGGGGGGGGGGGGAGATGGGGGGATGGGGGGGAGATGGGGGTGGGGTGGGTACAGGCAATATACTCGGGATAAAAGCTTGGAGAAATATACACTGTATCTTCCTTTCCTTCCTTTTTCTGTTATTTTTTTTCAAACAATTTTCAGCTTTACTTCAATATACAACCGAACCCGTATAACAGCTCAGCGCAGCTTTTAACGAAATACTTTTGGCTTGATCTTTCTATACATGATTAGTCAACTTTCTATGTCAGGCAACACGACATGACGCACACAAAATCTCTACATGTATGTGAAGGCCTACAGCTAAAAACACTGATTAACTTATTTAAATACACAAAATCCTAATACTGCCAAAAAATAAATAATAAATGCAATATTGAAGAGTGAAGGTTGAATACTATAAACATTAACTGTTCAAGTGAGAAAAATAATAACAGATGATGCAAAGTGATAATGCTAGTTGACTGCAAAGTTGATATTGCTGCAACTGCAATTTTGGACCCATCTCAGGCTGCTTGTTATGTTTGTATAGTAAACCCTGTGAGTGGGGGCACTGTTCACATTACTGGCCAATGTCAATTGATTCATTTATCTTACTTATTCAATGCTCCTACTTCAGGTTGCTTGTCATGTTTGTATAGTAAACCCTGTGAGTGGGGGCACTGTTCACATTACTGGCCAATGCTATTTGATTCATTTATCTTACTTATTCAATTGCTCCTACTTCAGGTTGCTGGTTATGTTTGTATAGTAAAACCAGTGAGTGGGGGCACTGTTCACATTAATGGCCAATGTCAATTGATTCATTTATCTTACTTATTCAATTGCTCCTACTTCAGGTTGCTTGTTATGTTTGTATAGTAAAACCAGTGAGTGGGGGCACTGTTCACATTACTGGCCAATGTCATTTGATTCATTTATCTTACTTATTCAAATTCTCCTACTTCAGGATGCTTGTAATGTTTGTATAGTAAACCCTGTGAGTGGGGGCACTGTTCACATTACTGGCCAATGTCATTTGATTCATTTATCTTACTTATTCACTTGCTCCTACTTCATGTTGCCGGTTATGTTTGTATAGTAAAACCAGTGAGTGGGGGCACTGTTCACATTACTGGCCAATGTCATTTGATTCATTTATCTTACTTATTCACTTGCTCCTACTTCAGGTTGCTTGTTATGTTTGTATAGTAAACCCTGTGAGTGGGGGCACTGTTCACATTACTGCCCAATGTCATTTGATTTATTTATCTTACTTATTCACTTGCTCCTACTTCAGGTTGCTTGTTATGTTTGTATAGTAAACCCTGTGAGTGGGGGCACTGTTCACATTACTGGCCAATGTCATTTGATTCATTTATCTTACTTATTCACTTGCTCCTACTTCAGGTTGCTTGTCATGTTTGTATAGTAAAACCAGTGAGTGAGGACACTGTTCACATTACTGGCCAATGTCATTTGATTCATTTATCTTACTTATTCACTTGCTCCTACTTCAGGTTGCTTGTTATGTTTGTATAGTAAACCCTGTGAGTGGGGGCACTGTTCACATTACTGCCCAATGTCATTTGATTTATTTATCTTACTTATTCACTTGCTCCTACTTCAGGTTGCTTGTTATGTTTGTATAGTAAACCCTGTGAGTGGGGGCACTGTTCACATTACTGCCCAATGTCATTTGATTTATTTATCTTACTTATTCACTTGCTCCTACTTCAGGTTGCTTGTTATGTTTGTATAGTAAACCCTGTGAGTGGGGGCACTGTTCACATTACTGGCCAATGTCATTTGATTCATTTATCTTACTTATTCAATTGCTCCTACTTCAGGTTGCTTGTTATGTTTGTATAGTAAAACCGGTGAGTGAGGACACTGTTCACATTACTGGCCAATGTCAGTTGATTCATTTATCTTAATTATTCACTTGCTCCTACTTCAAGTTGCTGGTTATGTTTGTATAGTAAAACCAGTGAGTGGGGGCACTGTTCACATTACTGGCCAATGTCAGTTGATTCATTTATCTTAATTATTCACTTGCTCCTACTTCAGGTTGCTGGTTATGTTTGTATAGTAAAACCAGTGAGTGGGGGTACTGTTCACATTACTGGCCAATGTCAGTTGATTCATTTATCTTACTTATTCACTTGCTCCTACTTCATGTTGCCGGTTATGTTTGTATAGTAAAACCAGTGAGTGGGGGCACTGTTCACATTACTGGCCAATGTCATTTGATTTATTTATCTTACTTATTCACTTGCTCCTACTTCAGGTTGCTGGTTATGTTTGTATAGTAAAACCAGTGAGTGGGGGCACTGTTCACATTACTGGCCAATGTCATTTGATTCATTTATCTTACTTATTCACTTGCTCCTACTTCAGGTTGCTTGTTATGTTTGTATAGTAAACCCTGTGAGTGGGGGCACTGTTCACATTACTGCCCAATGTCATTTGATTTATTTATCTTACTTATTCACTTGCTCCTACTTCAGGTTGCTTGTTATGTTTGTATAGTAAACCCTGTGAGTGGGGGCACTGTTCACATTACTGGCCAATGTCATTTGATTTATTTATCTTACTTATTCACTTGCTCCTACTTCAGGTTGCTTGTCATGTTTGTATAGTAAAACCAGTGAGTGAGGACACTGTTCACATTACTGGCCAATGTCATTTGATTCATTTATCTTACTTATTCAATTGCTCCTACTTCAGGTTGCTTGTTATGTTTGTATAGTAAAACCAGTGAGTGAGGACACTGTTCACATTACTGGCCAATGTCAGTTGATTCATTTATCTTAATTATTCACTTGCTCCTACTTCAGGTTGCTGGTTATGTTTGTATAGTAAAACCAGTGAGTGGGGGTACTGTTCACATTACTGGCCAATGTCAGTTGATTCATTTATCTTAATTATTCACTTGCTCCTACTTCAGGTTGCTGGTTATGTTTGTATAGTAAAACCAGTGAGTGGGGGCACTGTTCACATTACTGGCCAATGTCATTTGATTCATTTATCTTACTTATTCACTTGCTCCTTTTTCAGGTTGCTGGTTATGTTTGTATAGTAAAACCAGTGAGTGGGGGAACTGTTCACATTACTGGCCAATGTCATTTGATTCATTTATCTTACTTATTCACTTGCTCCTACTTCAGGTTGCTTGTTATGTTTGTATAGTAAAACCAGTGAGTGGGGGCACTGTTCACATTACTGGCCAATGTCATTTGATTCATTTATCTTAATTATTCACTTGCTCCTACTTCAGGTTGCTGGTTATGTTTGTATAGTAAAACCAGTGAGTGGGGGCACTATTCACATTACTGGCCAATGTCATTTGATTCATTTATCTTACTTATTCACTTGCTCCTACTTCAGGTTGCTTGTTATGTTTGTATAGTAAACCCTGTGAGTGTGGGTACTGTTCACATTACTGGCCAATGTCAGTTGATTCATTTATCTTACTTATTCACTTGCTCCTACTTCAGGTTGCTTGTTATGTTTGTATAGCAAACCCTGTGAGTGTGGGTACTGTTCACATTACTGGCCAATGTCAATTGATTCATTTATCTTACTTATTCAATTGCTCCTACTTCAGGTTGCTTGTTATGTTTGTATAGTAAACCCTGTGAGTGGGGGCACTGTTCACATTACTGGCCAATGTCATTTGATTCATTTATCTTACTTATTCAATTGCTCCTACTTCAGGTTGCTTGTTATGTTTGTATAGTAAAACCAATGAGTGGGGGAACTGTTCACATTACTGGCCAATGTCAATTGATTCATTTATCTTACTTATTCACTTGCTCCTACTTCAGGTTGCTTGTTATGTTTGTATAGTAAACCCTGTGAGTGGGGGCACTGTTCATATTACTGGCCAATGTCATTTGATTCATTTATCTTACTTATTCACTTGCTCCTACTTCAGGTTGCTGGTTATGTTTGTATAGTAAAACCAGTGAGTGGGGGCACTGTTCACATTACTGGCCAATGTCATTTGATTCATTTATCTTACTTATTCAATTGGTCCTACTTCAGGTTGCTTGTTATGTTTGTATAGCAAACCCTGTGAGTGGGGGCACCGTTCACATTACTGGCCAATGTCATTTGATTCATTTATCTTACTTATTCACTTGCTCCTACTTCAGGTTGCTTGTTATGTTTGTATAGTAAACCCTGTGAGTGGGGGCACTGTTCATATTACTGGCCAATGTCATTTGATTCATTTATCTTACTTATTCACTTGCTCCTACTTCAGGTTGCTTGTTATGTTTGTATAGTAAACCCTGTGAGTGGGGGCACTGTTCATATTACTGGCCAATGTCATTTGATTCATTTATCTTACTTATTCACTTGCTCCTACTTCAGGTTGCTGGTTATGTTTGTATAGTAAAACCATTGGGTGGGGGCACTGTTCACATTACTGGCCAATGTCATTTGATTCATTTGTCTTACTTATTCACTTGCTCCTACTTCAGGTTGCTGGTTATGTTTGTATAGTAAACCCTGTGAGTGGGGGAACTGTTCACATTACTGGCCAATGTCATTTGATTCATTTATCTTACTTATTCACTTGCTCCTACTTCAGGTTGCTGGTTATGTTTGTATAGTAAAACCATTGAGTGGGGACACTGTTCACATTACTGGCCAATGTCATTTGATTCATTTATCTTACTTATTCACTTGCTCCTACTTCAGGTTGCTTGTTATGTTTGTATAGTAAACCCTGTGAGTGGGGGCACTGTTCACATTACTGCCCAATGTCATTTGATTTATTTATCTTACTTATTCAAATGCTCCTACTTCAGGTTGCTGGTTATGTTTGTATAGTAAAACCATTGGGTGGGGGCACTGTTCACATTACTGGCCAATGTCATTTGATTCATTTATCTTACTTATTCAAATGCTCCTACTTCAGGTTGCTTGTTATATTTGTATAGCAAACCCTGTGAGTGGGGGCACTGTTCACATTACTGGCCAATGTCATTTGATTCATTTGTCTTACTTATTCAAATGCTCCTACTTCAGGTTGCTTGTTATGTTTGTATAGTAAAACCAGTGAGTGGGGGCACTGTTCACATTACTGGCCAATGTCATTTGATTCATTTATCTTACTTATTCACTTGCTCCTACTTCAGGTTGCTGGTTATGTTTGTATAGTAAAACCATTGAGTGGGGACACTGTTCACATTACTGGCCAATGTCATTTGATTCATTTATCTTACTTATTCAAATGCTCCTACTTCAGGTTGCTTGTTATGTTTGTATAGTAAACCCTGTGAGTGGGGGCACTGTTCACATTACTGGCCAATGTCATTTGATTCATTTATCTTACTTATTCACTTGCTCCTACTTCAGGTTTCTGGTTATGTTTGTATAGTAAAACCATTGAGTGGGGACACTGTTCACATTACTGGCCAATGTCATTTGATTCATTTATCTTACTTATTCACTTGCTCCTACTTCAGGTTGCTGGTTATGTTTGTATAGTAAAACCAGTGAGTGGGGGCACTGTTCACATTACTGCCCAATGTCATTTGATTTATTTATCTTACTTATTCACTTGCTCCTACTTCAGGTTGCTTGTTATGTTTGTATAGTAAACCCTGTGAGTGGGGGCACTGTTCACATTACTGGCCAATGTCATTTGATTCATTTATCTTACTTATTCACTTGCTCCTACTTCAGGTTGCTGGTTATGTTTGTATAGTAAAACCATTGAGTGGGGACACTGTTCACATTACTGGCCAATGTCATTTGATTCATTTATCTTACTTATTCACTTGCTCCTACTTCAGGTTGCTTGTTATGTTTGTATAGCAAACCCTGTGAGTGGGGGCACTGTTCACATTACTGGCCAATGTCATTTGATTCATTTATCTTACTTATTCAATTGCTCCTACTTCAGGTTGCTGGTTATGTTTGTATAGCAAACCCTGTGAGTGGGGGGCACTGTTCACATTACTGGCCAATGTCATTTGATTCATTTATCTTACTTATTCACTTCCTCTTTTATGCCGTACCCTAATTCTTCAACCTTTTTGCATGTGATAGAGCAACTCATGGTCATTCAGTGCAATTCATGGTCATTTTTAATCTGATTTTGGAGACAAAACTACATTGGTTGGACTGGCCAGTTTTAAAACTTCACAAAAAGTATAATTTTATCAATGTACACAGAAAAATACTTTCCGTATACATGTGAAAATACATGTGAAAAGGTTGAAGTATTACAGTACTCAGGTAGAAGGAAACTGGGCAGAGCCTGGGGGAAACCCATGACCAACAGCAGGTTGCTGACAGGCCTTCCCATGTACGGCTGAAGAGGTAGCTATGATTATTTCCGTTTGTCAACATAGACATGTATTGGATTAGAGCACAGTACTGGTATTCAGGAATAGTTAACACATGAATAAAAGAGTTGGGTTTGGCCACTAGCGATGTATACCATGTACACTGACAGAGACCAGAATTCAGGCAAAACTGGCACTATCTGACAAATCTCCTGTCCTTAGATTGTGAGTCTAAGGGAGCTAAATTCGAAAAGGCTTGATACCAAAGAGACCACTATAAACCACCGACCTTTGGTGAGTTACTTATGAACTCTCCCACAAGTGGCAAATGTCATACCCTGGAAGGCAAGTGGTCGGTAATGAACTTCATTTACCACCACATGAAAATTCCATGTCCGCGAATAGTAATGAACCCATGACCTGGTGATTCAAAGGTACGTCTTAATTACCTTTAATAAAGATGGCCTGACTGCCCTCTGTAAAGCCTAAGGCATGCCAGGGATCCACAGCTCCATTGATGTACACAATGTTAGTCAAGTTCAACAGCCTTCCTCCGTAGTTCATATTTGTCGCCTGGATACCAGCACTGAGAAATTCTTTGTTGAACTTGGGTCCAAAAATGTCTGTACATTGATTGATGAAGAAACTGGTGAGATAAAGAGAAAAAAATTTATTTTTATAATCAGATAAATTATGCATTGAATTTATCGATTAAAATACGTTTTGTTTTAATAACCGCAGATAAAGAAAGCTACAGTAATTTTAATCTAAGCTGAACATTAATGAAGACTGATTTTACCAACTGACGGTGTTAAACATCGTACTCAAGAATTTTTCACTGTAATAAATGACACTGGTCAGATTAATATATGGAATCAACCGGAGTATCCGGAGTATCCGAAGTGTCCGGAGTATCCGTAGTGTCTGGAGAAAACCACAGCCCTTCACCCAGGTCCCATGGCAACCACGTGACCAATAGTCACAGTCGAATCAGGGGAGGCAACCTCACTGGTTACCTGCCTGACAACTGCAGAAAGCCAGAATTTAACCATCTGACACAGTCATTAATGCGCTGAAAACAGATATTTATGATTTTAGCCACTGTTAATTACTTGTTTCTCTGCGTATGGTCAGGGTTTCCCCTGGGCTGTGCCCGGTTTTCACCCACCATAATGCTGGCAGCTGTCGAATAAGTGAAATATTCTTGAGTACGGCGTAAAACACCAATCAAATAAATAAGTAAATAAATTACTTGTTTCTCGGCACAATTTTCTCAAAATCAAAGAGGCTCTGCGTGATAATTTTCGAAATGATTTCTTATCTAAAATAATAATAGTATGGTTTTGTAAACTGGACAGATAAAAAAACACAAAGTTTTATTTTTCATATTTTTTTCAAAACGATAGAAACAGCCACAAAAATATAAATGACGGAGGGTTAGTATCAGAAACTAACAATTAATTATCTATGGCCTTTGTCTGTTAAAAGAGCTAGTATGACAGAAAATAAACATCGAAAAGAAACTTTCTGAACTTACTCTTGTGTGAAATGTTTGCCAAATGGTTGTGGATTCCCAGTATCAGAGCTCTGAAAGAAGCCAAATTCTGTGCAGGTCTGGTATGTCCACTGTCTGCCTGCTCGCATGAAATGTAAAAGTACATGTATGTTTGAGGGGACAGACAAAAACCCCGGGGACAAACCCCTGCTGGACACATTCCCCCTCCACCAGTATTATGTGTATATGGTAAATGACATACGCTGCTTGCTCGTTTCAGAAAACTTGAAACACTCTCCTTGAAGTGATGTTTCACATTTCAATACTTGTTTGCAATAAATAAAAGCCCTTCTTTACTCGTTCAATCTCCATGTATTCTAACCTTTTTGGATGACATCGGAAAGAGCTATATATCTCTCAACGGTATACAAAATTGCTCGATCTCCATTCCAGGCTTATCTTAAAACTAAAGAAGTTTTCAACAAGTTGTCAATTGTTCCTATCCCAGAAATAAAATTTACATGCTGTAGCCTAACACCTCTAGAGAAAATCGTTGATTCCAAATACTTGCAGCAGTGATGGTTTTAACCTCAGAGAACAAAGGGAGCAAAACTTGTGAGTGTGAATGTTGAAACACATGAAGTCAACATTCATTTTTCACGATTTTGGGGAGTAACGTATAAATTTTAATTTGTGGAGTTAATATAGAATTGTTCCAATTTAATGTTAAAATCACTGATTCATTTTACTTATCATATACATCTATGTAGAGCATATAAAATAGAAAAAAAATACACAATAACCTATAAAAATACATTTTAATATTTTATTCCTTTTAAGAGTATTCAAAAATAATATTTTTCTTGTGAACTATGATATGATTTGGTTTTTTACATTTCTAAATAATCAAGATTTTCAAATACATTTGTTGAACACAAAAAATTGCATAAGATGTCTATAAAGCAACTCAAAATGCATACCTTACGGCAGGCGCGAGTTAATACCGTGAATCATAGCAAGCTATAACCTGTATGCCATGCTGAAATACTTCAATGAAATAAACAGAGTATAGCGGTAGAATAAACTTATACTTGCTTGACGAAAAGCAATAAAAGTCGATAATAATATTAGAGACATCAAAGACAGTCATTTTTGGTGATACTATTTTGAAAACTTATGCGAGGAAAGCTGTTGAACAGGGGTGACAGACTGGGATACATTCTGATGACAAGTTTTTAGATGGAAAACAAAGTCACACCACATGAATTCCCGTCAAAAAATGCTTAACATCATGTTTGTTAGACCGTCGTATATGTTTTGTAGATTAATTAAGACAATGGGGCTATTGTCCACCTTGGCTTTTGTCCGCCTTGGTTTTTGCCCACCTTGGCTTTTGTCCACTTTGGCTTTTGTCCACTCTGACTTTTGTCCGCTAGAGCTTTTGTCCTGGAGTCATATATTTGGTTGCTAAGCAACCATGGAATGTCAAAGTGGAAAGTACTTGCCAAAAATGTAATACTAAAACCATTTGTCTGCCAAATGAATATCTGTTATCCTGGACAAAAATTTTACATCAAGAAGCAAAACTTTATGTAAAACAGAACTTTGTCTAAGAAATCTTATTCAAGGGACTCTTCAAGGTCCTGATATGATGAAATGATGACATCATACATTAGTGGGAAAAGCCCAGACAGGAAGACGGGATACTCACTCTAAATTCGTAAAGTTTGATGATGTAAGGTATGTCATCAGTTTGTGATGTCATGACTGATTAAATGAAACTTTGTGTCATGACATGAAATGTTTTTCTCATGACATGAAATGTTTTTCTCATGAAATGAAAAATTTGTCCTCGATGAAATTTTGTTCCGGACAATTATTTTTGATTTTGGGTTAATTAATATCTGTTTCAGCTAGCAATGCAATATTTTGGAAGAGTAACTGCATAAAAACCAAATTGTAAAAGACACACCAATGAACAGGCCCAATTTAATATCCCTTCGCTTTTCTCGCAAGCACAGGATTAAAAAACATTTAAAACAATATACAGTTGGGTTACTATTTAAAGTGGCCGTGAGTGGGAAGGTCTGACAGCACCCTGCGGATGGTCGTGGGTTTCCCCAGGCTCTACCAGGTTTCCTCCCACCATAATGCTGGCCGCCGTCGTATAAGTGAAATATTCTTGAGCACGGTGTAAAACACCAATCAAATAAACAAAATCAAATAAATACTATTTCAAGTGACCTCATATTAACATATGTTAAATCCTGCATTGCATATCCTGGCTGTTCTACCTACCTCCCTCTGATGCGCTGCTGTTCCAGTCTGTCCTCTGCAGATCAGAGATCATTTTCTTGTAGCTGACATCCACACATTTCTGTTCGTAGGTTTCCATGATCAGACTGTTGACGGCTGCATATCTCTGCAACACGTCAGCAACACTACTGTTGCACATGATGTCGCACAGAGTTGTTATAGTGATGTTTGTGCCTACAGCACCCTGCAAAAGAAAAATTATCATACATGTACTTCAACATTTTTCCAGGGCCACAGGGCCTAGTCATTGACACGCTAGCCCTGCAAAGTGACCCTGGAGTCTCTCACCAATACTGTGAGTTCAAGTCCAGTTCATGCTGGCTTTATCTCCAATCATATATGAGAAGGTCTGCCAGTAACCTACAGATGGTCGTGAGTTTCAACTAGGCCCTGCTCAGGTTTTTTCCCCCCATAATGTTGGCTACAGTTGCATAAGTGAAATATTCCTGAGTACTGCATAACAATCCAATCATATAAATTCAAAAACTACATCTTTCCATTTTGTCACTGACACTCTGTATGACAATAAATCATATTCTATTTGGCCACCAACTCTTTTCCATCTTTTTTCACGTTCTCTAATTCTTAGTAAAAGCCCTGCCTTGAGAATCTTTTAATAAAATATAAATTTTCTTCTTAAACAAATAAAAAGAATCTCCATTTGCTAAAAATCTGACTATACATCACCTTTTTTTAACCATTAAATCTGTGACAGTTTACCTCAAAAGCCCTGTTATCCCGATTATATTGAACTACGTCCTCAAAGTTTCCGGCTAGGGTGGAGAAAAGATTGGACACATCATTGTCCGTCACAATATCGTCACACAACCTGAAATGTACATGAACAAACATTTATTTATATATTTGTCTACTTGTTACGTTTTACATTGGTCTTTTTAAATAAGTAAATTTTTATTAACTACGCTAAATAACCTAAAATTTCACCCACAAAAGTGCATTTTTAGAGCGCAAATAAATGTTACAACATGTTATTTTTGGAGCTGAAACTTACAATTTTCCAGTAGAATATCATCTCATGTTGCAAACAAACCTCAAAACACCTTTCTAAAATCAACAGTCTGAGAACTCTTAAAATCAAGAAAAATAGGCAAGTTACTCACACAAGTTATGGTCATATAGGGTAGTTATTTTACTAGTCTTTCTTATTTATTTATTTATTTATTTATTTATTGGATTGGTGTTTTACGTCGTACTCAAGAATGTTTCACTTATACGACAGCAGCCAGCATTATGGTGGGAGTAAACCAGGCAGAGAATGAGGGAAACCCACAACCATCCGCAGGATGATTAGTCTGCCTTACAGGATTACTAAGGAAACTGGGAAACCACTGTGCATCAACTTTTACCTCAGAAATTTCATCCTATATTAGAATTAATTTTTTTTTTTTTTTTCTCTTTGGTGTTTTATTGATTTAGGCTGTTGGTTAACGTCATACTTAAGAGTTTTTCATTTATTTGATGACGGTCAATTTTATGGGTTGAGCAAACCAGTGTGCCTGGGGTAAACCACCAGCCTTTGGCAAGTTACTGATGAAGATTTGCACATACGACTACTGTTTCTTCAACACACATTACACCGCACAAACGACGACATGTTTATACTAAGCCTTTGAGCACCAATCCTAATTAACCATTCACTGTTCCTAAAAAAGTCATAAAAAAAAAACCCATGCATGTGAAACAAGAACAACATTTGTTGCAAGAAAAGTTTGAAAAAGGCTGCAAACATGTCAAAGAACCAAGTGTTAACCATATTCACGCCTAGGTAAAAAATATTCACTGAAGTTTAATGACTTCAAATATACCAGAAAACATTAATCTTACTTGAAAACTGTTTTCAGCTTGCTACGTCCCTGGCTGGAATTCACCATAGATTCCACCATCTTGGTTGCCTTGGCGATGTTTGCTGTGCACTCCTTGCCTTGAGCAGACATGGTTTCCAGCGAGTTCACAACAACATCAACATATTCTGAGGGAGATAAGATGGGAAAGTTGATCACAGTAGATGGCACACACATAACAACTAATTAGACATTTATCAGTATGAATTTGACTGAGAACTTTAATCTCTTTGAGTTCTAGTAAATTCTAGTATCAAAACACCATACACTAGTTCCAAAGTTTCCAATGTATTTAATTATCTAATTTGATTAGAAGCAGATTAAAACCAACAAACTCTGGGTTTCACATCCGTGCCTTCTGCACAAGTTTATTTATTTATTTATTTATTTGATTGGTCTTATACGACGGCAGCCAGCATTATGGTGGGAGGAAACCAGGCAGAGCCTGGGGCAAACCCACGGCCATCCGCACGTTGATGGAAGACCTTCCCACATATGGCCGGAGAGGAAGCCAGCATGAGCTGGACTTGAACTCACAGCCCTTCATCACAAACATGACTACACTAAAGAGCTCCAGTCCGAAGGTAGATAACACTTCAGATATTTCAGATGCAGTTTTTAATTACCTTTCCACTGGTGCTTTAATACCTTACTTTTTTTATATTTTCATCCTTTAATTCACAATGAAATCACCACAATGAACATAGGTAAATATATGTAGCAACAAAACTATGAAAACAGACCAAAATGTAAACCACACTGACTGACCTGTGAAGTCTATGAGAGCTGTGAGAGGGGCGGAGGAAGAGACAGCCCCATGGAAGAGGTGGGGGTACTTAAGGCGCGCCCAGGCTGACAGAGATCCTGTAACAATCCCATACACCACAGTGGGTCAGAATTATTCGGCAACCCATGGACAACAAGGTACTTTATCAATGTGACAAAGGTAGACCCGTCTTCCACTGCCTTATAATAATGCTGTTTGATGGCATGCTCAAATATACAATAATGAACAAAAAAGACTGCAAAGTGATTAAATTACAGAACTACATATATATATATATATATACTGGACTTAAGAAAATTACAATACTGTAAAAAGCGCTATAATACCATCCAAGGGAGCTAACTGTGTTGTGAAGTAGGAATCTGCTCCCAAATAGTAGAGCAATATGATGACAGTACAGACACATTACTGTAGCATACTCTGTTACTGTATACATCTTTATTTTGTAAATCTTTTATATTGTATTCCCATATAAACCAAGATTCTGCTTGTAGACTAAACATAGGGATGCTTAGTCTACAAGCAGAATCCTGGTTTATATCAAAGAGGCTTAAGTTTCTTGCATTGATTTTATGTTATTGTCTATTAAATGTGATGGCAACACAGCATTTTGAGTAATTCAGTTTCAGTGACTAATAAATCATGAATAACAAGCCACATCACAGCATTTGTCTTACTCTGCTTCAACCCTGGTGCTAAGGTGTGTGTAATTTGCTACTGTTTAAGCATTTTCATGAACAGTTAGAATAGAACCCTAAGGTAAACTGTCAAGAGGCTTTACTAGTATTTCACTGGTTACGTGTGACCCATTGACAACTATAACACTCTTGCTGATATGGTTTTACCCTCTCTTCTGTCTTACATTACTGAAACAGGGAGCAGACAAGGTGACAGTATATACATTTATTTACTCAAATAGTGTGTGTAGACATGATAAAAGCAAGCATATAACTAAAAATAGTGTGTAGATGGCAACGGCTTAATATGCATTTATGCACAAAATGCAGACTTGGATGCTGTGTTGGTGAAAGATACGTGGTCTTCAACCAATGTAAGGCCTCGCAAATGTCCCCCACATGCACCCACTGACTGCTTCCAGTCCCCAAGCCCTACAAACAAAGACAGTGTCAGAATCTACAAACTCCCGGAATTTGCCAGGATTGAACCTGCACTTTGGGTGCCTTGTTGTGGGACATGGGTGAATCTTACATGCAACAATAAGCCTCAATCAGTTCCCTAGTTGTTGACACAATGTCATGCGATATGTGCAGACATAATGACAATTGATCCCTCACCAGGATAAGAGCCTCCGAACAGTATCCATGGTCGATCATTGGACACCGAGTATTTTTTCGAAGCAAACACCTGAAAGGAAGCGAGATCCGCCAGGGCCTGCTCACTGCTGAGGTGTTGGATATTGTCATCACTGAGATCTCTGTAAATAGATAATTATTGAAAATAAAACCTGCGTACGAAGGCAGGAAAAAAAACTTGAAAGGACCAATTTTAGAGAACAACAACAGAAACTTACTGCGTAGGATGACTTTCACCATAGTAACGGTGTTCCAGCAAAAAGCAGATAGCCTTGTACTTTGCTGCATATTTCATCCACTGTCCGTCCACCATCCAGATGGGATTGGCTGTTCCTTCCCCTCCAATATTCAGGAACACCGGCCCAGAGTCGGAGGAAAACGTGTTGTTCACCCAGTACCTCTGTCACCAACAATACAAACCAAGTGTCACTAAGTAGTTTTGGTTTAACATTAATCATACCTCCATCAACAGCATTACCAAGTATTTGCTGCCAGTTAACTATTTTGATTTATGTCAAAGTGTTGATCCCCCTGTCAGTACATGTATATCTCCTGAAGCTATGCGTAGCCCTGTCTCCTCAGGTTTGGTTTTTGTCAATTTATGTGTCTATGCATAACTAAGCAAAGGCCTGCAAATAACATTTTGCAACACGGCTGACAAATTCCAAAAGCTAATCAATCCAACATTGTTCAGTTATTGAACTACCAATACCTTAATTGCAAATATGCAAACTCTGATTCAAGATGAACAACCAAGAGCATTACAATGCAAATTAAAATCAAAAATGTTTTACAATATTTCAATGGCCTCTGAGTTTTAGTTTCATCCGGTATGACTAAAAGCCGACGAATAGCAGTGGATCGCTTGACTTTGTGAACTAATAAAATGGGCGCTGTTCGATGGGATTTTTCTTTGCAAATTCTTGCAGTGCATCATTGAAAGTCAGGGTGAACATTTATGGCACTTCCAGCCAATGCCAAATTGAAAGTCGGGAGCCTTTACATGTGCATAAAGATACAGAATTTCATGTGACACGCTTTCATACACATTTTTACAGTAATAAGTGAAAATAGAATGAAATTGGGCATTTAGAAGAGCTGTCTTATCCCATCTTGTCTTCTCTGCCCCTTGGTTTAGAGATATGGACAAGAGTATGCAGAGTCAAAGATGACAAACTATTCTAGGGGTCATATATTCTTACCACTGTTTGTCTTTATTTTACAGTCATAAGTGTAATGATTATTGTTTTACTGTTATTATTTTTTGGTGAAATTTGCATGGTCAATCGATTGATACTTCTATTTCAATTATGCCCCTTTCTTTTCTGCACAAATCAGGAAACACACAATGCTTTACACTACATTGCACCCTCATGGCGAATTAGCCCTGAAAGAATCCAACTCTTTTGCTTATATTTAGCTAGTGTCGTTGGAGCCTCAACGTTAACAGTATTAATTTCGTCCTCAACCAAGGTCTAAGATGATTCTCTTTGTTAATGAACAAGTCTCATGCAAATAAAAGACACCAACATAAAGACCCTATTCGCTTTAGAATAGATTTATTATAGCCATGAAGGCTTCCATAGCACATGCTCCTCGGCCATGGCTGCCATCTTCCCACTCCTCCTCTATGAAGCAGGCGCATAGGCGCCTACATGTAACTGCTACATGTAACGTGGCGGCCATGGCCCAGGAGAATGTACCATGGAAGCCTTCATGGCTTTAATAAATCTATTATAAAGCGAGTAGGGACATATGCTGGCGGCGCGGTGGGTGCGGAAAAGAGGTCTTTAGGTTGGTGTCTTTTTTTTTTTTTTTTTTTTTTTCGAAGGTACTTGTTCGATAACGAAGAGAATCGGCATGGACCTTCGTTGAGTACGAAATTAATCCTGCCAGCGTCGAGACTCCACCGACATTAGGCCAATATAAGACAAGGAGTCTTTCGGGGCTAATGGCGAATCAGAGTTCGATGATACACAACTACTGGTACCTGTTTCCACGTACGAGTGTCGGCGTCATTGAAGTGGTCAAGTCTCTGCTCAACAGTCAACGCCTCTGGCAGTTTTGCGCCACTAAGATGGAGAGGAGCCTTTAACATGCCTCCTACAGGCCGACCTCGGAAGAAAGAAGGGATTCCGTACGCAACATTTTGAAAAATTACACATGCCAGAACAGCAACCAAGTACACCCTCTCGTTGCACTCCGCCATTTTGGACAGCGCACGCTTGTCATGTGACTGTCACATGAGGTATCAGCTGTAGGCCTTCTGCTATGCACAGCCCACAGTAGCTACACTTAAAAAAATCCGTTCATTTTAATCAGTTGTCTGAGTGTTGCTAGAATGTATCCTGTCATATTCATCATAGCATCTTGTTAGTCTAATAGAATCTTTGTGTTGAATCAATAGATTATGGGTTACATTTAACGGAATAATCTGCTGGAGACGCAGAACACACAGGTGAGGAGCGGGCAGCGACATTCTAGCATGTCACCGAGACAACTGTTTTCTATTAAAATTAACAGGTAAATTTTTTTGATTGTACATGCTACCTGATTCAACCAATCGCTCAGGTGCAATGTACTAAACTTGAGAACCTCTTTGAAACAAAACGCCCTTATAGTAAATCTACGGAAATAGCTATACTACATTTTGGCTTCGTACAGCAGGCTACATTTTACCGCCTACAACTTGTACGCTACAATAAATCATACAGGCCTACTTGTACAAGGCAAATCATTTTACAGTTGGCCCAGGTATGTAAAGCCTACCTGGGCCGTCCGACTGATTGATGGGATGATCAATTGAACATTAAAAGGTCGAAATAACCGGATAGCAGGGTCAGATTTTCTTTGATCTCCATGGTCAAAGTAACCATTAATATTTATTCATTTATTTGAATGGTGTTTTACGCCTGTCCAAACAACTCATACAATTTTGTTTATAATGTTTGTAATGACCCTATTTTGGTCACCAAAGAAAATGCGGCCACAGAAAATGCGACCTTGTTAGTTTTGGTTGCTTCGACCAAAAGTAATGATTACTTTGACCCTATTCTGGCGACCACTTAATATGCGACCATAATGTTTCTGTTCGTTTTGACCAATCTTATAATGGGAACTTTGGCCCTGTTCTGGGGACAAAAGAAAATCTTACCCTAAGATATCTGTTCATTTCGACCCTGAAAATGTTTGATCTCCTCATTATTTCGTCTGACTTGTCTGTACCAAAACGTGTTTGGTCGGATTGGCCAGATCCTTCCAACAGTGCATAGGCATTATGACATGGGTCAGGTTTATCGGTGACTGTGGCTTTAAGTCAGGGGGTTTATGAGACATCATAAATGTATCACATCTTAATTTGGAGCATATAAATTTGTCGGCTTTCCATTAGTGTGTGTCATTTATATATTTCCTTTCTTATAGGCCTTTCATAGCCTAGTGATTAGCCCGCTAGTGCACCCTAAGTAATCACACCAACTGCTAGCTTCCTCTCCGGTCGTACGTAGAAAAGCCTGTCAGAAACCTGCGGATATTTGTGGGTTTCCCCTGGGCTCTCCCCGACTTCCTGCGGCCATATAATGCTGGCAGCTGTTGTTCAAGTGACATATTCTTTAGTACGACGTAAAACTCCATGCAGTCAAATAAATAAATAAATAAATTTAATGTTTTCTTCATTTTCCTTTAAATCAGGGTGTTCGCCAAGTGATCTGAGGAAGTGCATCGGTTTCCTTCAAGCACCACGGTTTCTTCCACCGATGTAGGCTGCCTATATGTAGGGCACCTGATCGACGTCATATATACCGCTATAGCAAAAATTCTTCAGAGTTGATTTTCTTCAGGGAAATTCCAAAATTACAAACGAATTTCAAGCCATTCACAGTTTTGCTGTGATGTCACAGCTGCTCTGAACCAATCACCAGCACACCCTTTAGTCACGTGACCAGAGTATTGGCGATGAAAACAAAGAGAATTTAACCCATTTGCGATGGGCAGAGAAGATTTTAGCATAAGAAATAAGAAATATAACTTGTAGGTAAGAAATTCTTTCTGAAAAAGCACAGAATGCATCTAGCCTTCAGATATGATAATTTCAATGTCCTGTATTAATTTAAACTCAAAAATCAGCATTTCTTCCATTTAGCGCCATGTTATTTATCACCTTCTGCCCCTTTCCAGGAACCCGAGTGCTCGAAACTATATGAACGTAAGCATTCTGCTCACTTAAAACATAGTTGGATGATTTCTGCTGACGAAAAGGAGACGGACACTATGCATAGACCCATTTCGATCTCGTCTAGTTCAAGGCAATTGACATAGTGCGGTATATATATAGATCATAACATCTACATACATTTTCCCAAAATATATCATGGTGTATAAGTACAGTTATATACATAATGTATGTATTATACATTCGACATGATCTGGTTTATCGGGCTACGCGGCGTGCAACATGCAGGACTACACGTTTCTTATAAAGAGATGCAATCTGCGTGCATGATGTATGCGATTTCAATACTGATTTCACTCATTCGCCTAGATCATATCTTGGGTTTTTCCAACATCGCTGAAAACCGTTGACCACTTCTCCTTGCATGATTCCGGCCTAATTTCACACTTTAAATACCTTCTCACTTCTTTGGTGGTTTGTGCTGTACGTCGTTTGGGAATTGGCCTTGCGATTATTGACCTGCAAAGCCCTTATTGGTTGACGGCTGGCATACAAATGCCTGTTTCGACGCACAGATGGACAACATTCCCTATATAGTTATATATACCTGCGAGTCCATCAGTTAAGGCCCCACAATACGATTCATGCCTTTTCTTATTTAAATTTTTGGAACATTTTTTATTGTTCTTTTGTTAACACCCGCTTAGCGATCTCTAAAGGTGATTGCAATATTGGGAATCCAAATGATGCGTAAACTGTCTTCAAATATAAGGCACTGGTTAGCGTGCCAGCGCGGCGCAATGACACAGTTGCGTCTCACCAATGTGATCGCTGTGAGTTCGAGTCCAGCTCATGGTGGCTTCCTCTCCGGTCGCACGTGGAAAGGTGGTCTGTTAGCAGCCTATGGATGGTCGTGGGTTTACCTTAGCTCTGTCCGGTTCCTTTCCACCATGATACTACTGGCCGCCGTCGGATTTAAATATTCTGGAGAACATTGTAAAATACAAATCAAACAAATATAAGGCCACCCATATAAACGGCCAACAAACGAGCCTCATTACAACGTATATATAAGCTTAACTCGATCTTGTGTACATCGATGAAGTATTTCAATTAGCGTTCATCCACGAGCCACACCCCTCTCTTATTATACATGTATCCATGCAGGCAGTTTGTGTGAACGTTTTCGCAAATCTGAATTGCAAATTAGTGCGTGTGCTTTTACGATGACAAGTTATGTTTCATGATCTAAGTTCGAATGAATTCGTTCGTCCATTTTCAAGTAAAGATGTGGTCATTTTTGGTTGTGTTTTAGACCTGAACATTATTCCGGACTTTTATTCAAAACGGTTCATGTATAAAGGTTATATAATGAACTGAAATTTTGTCCGTTGATTCATCATAACAGTTAAGTTATACAGACCAAGTCTGTTAAATTTGTTCATTTTCAAACAACTTATTTATGGCCGTCTTTGTCACGGGCTTTGGCAGCTTTCCGAATTTAGAGTTGTATGAACATCAACACAACTTCTTTGCAGTTTTGTAGATTTGTAACAAAATGATGGCAGCCATTACTTGGCACGTGCATGCATGTAGGCTATGTAGTTTCAATGTGGTAGGTCGTATTTTTTCGTCCTGATTCGTTCGCTTTTACACTTTTTTTGGACAGTTTTGGGGAATTTGGGGTTTAACGTCGTAGATGTCTAAATGTTGGCCTGTAGCTGTTTTTGTCAGGTTTACATATTTATGGATGAGATGCATTGACAAGATTTTAAATGTTTAAGTTGCAAATTGGCCACATTGACCTGGAACATCCATGTTGGTTTGGGTTGACGGCTGGTATACGCATGTTTATTTCGAAGCACAGATTGAGGACTGGCTGTAGGAAATCTTCATTCAAAACTCCGACTACTAATGGGAATATGGCCGTGGCAAAATGTGTACTGGCACAGAGAACCTGTAAATTCTAAGGAAAAAGTGTTGCCGTGGGAAGTTAATTCACTGTATATGTAGCGCTGGGAAAGCTTCGTAAAACAGTCCCAATACAGCTCGTGAAGATATTCACCCCATGGAGAATGAGTGAGTGCTTGGGGTTTAACGTCGTACTTAACAAATTTTTTAGTCGTATGACGACGAAGGAATCCTTAAATGCATGTAATGTGCCTCCTTGTTGCAGGACGGATTGCAGAACCGCTCATTCATCTAGTGCTGCTTCATTGAGACGACATACCGAAGGCAAGTAAGCCGCCCCGAACGAGCCATTATACTGATACAAGTCAGCCAGTCGTTGTACTATCCCCTTCATGCTGAACGCCAAGCGAGAAAGCTGCAACCTCCTCTTTTAAAGCCTTAGATGTGACTCGACCCAGGATTGACCCTGGTTCTACCGCTCCAGGCACCGCATGGAGAATACTCATAATTGTATATATATATATATATATATATATATATATATATATATATAGGATGGCGATGCTATCAGTTTTTTTTTTTTTTTCAGAAACAGTTGTAGGCAACTATCTAATGGGGGAGTGGTGTATTCCTGCATAAGACACTCTGATGGGGGGAAGCTGTATATCATGTCCTCCTGCAACAGCTAACTCACGATTTAGCACTGATACACAACTGTGATTGGCACACTGATTTAGTGCATTCGCCAAGAGCTTGCCATGTGTCTTTACATCATTGAAAATTGCCGACTGCTCCTCTTCGTACAAATCCGACCTAATTTCTTACTTATAGTTAGCTGTCTGGTGGCTTGTGTTGAACTGTAGTATAATAAATTAATCAATAGTCAACAAGATAAAAAAAAAACTGGCTGATGATGATTTAATCTGTACAATGCTAAAGAAAAAACTATAAAAATCTGTTAAATGGAGTGGCACTATACACTTTTGGAAAAATGGTTTGAAGGGAATTACCATGAACAGTTTAGGGAAGTACAGGAAACTGTTTTACGGGAAAGCTCTATCTCCTGGAGACAGAGCTATAGCAAACTAAATCATTTATTGAATGTTGTTAAACGCCATAAAGAATTTTTTTCATATACAGTGATGGTCAGTTTTACAGGTGGAGGAAACCGGAGTGCTGGAGTAAGCCAATAACCTTTGGCTACTTACAAACAAGCTTTCCCACATGTGACGCTTCAACAAACCGCGCAAACCGTCACACAAGCTGTCTAACGGGGAAGCGCAGTGTCTGTATATGTATGTATGAGTGGGTTTTAATGTGATGCCTGGGATTCAGATAGATGTCTATCTTAATCTCAGGTCGCACTTAACAATTTTTTCAGTCTTATAACCACAGGGAGTCATCAGGTGTGTCTACATATACTGTGTCTTCTTGTGGGAGGGTCCATGCCACCAAAGTGCTGTTGCCCTTAAGTATCATTCACAAGACATCAGACATGACACCCCACCCAGTCACATTACACTGACACCAGGCCAACCAGTCATGTTTCCTTGCTCTAACTTCTTAGTGCTAAGTGCCAAGCGAGGCAGCAGCAAGTACCATTTTTAATGCCTATAAGAAATAACTATATAAAGTGGGAGAGTGGCTGGCTCATATGGATTAAGCACTGGCTCCCTGTGATTATCAGGTCTTTGAGCAATGAGGTCGCATGTTCAAATCCAGCTGTGGATTTATTTTTCTGCCCACACAATTACATAAGAAGGTGTTCTGATTGGCTGATATTTATAGACCCACAGATCATGTCACTATCTGGGCCCCGTATGTCTAGGAAATTTGTTCAACAAAAATAGAAAACATCACAGTTTCAGATTCCATACATTGGGCTTCTTAAATTTTGTTTTCTCTCCCTTCAAATTTTCTGAACGTGGCAGTGGAATTTCAGTTTTATTTAATACCCTTTTAGTGGCAATGTAGGTCCTTTGAGAGGATTGCCATAGATATATTTTGTATACATCTTGTACCCATACCCCGCCCCCCCCCCCCTCTCCCCCCAAACCACCCCCGGCCCCAAATGAAAAGCTCAAACTGTTTTAAATGAAAACTAGTGGCAAAAACTCCATGACAGAATGATCTGAATGAAAAGTGTCATGAATTCAGATTTAAATTTCAAAAACTTTTAATACATTTTAAAACTTTTATTACCACACTAATTACATATAAAAATGACGCGGTTGCAGGGACAAGGGTTTATACCGTATAAATATCATGAACTGATTTGTGGACAAACAAAAACTAGATGTGAACAGGTTTCATGGTTAGAAATGTTCTTCTAGGTATCCAAACATAACTTATGCTATACATGTGGGGAAAAAAATGATCACCAGATGTACAGAAAATATGACAGAAGAGCTAAACACTGCTGCAACTGTCAAGGAACAGCAGAACGTCTAATGTGCCTTAAAGATTCTTAAACTAGAACCCATGGTTTTTTCTGGTGTCCAGGGAAACAACTGTCTCCTACATGATTGCAACGGTTGTTGTCCTTTTATTAAAACTGCTACAAGAGATCTTCGTCATCAAAAAGATCCTCAAAGTCTGCAACAGAAAACAGTTCAAACTACAAATGAAGTAGAGCATATCAAACCAGACATGGAGTGCCATGAAATTCAGATTAAGTTGTTACATTATTTTTCCCTTACACACCATAATGCATATCTGTAATGATTACAATAAGGGAAAACAAAAGTCTGTTCATAAATTTGCAAGTGAAAATGAGAGGGAATACTTATAAATCCAGCTGTTGGCTAGGCTAGCCAGCTGGTGGCTTGACTTTAGAGGGACTGTCAGGTACCTACATGAAGGGAGAAGTTAGTACTAATCACACAATAACTGCATTATACCTTACCATTGAAAAAGTCTGCGTGCACTGATTTCTCATTGGCAGCTAAGTCCATAAGGAGGGCACTAGATCCACCCGCCTGTAAAATATAGATGGCCACAATACCATTAATAATAAAATTATTAACTCACATTTACTTACATTTACATATAATACATTTACTTGATGATGGAGATTTAAGTCATTTTAAGGAAACTACAGAGCCTAAAGCAATGCAGTCGTGACATATTTTTTAATCCTGTGAGGCCACGCTAGTGTGAAGCAGGACAATGAGCCATTGTTACATAAAACATGATTACTTATTTGATTTGTGCTTTACACCGTTCCAGTACTCAAGAATACTTCACTTATATGACGGCAGCCAGCATTATGGTGGTAGGAAACTGGGTAGAGCCATGGGGGCACCCATGACCCATCTGCAGGCTGCTGACAGATCTTCCCTCGTACGGCCGGAGAGAAAACCTGCATGAGCTGGACTTGAATTCACTGAGACCACATTAGTGTGAGGCTTCTGGGGTATAGCATTGTGCTAGCTACCAGGCCACAACCTCCTGACTCAAAACTGCTCTTGAGGGATAGATTCCAGTAAGCAATCTCATTCCTTGAAGACCCACTGGCTGCGATGAGATTGACGCTTTAGGTGACTGGGCCAGCAGAAGCCAAAACATCCCGGGGTTTTTGGCGCAAACAATACTGAGAGTGGGAGGGGGTGGGGTGGGGCTTTCTCTATTTCACATTATAACATGCTATCAAAATATCATCACTTTTAAACGGCAACGTTTTCGATCATAATACATTACCACCCCTCTGTCAATGACAGTGACAATTCACAGTTGATGAGATGATAATAAACGAAAATCTAAACTTCGACAATTCACTTCTACATCCATCCTTGTTACATCTATTTCTAAAGTTTCTGATGACTGCGGGAATATACTGATTATTATCACATACCTCTTCTATATCCATATATGGACCAGCTCCTTCGGGGAACATCTCATCGGCTACTACAGCAGTATGTTTCATTTTGGGGGTTTGTTTAGATTCCTAAAAGTAAGATATTGACATTCAAACGGGAGGTAACTCGGCGTGTAGGTTGAATGAACTTCCGGCTATCTCGTACATTTATGCATGAGGACACAAGCGTTATTATTCGTTGTGTAATTCTACTCAATGTACGAGTTGCTGGGGGGACAAATGTCACATGATGACTGTCATATGACCGTGTTTCACAAGCGCACAGGCCTTTTTCAGATTTTGCGGCGTGGGGCGTACACTTAATTAAGGTAGGGGACAGTAATTTCTTCAGTGCACCGAACAAATTATTGTGTAATTATTTAGAACAATAATGTTTCCTTTGAAAGCTTGAATAACTTCGCATGCCTAACCGGATTACATTATATTTTTAGGTGCTAGTTCTAGAAGAAGCAGACGGCGTGATCGTCAACCAGGAAATCGACATCAGGTGAAAGGCCCAAACAGAAGACTTCTGTGTATCGGATTAAAACCTACTTGAAATTAAGACCACCTCCATTATTAAGACAGGATGAAGGTTTTCATTGCTCTGGTTTTGAGTTTGATCTCAGTCGGTAAGTTTTCAGTATTGCCTGCAGTGTGATAAATACACTGTGCATAGTATTTCCGAGCCGACTTTCAGTTTTGAGCGCAAAATTCATTCCCATAGGTTTCAAATGTTTTTGCGGAGTTGGGTAACTCTCATTTCAAGCATCGCGGCCAGGAAACATAGGGTGTGAAACAGCCCCAATTAAATGTCAGATTTACAGTAAGGAACATTTTCCGCTGTTCACAAGCACATCAAAACTGTTTTAGTGTAAATCCACGTCAACAATGTGGTCTCTGTAATTAACTAACCAGTTGTCAGACTTGCCAATCTAAAAAGGCAATTGCATCTGTTCGTGAAAAATAATCATACTTTACTGAGCCTATACCCTTGCAGTTAGTGAACCTGTCTTCATCATGTTGCTTTAAAGGGACGGACCTTTAGGTCATGACCTTTGTCAGCGTAAATGCAGATGTATAGCCGAGTCCAGGAATTATCCCCCTTGAATGGCCCTTTATGGTTAGGCCAGCCCAAGAACAGGTTTTAATTTCATTTATAGGAATTCAGGCGACATCAGTTCATGCTAGGAAGTTTTAATGCGCATGTGAACAGCGATAAATGTTCTTTAATGTAAATCAGATAAATTTAGCACTGTTTCATACTGTAATTCACGTAACTGCAAATGTGTGTTCAAAGTGTTTCTCTTGGATAGTGGCACTTGCGGCCTTTAAACTGATATTGCTTGATAGTCTATAAGCGTGGCTGAAAACCACTGTTGTTTTATATAAAGTTCACTATATGGCAGTAATAACTATGCCACCATTTAATTTAGGATGAAAACTTAGGATGAAAACTTAGGATTACAGTCTGTTATTAAAATCATTTCAGAAAACAGTAGTGTTGTGTAGGTGTGGTATTCTGAGGACAAGGATGGTCTTGCAATAATAGTTTTGAAAAAAGATTCCTTAAAGTAAAATATACAGAAATAGGGCATTTCAAGCAGTCCAGATGGAACCTAAGTGGGGTTTACCGATCCTTTTAGTTTCACAGAGGGAACAGTGCTGGCTTGCTTGTGACTATGATCTTTATTTCTTTCCTCTGATTTTACATTTGGACTGGGCTCATTCGTATGTGTGACAGTCGTACGCAACCCTGAAAGGATAACAGATACAAGCATAGAACGATGACAGGCAATAAGCGACAGCTTTACTCAAACCAACCGTGTTTGGCAAAGGCAGCACCCATGTCATGGATATTTTAACAACCTTAAACAGCACACCAAATTAGTTACATGTGACGTCCACTTATCAATTATTGTACATCATGTGCTGACACCATAAATACTCATTACTTTCATTTTCAGCTATGTATACCTGTTGTAGGCTTACATTTAACCATGTGAAGCATGTCAAATTGAGTAATGCCAAACTCTGGTCAAATAATTGCACAGCTGAACGTACTCTGACAAGGTCACAGCAGAACACTTGACAGACAATCTAACAAAAGCAGTGACCTTTGCGCTTACAGACTTAAAAAATGACTGAAAAAGGGTCATGTCAAGTTAATGAATACTTTTACATACCTCGCTTACAAATAAGCAAGAGTTTAACTCATACCAGTCACGTTTGGAGAGGTGCCTTACCCTGTCACACAGAAATAAATTGTGTACCAGTTAAGCGCATGTTTATGTCTGTGGGAAAACTTCCTGTCTAAAGTAATTTGAACCATTCTCATCTTTATAATGACAATTTGGGGGCAAATGACAAGAAATCTATGACAAGAAAACAGCGGTCAGTTCGGCTTGGGCTCAAATTGTCATTGTACAGGAAATGGTACCATTTTTTGGAATGGACTGAAAAAGAATGTATTCTGCGCTGTTTTGGTGGTGTGACTCAAAAGAACATGCCCTCTAAGCAGGGGGTTAAAAGAGAGTGTTCACACATCCCTTGTTGGAGCCGTTTTGTTGTAGCAGGGTGTCCAAATTTCATTTTGTCTCATCTCTTCCATGTAGAAAGCGCTGAAAATAGGGTGTTAAAATAGCACCAGTTTTCTATATCACCTGTCCAGTTGGACAGGTGAATGCGTAGCTGGCTAACCCTATACCTCTAAGGCAAGCACTTTCTGTGGCAAGTTTCTTCAATCTGGTCGGAGAAGTAAAACTAAAATTAATTAATCTTAATTGTCACATATACATACATATTATCTCTGGTTAGCTTGAAATACATGTACTTCCTCTTTGTGAAACTTTTAATCTGTTCTTACATCTATATCCACACAGTAGTTCTTGCATTTGTGTTATTTATACTATTATGTTGCGACCTTGTAGACCCCCTCTGTTTTGGCACTAAATGGTATTGCTGAGTTTCTGTTCAGATTCTGGGTTCAGAATCACATGATGTTACATGTGCAGAGAAAGGATCACTGCATGCTTCAGCATAAAATAGTTAACTTTTGGAAGGACATGAGTTTTCTGCTGCTAATGTAGAAGCATATGGTTTAATATTTATGCTGTGTTGAATAAATGTCTCGTATCATAACCTGTGGAAGGTCTCTCTTTCCTGCAGTGTTTAGCATAGATTCAACCAGAATTTGAAATCAGCCCTTCTCATTCCCAATTTTCTGCTGTCTTCCTATGTAATGTAAATTTGGTCAAAATAGGACGTCTGAAAGACACTTAAGACACACCCTTGGCTAAACGTATGGTAGTTAGTTATAACAGCATTCTGTCTCAAATTTCAGAATTTTACCAGTGTTGTATTTTGTGATGAATGGTTTCACCTACATTTCATGTACGTGCAAATTGTATAATACAAACTGAGACTATTGAATAAGCATTTTTCCTATATCTGAACTTTGTTCAGTATACTTGAGGCTGTGCATGAGGATCATGTGGCAAAGTTTATGAAATATCAGTGTTTTGTTAAGGGAGACAACTCCTACAGTGACCATAACTGTAAAATGATACACAACTTTTTTTTTTTTATCATAAAAAAATCACAAGTTCAAAGAAATGGTGGGAAATTCATGTTCAAGGGCAGTGACGTAGATTTATGGCTTTTTCCAGACTGGACAGTAATAAAAGGTCATGAATCTGAAAATGAAAACTCAGTACCGGTACACCAATTTCTTAATTGTAATGTAAAACATCTCAAATTTTATTTATCTACGTTTTTATATTACAGGTAAACAGGCATTCATCTTTGTACAAACATACCTTAAACTCTATCATGCTTGTAAGTGGATATTTTTTGCCAGGGGAGAACCTGTGTATTGTTGTGAATTTCTTCCCAACATAATGCTGGCTGCTGTGGTATAAGTGAAATATTCTTGAGTATGGCGTAAAACACCAAGCAAATAAATACATTAAAAGGGGAGAGTTTCTTGTTGAAGCCTACATGCACGTGATGATGCAAGCTGGTTGCAGTTCTGTGACTTCATTCTCTTAGGTATCAGATCTGATGTTTTAAAGATTTACTGCTTTACCCTCCAAGCCCAGACTCTACAGGCACAAATAAGATTTTATAATGGGGATATACGAGGGTCATAACACATGGGTCAGGTGTGTGACAGCCTGTGGCTGACATACATGTCAGACTGATCACATATACTGGTACATCTAGTCACAGCATAGTGAGTCGTTCAAATATACATGTACACAGTATACATATAAGTACAGTATTTTACCTACGTGTACTTTTGTTTTTCTTCTTGGTCCTGACCTTATAGGACCTTCTTAACTTCTTTGTTAAGCTTCATTAGTTTATTATTGCAAAAATAATTTTGGCATCAAAAGTGTCATTTTAAGGTTGATATTCTGTAACTTTTTTATTCTTGTAACTTTCTTCAGGAGATTGGTGGGATAATGACAAATGATAATACAGTCAAACTTGTTGTATGCGGCCAGTGAAGGGACACGTAAAAAGCGGCCGCATGTGACAGTTGACCACATAAGACAGGTTGTGAAGACCAAGCCAAATCACAACTGAATTAAGTTTCAGGAAATCATTTTAACTTCTGTAACTTACTGTAACATGCTTGGTGTGCATGGTACTAATGCTGAAAAGTCCACAAAATATCAAAGTTGACACAATTTTCACTGATGCTTTTGTGCCAGTCTTCAACAACATTTGTACGTGTACATTTATCCTTCACCAGTTTCAGGTAACCAAATTGAGTCAAATATTCTTTAAAACAAAAAAAAAAAAAAAAGGAAAGCCAAGAAATTTGACATAGAAAGAATCTCTGAGGTGATCATAAATGTACATACATATGAGATATGAGATACTCTTTGTAACAGATATCATGCAAAGATGAAGTGCTTAAAAATAAAGTGTCCTGTTATAGCAATACCTGCTTTTGTGTAGGAATTTAGGAATTCAGTGCATTTTAAATAGAATATATGGACAAAAATATATTTATTAAAATGTTCACTTTTTTAATATTAAAGAATCCTGAGATTTCATACATAATAATCAGCTGCCAGTTTGTCTACATTTGGCTACTCATCACCACATGAAGTGACCTCAATACGACCTGATTCAGAAACAGACACAAACTTGCACGTGATACATTGCGATATGACACGTACCTTTTCTTATCAGATAAGACATTCTTTCAAAATTATAGCTGTAAAATGTGCTGTATTCATCAAACTAACATGAAGTGTACATATGTTCTTCTCAGCCATTGGGGAAACTTTCACGTGAATTCATACAGAGATAAACAGTGTACATGTACATGATTCTTCCCATCCAATGGGGCAACTTTCACACAATTTCATACAGAGATAAACATTGTACATCACAGTTTTTCTCAGTTTATTTGTTGGTTTTAATACAGTTTGATTAGTTTGGATGCCCAACAGTTGTCCAGAACTAAAATGGCCCTTCTAGACATAGCCCTGATGGAATATCAACTGACATGATGTGTCTTCTTATCAGTGCATATTTATACAGAGATATATCTGAAGTGTACTGTCTCTGCTCGAGAAAGGTCAACTTTCACGAAAAAGCAAAACAGCTGGTTGTCTGTGTTAAATATTATATCTACATGTACGTAGACTGTTAGAACTTCACATTCAGTTGACGTCATTTACTTAGCAAGAAAAAAAAATCTGGTACAACAGACTTAGTGTTTGCAGTATCAAGTACATGTATTGATGGCCATAATTGAGGAAGTTTGTCTGATGGTGTTGGAGATATTGCTACATGTTAGATTTGCACACGTTGATTCTCAGTGTTAATCCGCTTAATGAGTCCTTAATCAGAGTCCTTTAAGCTGTGAACGGAGCCTTAATCCGGTTCACCCAGCAGGGAAGGCAGTATGTGCGGTATGGGATTTTATAGGGTACACATACAGTGCTGTACCCACATACAATGCTGCACTCACATACAGTGCTGTACCCTAGCTCTTATGCTGTAACAGTGCCATGAGGCGAGTGAATCACAGAAAAAAATGAAGATGAGAACCACAGAGATAGCATGTGAGCGTTTGTGTACAGCCGTAGCGGGTGTGGGCGAATGTTTTGAGGTGGGCGGGTGGTGTTTGTTGGGGGAGGGGGGATGATGTTTGACTAGCTGTGATGATAACGTATATGTACGTATTAAGGTTGTATATTCAGGCCTTTGCATGTGCATCAACTTGTTAAACTAGGTCATCATGTGATAGCAAATTCACATGTTAACTAGTCATGGATCACATGCATCTTCTAATTGTGCTCTTCCTTATTGTTAGTTTGTCCCCTCTTTTATAATAGCAGTTCACCACATCTGCAATAAGCTTTAATCACAAAGAGCTTGTTTACCTGTAGCCATAGGCTATACACCTACATGAGCATGTGTGAGCGTTTTTCACCAATAGACATCTCATGCAGGTCTAATACAGTGACACTGACATATCAGAAGCAGAGAATATAAATTTAAATGATTTTTTTTCCATTTTTATGCGGGGGTAGGGGAAGCAAAGGAGATTTAGAAAAGGATAATTTAGATATTTAGACGGTATTTAAAATATGATTTAAATAAATTTCTGAAAATGTTTTTCTGTCCAAAATAGTAGCACTGTTAATAAGTAATGTATTTCTTTTTAAATATTCGATATTACTTCAGAAGCAAATACCCTGTGATATAATCTTTATGATAACTGTACATATTATACGGTTGTCGGATGTAGATATGTGTACATTTATACACGTAGTGGGTCTCTCACGGGCTCTACTTGGTTTCCTCCCACCATAATGCTGGCGGCACCTGCAGATGGTTGCAGGTTTCTTCCGAGCTTTCCCTGGTTTCCACCCACCATAATGCTGGCCGCTGTCGCGTAAGTGAAGTATTCTTGAGTACGGCGTAAAACACCAATCAAATAAATAAATAGATACATACATTTTCCTAATTGGACAACCTGTTTCATAAGTAAAAGTTAAAACCTTTTACTGGTGTACATACTTTAGCAGTGTGTCTCATTTTCAGAGACAGGAAAGAACAGAAAACTTGTTGCATATACATGTAATACTTGTGCCTTTATTTCTGACATGTTCATGTTGTGCCTGAACAAAAGAACTACTTGGCTATAATTTAAGTATGAGATGATTTGGCTTCAAGCTAACCTGTTGAACACCTGCCCTGCTGTAAGGCTGACACATGCTTTCTGTATGTACATTTGTATACATGTAGGTCACTATATACAAATTAATTTCTGGGTTTAACTCAGAAGTCAGTAAGCATTCAGGACTACACATGACGTACATTCTTGTTAAGATTTCCTTCAACCTTCCTTTGGCCCTTGGCCCATACTGCGGTGTGTTCAAACCCTGCTCTTACTGGCTTGACAGCGGCTTTTAGTCGAAAGCTTTGTGAGGTACCTGGTAAAAGATGATGGTTTACTCCGGGCACTCTATAAAACCAACCGCATTGATGTACCGTAATTCCTCAACTTTTTCGCATATGAAAGAGCGACTTTCGATGCAATTTATGCATGTTTTTAATTTGCTTTTAGAGACAAAGCTAAATTGGTAGGGTTGGCCAATGTTAGGTCTTCAAAAAAGTATAATTTTAACAGTCTACACAGAACAATGCCCTTAGAATAAACACCTTGCAAACATGCGAAAAGGTTGAAAAATAACTGTAGATGAAAAATCCACTCAAATGGATGAACAAAAGTAGTTTAGACTCCTGTATGTAGCTTCCAAAGTTTTTCTGTCATTAAAAGGCTTCCTTTATTCTGGATGGGTCTGTCATTGTTAACATTTAAATTTAAAATGCCTTTTAACAACTAACTTTTGGCTCTGTTGGAGCAGCAAAAATTTTTGAAGACTCCCATTCTATTTAATGAAAATAGCATGTCTTAGGGAGGGGTGGGGTGGGCAGTAATGGGTACATCTGTATCATGGAGTATGGTATGTCCTTGCATGTCTTGAAAATGTGGTTACCATGTGTATAGCTTCATGGTATCTAGAGTTAGAAATGGTGTCCTTTGATAATTAAAAAGTCCATAGTGAACTATCAATTGTTAATGTAAAGTCACAGATATCTACATGTACACATTTATGTATAGGCTGATTTATTCCCTTGCCACAGTGTAGTTCATCTAGATTTTGAACTTTGTAGCCACTCCCTCCCTGTAATCTACAATGATGTACAGTGTATATAAGGTGCTGTAGTACACATGTATATATGAGACTTGTGTGACGTATTTCACCTAATGGTTGGCTTTTTTCAGGCGACCCGTACATTTTGCTTGATATTTTTCTCATGGATTCATCCCCCATCTCTATGGAGGTTTTCTTAAAGTGTGATTATTTTCTTATTGGAAGAACTTACATTTCAGTCTTGGCATCAAAAGTATCATCTAAGAACCTTTATGCGCACCTGAAAGTGCATTTCTATGGGTCAGACTTTAGGTGTAATACAGCGTCTAAAGTGTGATACTGATAAAGAGTTAGAAGTGTCAAATCATAGTCATAAGAATTCACTTATGATCTGGTGAAAAGTAAAGGTCTAACCTGAAGTGAAAGGCATACATATGAATATATGTCTGTCTCTGTTTTAAATTTGGCTATTCATCAACAAAATTAAAAGTTAAAATTTAAGCTCAACATAGAATGCTGACAGTTATATGTGTAAACACCACTGAATTAGTGAATCTTTGACCTTTTCCACCACTAAAGCACTTTTTACAGTCGAATTTGTGCAAACAGTTGTCATGAAAATGACTCTAAAATGATTTGTTTGTGTCATTAAGGATGCAAGCTTCATAAAACTGTGCAGATTATTTCTCAAGACCCCTTAGTTCTCTCCGAGTGTTTCAGAATATTGATTGCCGAGGCGGTTGAAAAGGTGGAAGAATTAGGTTGTGTTGTGCATGATCCTGTATATTTATCTACATACCTTAATTCCTCAACCAGTCTGTCGGCAACCTGCGGATGGTCATGGGTTTCCCCTCGGATCTGCCTGGTTTCCACCCACTATCATGCTGGCCGCCATCGTATAAGTGAAATATTCTTGAGTACGGCATAAAACACCTATCAAATAAATCAAATAAATAATTGCTCAACCTTTCTGTGTTTGAAATAGCAACTTTCACAGCCATTTATGTACATTTTTAATTTGACTTTGGAGATAAAACTACATTGGTTGGGTTGGCCAGTATCAGGGCTTCACAAAAAGTATAATTTTATCAGCCAACACAGACAGATGCCTTCTGTATATGCTTAAATTAACTCCTTGAAAACATACGAAAAGGTTGAAGAATTACAGTACTTGACAAAAGACAATCAGATAAATTGTGTGCATGCCCTGTGTCCTTGTGGTAAGATATATGGAAGGTTCTGACAGTCCAGTTTGTACCTCTGAGATAGTGTTTCATTGTACAATGTGTATGTTTTCATTGCTGATTTATACACCATTGTTCCTAGCACGCTGGCATTGTGGGGGGGACATGTGTATATCATAACTAGCATGTTTACAATACACCAGGATGTAGTCATGGTTTAACCTCAATACTGACAATATGTGTTGTATTTGCATGTTGGGTCATGTATTGAGCCTACATGTGTAATGTAGCGTTGAGCAATGGTCTGCCTTTGTCCAGGTCCATGTATTAGGCACTAGGCCCAGTCTAAAAACATGTTCGTTGGACAAACATGACATGAGAGACCCACCAGAAAGGCCCCTACGCTGTAAATATTTATTCGACTTTTGGTCAAGATTTTTTTAAAAATGCATCTCATTGTCAGTTTCTTTAAAATCCCCAACTAGAAGAAGGAAAAAAAAAAAAAAAACCTTTTCTTACCAATTTACCCTAATTCTTCAACCTTTTCGCATATAAAAGAGCAACTTTCAGTGCAATTTAAACACATTTTTGATTTGATTTTGAGACAAAACTACATTGGTTACATTGGCTAGATTCAGGGGTTCACAAGAAGTACAATTCTGTCAGTTGACAAAGAGTAATGCCTATCAGATATGTTTGAATAAACACCTTGAAAACATGCGAAAAAATTGGAGATTTGCAGCACCCTGTTTTTCGTCTGATAGGGTAGCCTTTCACTAAACAAAAAAATTTTTGAATGAAGACCTTACTACATTTGAGTAAATAGACAAGTTACTTGTTTGTAACTGTCTGACGTGTCCCATGATTTTTTGTTTCCCATGGTTGAGCACTATTCTACGCTTACTGATGAGTAAGCTAAATTTTCTTTGACATTCTAAGCTGGTACAGAGCTAAATTCCTTTCCACAGATGTACCGTTCAAAGAAACATCCAATGCTGAAAGTTATTTACCTCTGAATCAAAGCTATGCCCTATTTCTTCTAAAATATGGGACTCCTGGTCTGCTCATTTTAGCCAATATACAGAGTGTACCAGAAGTCTCGCACCATCCATGTTGAGGTTGAATGCTTGAGCTACAGAGCGTTATGTTGCCCCATCTCTTCCAAACTTAAAAACCAAATCAACTCTTTCTTGTACTGTTAGTTTATTAGCCATCATCAACTCTGAAAGAGAAAAAAAAAATTAAAATCAGTATTAAATCACGACTTCTGGGACACCCTGTATATGTAATTTTAGCAGGAATATTGAGTTTATTTTTTCTCACATGGTTAGGCCATCTAATGAACAACATATTCATACCTTTACTTTTCTAAAACGCTGGTAAAGAAATGTAATATTCTACTTTCAACACTAATAATATCTGTCCTAAATTTTAGAAGAATTAGGGTCGTTCTAAAGGCAAACTGGCCTTGACTGAAAATAGCTATACAGCTGCGATGGCAGACTACTTCTGACCTATTAAAGATAGATCTAAAAGCCTTCAAAGCTAAAACTACTTTTGACCTGGGACACAAGAACATTCATGGCCTCTAAAGGCCAAACTATTTATTACTAAAGGTAGGTTAACATAATACATGTTCCATGCAAGGCCAGTACTACATCTCACTGTACAGAAATAAATAGGAAGCACTGCTGTGTCAATGTACTTGTGACATACATGTATTTTGAAACCAGAAATTTTTGACCGTGAAGAAAAGTTTGTTCCCTTTGTAACTGTCACAGGAGGTTAATTGGCCAGGTATAACCTGCTTCCAATGTATGCAGGGGGATCGAGTCTTGAACTCACAGCGACTGCATTGGTGAGATGCTCCTGGGTCATTCTGCCGCACTGGCACGCTAACCATCCCCAGTCATCTTTATAGCATCAATGGAAAAGAACATTTTGATTGTTGCTTTACAATCATTTTTAAATAACCCAGAATCTGCATGTATGTAGTATGTGGACAGCTATGTCTTTCTTCTTTTTTTTTTCTGTTCTTCTGTTCATAAACCATTCATTACCCAAATTTGTCTGTTCCCAGGAACCAGTTGAGCAAAAGTGCACTAGCCAATACCAGTATTAAATCACATATTATGTATTTAAAATTTTATCAAAACCTAGCAGCCTGTGCAGTTTAATGCAAAGCCCAAATCTGAAAGCAGCAGGTTTAGTTCATGATTAAAAAATATTTTAGACATATGGGTACACGCTGTAGTTAAACTGACTGATAACGAGAAGACAGGGATAGCTTCATCATTAGACATTAATGATTGCAGTTTTAAAGGGCACAGCTAGGAGATTACATATCTTCAAATTCTACGCAATCAAGGTAACCATCGCACTCAACTTTAAAAATCTTTTTTTCTGTGAAGGTTTTTTTTTTTTTTGGTGCATCAATTGCTGGTTTCCACTGTTTATTATATGGCTGACGAACTTGTATGTCTACTTGTGACATCACAAAGTGCTTGGCCACAGAAATTACCAAGAGGGGACAGGTTTTGGGGTAAACCCTGAAGTTGACCAAAAAAAAAAAAAAAAACAATTAAATTTGGAGAAAAGTTTTAATCTACTCACACTAAAAACTATATACCAAACTTTTGGTTTTTGATGACGTAATTTTCTGGACAAGGACTTCAAAACAGCTTTGAACCCAGTTTGAAGTATGAATTGGAAGTCCAGTAACTTAATCTAGCAATATCTGTGTCCATATCTTTTCAAGACTTACCATGAAAAGCTTTGATCTATTTTATTTGATTGGTGTTTTACGCCATACTCAAGAATATTTCACTAATGAAGACAGCGACCAGCATTATTGTTGGAGGAAAGCTGGTTAAGCCCGGGGGAACCCCACGATCATCCGCAGGTTGCTGTCAGAGCTTTCCGCGCATGGCGGGAGAGGAAGTTGCTTGATCTAAGCTAATGATATGCATTTATATATAAATATCTTTGAATATGTTCACTGCATGGTTGTAACTATTTTTTTCTTAATTAAATTAAGATTAGAGCAATATTTGCATGAATGTAATACTGTATTTGTTTCATGTTGTTGCAGCACTTGCCCAGGAGACTTTCTTATTTCCCAACAATGGGACAGCTTGTGTCAAGGCCACATTTGATGCTGATTTTGAACTGAGCTTCACTGATGGCAATGAAACGGTAACAATCACCTGAAATGTGTCCCTTAATTTTCAGGCTAGTTTCTCATGACATTTTGGGATTTTCCACATAAGACCGTTTGCTGCAGGCACTGAATGTCTACATGTGTAGGTCAAATCAAAATACAAATTTGTGTGCTCCACAGAGAGCAAATTGCAGGTGTGGAAATCACACTCCTGGTCTTTTGCTAGGGGTGTCATGATCTCACATCTTCTCCAAAAGAAAAAACATAGGCCTGAATTTGGAGCACCCAGATGTAGAAAATTGCTGCACTCACAGGTGCATTGGCTAAATTAGAGTGCATTTGTTCGCCCATGCACCTTTAAATTAATTTAAAACCTTGTTTGTTTGCAATTTATGGGGAAGCAGCATATTTTTTAATCCCGTGAGGTGGTGCCAGTGTGAAGCAGGACCTGGAGCCATTGTTACGTCAAGAAGGGATTGTAGCGTAACGTCTATGTCATTACAGTGTATCAGTTTCTTTTGTAAAATGGTACTGTCTTTCATGTGACGTCATCACGATGAGCAGGGAAAGGAACATTTGATGTTAATAAAATGCTGTCAAGGTCCTGCTGTTGGGTGTTTGGCAGGTCCCCCATTGTGTTCTGTGATGGTGCCTTCCTAGAACACATGTGGGCCCTTTTCTCATAAGGTCATGGGTTCAAATCAAAACCTGCTGCTGCTATGGCTTGTTCATAGCGTTTCATCAAAAGATATGCAGGGTTGCTGGGGTGGGGCCACCCTTTCAATCTGCATACTACTTTTCGGGACTGTTTTTGAAAAAAGTTCACCGTATTGAATTGTAACTCGGCACACGGCTTCACTATAACAAGCTAAGATTGAGTTTGTAAGTGTTGCGTTGTTTCATCCATTTTTTACAAAATTATGACCATTTTTGTTCTCTTGTAAACTTTGACACACATGTAGCTATTTGTTTTGAAAGCTTATACTCATATGGGCACATATTACAAACATGTCCGTTCCAGAATGTTTTTTTCGAGTTAAACTTGTTGTACTGTTGTTTTTTCACAGTATTTTGCAAATTTCTCGCTCCCTGCCGAGTCAGACATCAGTGTGGATGGTAGCTGTGCAGTCAAGGAAAAAATTGCCGGGCTGGACTTGAACATGACCTCTAACAGCAGTGTTCTATCCTTCACCTTTACCAACAAGGACGGCAAGGTCAGCGCCGACCTTCAGTTTGTGCTCAACAACCCAAGTGAAATCTTTAAAAACCTGAATTACTCAGGTAAGTACTGTATTTGCCGAAGATATTTGCCAAACAAAACTCTAGTTTAGTTTTTTTTTTTTTTTTTTGAAAATGGAATGAAAATATAGTTCATGCTGGCTTCCACTCTGGCCATAAGGAATGAAGTCCTGCCAACAGCCTGCAGATGGTCATGTTTCCCCCAGGCTCTTCCTGGTTTCCTCCCACCATAATGCTGGCCAGCGTCGTATAAGCAAAATATTTTTAAGTACGGCATAAATCCCCATTCCAATAAATAAATAAGTAAATCCTGCTCTCCACGCAGACCTCAAAACACCTTTCTAACATCAATAGAACTATCAGGGCCAAATTTTAAGTCCTACATTTTGTTCAATAGTGAAAAGCACATTAAATCTGCTAAAAGCTGCTTGTGGTCACAAATACTTATTTGTTAATTTGTTTATTATTAAACATATCAGAAATGTCTTTGAGCAGTGAATAACGTGCAGGCAGTTCTGTGCCTCACAAATAGGAAACTCTGTTAGTGACTTGCCAAAAGGCTGATCGTGTTAGTGACAAATTCTTAATTATAGCCTTGATAATTAATAAATGATATTCCTCCCAGAAGATACATGGATTTCATGACATTAGACATCCATTGGATGATACTTTGTAGTATGCTCCTTCCTCAGCCTTTTTCACGTATGAAAGAGCATCTTTCAGTGCAATTTATGCGCAATTATAATTTGTTTTTGTTGACAAAACTACATTGGTTGGATTGGCCAATTTCAGGGCATCATAAAAAGTATAATTTTATAAGTCTACAAGTACACACAATAATGCCTTCCGAATATAGTTGAAACAACACATTACCAACATGCGAAAAGGTTGAAGAATTACAGTATGTTGATCAGTTTAGAGTTAAAATTTTATTTAATATTAATTTATTTGCAGAAGGATGTTTAACTGCTATTATATTTTCTTAAAGTTCAAAGTTGAGAGTCTTTTTGTTGTCAAGAATTGTTTTGTTACGATATCTGGCAAAGGGCTGTGACTTTTGAAGCAGGTTATCTCCCTTCATCCCCTTGATCACTGAAACATGTTCAAAACAATGTGAACGTTCAAGTATAGTAACTGAGTGTTCCAGGTAATTCGCTGATCATATCTGCCGTGTTTGTGCTTCACAGCTGCTGTCGGTTTGATTGGACGTGATGTGGAATTCTCAGACATGGGCGGAGTGAACCAGAGTTATTTGTGCAACGCTGTGGAAAACGTCACCTTGTCCAGCAGCAACGTAACTGGTGTTGATGCCACTGTCAGCATTCTCTTCAGCAAGCTACAGATCCAGGCCTTCAACTTCAAGGGTAACTTCAGCGACCCTGATGAATGTACTGCTGACCAGTCCACGACAGTGTCCACCACTCTCCCAACAACGACTCTCCCCACGCCCACGGGCACAGGTCATTACAACCTGACCGTTGGCAATGACACCTGTGCAGTTCTGGTGGCCAACATCACCGTCATGGTCGACTACACAGACATGGAAGGGAAAAAAGTGAGTAGATGCCTGGGTTGCCATGGTGATGAAAATCTCTGATTATTCATGGATAAATGCCCTAGCCATTGCTAAATGTCCTAATCATGAATAAGTGTCGTACTGGTGGATAAATGTCCTAGTCATTGGTAAATGTCCTAGTCATGAATAAATGTCGTACTGGTGGATAAATGTCCTAGTCATTGGTAAATGTCCTTGTCATGAATAAATGTCCTAGTCATTGGTAAATGTCCTAGTCATGAATAAATGTCGTACTGGTGGATAAATATCCTAGTCATTGGTAAATGTCCTTGTCATGAATAAATGTCCTAGTCATTAGTAATTGTCCTAGTCATGAATAAATGCCCTTGTTGTGGATAAATGTCCTAGTCATAGATAAATGTTCTAATTGTGGAGGTAAATGTGCCAGTCATGAATCATTCAGAAATTTGGAAGAAAGGCATGAAAAAATCATGAATTTTGTATATGTGCAGATGTTAGGATAAACTGTCATAAGGTTTGATTCCTTGCATTTAATCATTCATTGGTCATCTTGGTTGATTTGCCTTTCATCATATATAAGGGTTTATATCCTCTGTTTGTGACCTGGTGGCTAGTGAGGTCAATTTTACTGCAAGGGTTGTCTGGGTGAGGTTGAGGTGCATGTGTGACAAAGAGACTTGTACATGTTTTTCTTCATCATTGGGGGCCCTCAGTGGCCGAGGGTGTTAGAACGCCAGTGCAGCGCGATGACCCAGGAGCCTCTCACCAACGTGGTCCATAATGCTGGCTGCCGTCATATATGTGAAATATTCTTGAGCATATCATAAAACCCCAATCAAATAAATAAGTATTTGTTATTTATGTATATACATGTTAGTAAAAAGCCAGGATTTCATTTTCTGATATCACTATTGTTATTGCATTTTGATCTTTAATACTCACCATGACGTCATGAAAGAAGCAGTTTGTTTTGCGATGTTCCAATCTGAGCTCAGCAAGATTTAATTTCTTTATAGACATTTTATAGTTAACTTTTATAATCCCTACATCATATATAGGGGAGGCCTCCGTGGCTCAGTTGGTTAGCGCGCTAGCACAGCGTAATGACCCAGGAGTCTCTCACCAATGCGGTCGCTGTGAGTTCAAGTCCAGCTCCTGCTGGCTTCCTCTCCGGCCGTATGTGGGAAGGTCTGTCAGCAACCTGCGGATGGTTGTGGGTTTCCCCTGGGCTATGCCCGGTTTCCACCTACCATAATGCTGACCACCATCGTATAAGTAAAATATTCTTGAGTACAGCGTAAAACACCAATCAAATAAATAAATCATATAAAGGGTCAGGCGTGATATCAACCTACAGCTAAAAATGTTGCTTAACTTGTTAACACACACAAGCTCAGCTCTGAGAGGTTAGAACAGGACTGGTTGGCCCGGTGGCAGTATAATGTGACTGGCTTGGCAGCACTTTGGCAGCATGGACCTGCCCTGCCACAGGACGACACACAAGACCCTATAACACTGATATACATTGTTTCATTTTAGCCTTGATGTGACGTTTCCAGCAGATGCCAATGTTACAAGGTCTTGTTTTATTGTTCTAACTTTGATCTGTTACAGTTGTGATGTGATGTTTCTAGCTGATGCCAGTGTTACAGGGTGGTGTTCTGTTGGTTTAACTCTGATCTGTTACAGGCTGTGTTACAGTGTTACACGGTCTTGTTCTATGTTCTAACTATGATCTGTTACAGGCTAGTTGTGATGTGATTTTTCCAGCTGATGCCAGTGTTACAGGGTGGTGTTTTGTTGGTTTAACTCTGATCTGTTACAGGCTGTGTTACAGTGTTACACGGTCTTGTTCTATGTTCTAACTATGATCTTTTACAGGTTAGTCGTGAAGTGATGGTTCCAGCTGATGCCAATGTAACAGGATCTTGTGGTGGAGATACAATTGACATGACCTTGAACATGGCTGAGCAGGACGACTCTGAGGTCAATGGCACACTCACTTTCACTTTCGAGAACGACAAGGGTTACACTCTGCTTACAGAATGTGGATTTTCATTCAGTTTTAATGACAGTGAGTTTTGTTTATTGTTTTATTTGAAAACTCAAATAAAGGAATGTAAGGAAAACAACTCTGAAAATGAAGTAGACATTAGTGCAAAGGCTGTTGTGGTTTTTTTCTTTAATTTGAATGTTAAATTTAGTCGTATGCTTTCAGTGTGTGGTGGAGGTCTCCATGGTCTGCGGGGTTAACAAGCCAGCGCGGCACTATGATCCAGGAGCCTCTCACCAATGCAATCGCTGTGAGTTCAAGTCCAGCTCATGCTGGCTTCCTCTCCAGCTGTAAGTGGGACAGGGTTCGCACAGGTCCTTGAAAACATTGAAAGTGCTTGAATTTTATTTTGGTAATTCAAGGACAGGAAAGTGCTTGGATTTGACCATTTTTATGTGGAGGTCCATGAAAGTGTTTGATTTTGTTTGTGTCTCATGAAGAAAGTTATTTGGTGGTAAAAATCTGTGAATCAACTAACAACGAGCATGCACCTAAAGTGGCCGCCCGTGGTATGTACACAGTCATAGTTTTGCACCACTACAGACAAACACATGTGTTGTGTGGAAATAAGCTGCGCTTTTTATTCTGACAGACAGTGGAAAATTTATAAGAATCAATGATGGGTTATCTGATTATCAGTGATGTCTGCACCGACTGAAGGTTATGGCACCAACACAATGCTGCATACCGGTCGAATGCCACGGCATGGCTGTACCACACTTACAAAATGACCTAAAAAAGTATTCAAGCTGCGTCTGTTGTCGCAGTTTGTACGCGAAAGCGGACATTCTGACTGTTGTTTGAGGTACTTGAATTTGTATTTTAAGTACTTGAAAGTACTTCAACAGTCCTTGAATTTTTTGGGACGTCAGGCGTGCGAACCATGGCGGAAAGGTCTGGCATCAACCTGCAGATAGTCATGGGTTCCATATGATGCCATCAGTACATTATGTAATACCTTACAAACATGGGTAAAGGTTAAAGAATTACAGCACATGTACATTCAGGCAGACAGACATGTAAATTTCTCCTTTATGGTTAGATGTTATGAATTAAATGACCGTATTCTGATGGTTCCGTGTCATGTTTTCAGGTAATTCCACAATCAGCATGAACAGCAAGCCAGAAGTGGCCTTCTCGCTGACCTCCAAATTTTATCAGTGCGACCAGCAGGTCATCATGGTGGGAAACCAAGATAGTGTCACGTTACGAGATATCAAGGTTCAAGCGTTTGGCCTTACTGATGGAGACTTCAGCAGCAACAGTAAGTGTATTTTTGTTTCTGTTGACATAAAGCATAAAATTCATGATCACTAGGTCATTTCTCCATGCATGTTATATACCCTAAATGACCCCAATTTTTCGCCTACAAAAACACATTTTTAGAGGCAAATAAATGCCATAAAATATCATTTTTGGTGCTGAAACATACAATTTTCCAGCCGGATTTCAGAATGCCTTCCAAACCAAGCACTTTTCTAGAATTCTCCGAGTATTTGTGCAAATTAGTCATGGAAGGAGTTTTAGGTCATTTATGGTACCTCCATTTTAGAACTCCATTTGTATTCGCATCTTTCATCAGGGTCTTTCTTGATATATTAATTACCATTTAGCTTATGTACTTGTTGATTATCCATTATTGCCCTCTCAGGGTTCACTATTTGTTGTAAGGTAAATGGTCTGGATCTTACACAAAGGCTTAGGGAGTGATAATTGCACTAAATGACCTAAAATTTCGCCCGCAAAATTGATTTTTTGAGGCAGGACAGAGCTATATCTAGAAAAACATTAAAGGCTCTGATCCCAAACATTTAATGGTGGCATTGTGACTGTGCATGAAGAAAATTTAAAAAGGCAACTCAAAAAGATGCTTTCTAAGAGCTTCCAAGTTTGTGTGAAAACTTTACTTTTTATTGGTAAACCATCATATTTTTGTTACGGGTCTATCGGTGAGAACCACCACAGGCTCATTATAGAGGCTTGAAAAAGTGTGAAGAAATTGCCGGAAGTAGTTTCACCCAAGTACGACGTTTCTGTGCACTTAACAAAATAGTCCGTGTATTATGGTCAAATATTATCTTCCTTTCGCGATGTCTTCTTCATTGTTTTGTTGGGATTTATGTTATGATTATGTATTAAAAAAAATATTAATTATGTTTGGAGACATGCTTTCATTTATTATTCATATAGCTTCATGTTAAGAAAGGTTATCGAATGTGATTGCGCTGTTTTTAGGACCGTGATGGTAATTGTCACTTACCTGTCGGGACCTTGATTTACCTTGATAGTGTATGTAGCAAAAAAGGTTTACACCATGTAAGGTAACCTACGCTTATGTATTTAACAGCTCCTAATAATATTTAGGCCTTCCTTACGGCAATTGAGCACGTTGTTAGTCACCAAAACGGTGAAAGTAAAGATTGTGCCATTTGACCTTGACCCTAGTGCTACAGATAATTGGCATGCAGGTGTAAATGCGCTTAAAAATTAGATGATGCGCTTTTAAAATTGAAACAGAGCGTTATGAATATTCATGAGGATTTGTGTGTACGCCTAAATTCCTGATTAAGCTATAGCGTACATGCGTGATTTTTGGCAAACAGTTCTGTCAAAATCGAAAGTAGATCTCCAAAGTAGTTTACTTGCATGACGCTCTCCACAACGTGTTAGTTTTCGGAAACTGAAGGTTACAGCAAAGGCTCACGTACCACTACCCCCAGTCATGGAGAATGACTGCTGTGATATTGGTACTTGTGATATTCTCTAGTGTTTGCCATGAAGATGTAGCAAGGGCTAAAAAAAAAATGGTCATTTGAGTTACTATACAGCAAGTTCTGCTACTGTACTGCACTAAACCATTCTAGCATCGCTCCCAATGTATGGTTTTAATTCTACACCGATCGTCAGTTATTTGTGCTATGTTAAGGTGGGCCCACTTTCCAGCGTGCACATGTATTGGTGATTTCTGAAGAGAGAAGCTAATGCAATGAAATACAATGATCACAAGAACATCTAGTGTCCAGAAACGCTTTAGATTTATACTACATGCTGCCTCCAGCTGTAGTGCTGGGGACCCAAAATAGTGATGTGTTGAGTATTTTCAAAAAATGTGTACTGCTTTCCGAGTACTGCCTCTATTGGAAAAGCAAGGGAGTACCTCTCTACCTCTGAAAATTATCTATAGCAGTGCTTGACCCATTCGGGTACTGCCTAATGGTTGATCTTCCTAAATGCATGAATGCCAGGAAACTTGTTATACAAATTTTTTCATGCTGCGTTAAAGTTATCTGTTAAATTGTAGAATGAGCTGTGAATTACTTTTGATACATGGGATGAATGTGTGGACATAATCCTGAAGAGGTCGGGACAAAGGTCGATAGATTGTACATGTATCTTATGTGTCCTTGCCATATTTGTACTGTTGAGATACAACTATACATTGTAAAGATGAAAACATGTATTGTATTACGATATGTTGCCTTGATATCTGGCCATGATCTGTTGCCACACACGGCAGTCAGTGGCGGATTCAAGAGGGGGTCGAGAGGGCACCAGCCCCGAGGCAGCGCTGTTCAAAAAAAAAAAAAATGCTATAGACCTGCTGCCACCTCCATTTCCCTGGCAGAGGTGCCTCTGGATCCGCCACTGTCAGTGGTACAAATAATGAAGATTTTCATGCTCACACTAACCAAACCGAGTAGAGATGGTAATGGCGGTTGCAAAAAAAAATTTCTGGAAGATGTTTACAATCTTACAGTTTATCATAATGTGACCTTCTGGCGCAATGCATTCTCTTTAAAAGTCATGTCATAATGAGATGGGGCTGGGCCCTCAATTTCAGACAGAATATTAACTGATAGCAAACACCACTCACTCATACATTATTGATCACCTGATCGGCTGTATTGATAATTATTTCGTGACGGGCGTATTGACAGGTGGACATTGTGCACCTCCGTGGCTCTACTCTACCTACACTTTTAACCACAGTGCTACTGCTTGCTTAACTCAGATCAGGCACAAGCTTTTCATTGGGAGAGTTTCAAGTTCAAACTCTTTTATCATTGAAGGTAGAAAAAGTCCAAGCTGAATCCTGTGAAATGTTAGACAACTTTTTTTGTTCCATTCACTATAACACGGGTGTCTATACAAATTGTCATAAAAAGTAATTTAGAGTAGACGAAATAAAGAGAAAAGTGAAAATCTGAACAGTTTGTGAATCTGAGAAGTTCCTAAAGGAAAGAGGTGTAATTTGTGCCTTTGGAAAAGGGTGAGACTGGTGATCAGTAAGTCAGTTTCAACTAGGTTGCATAACATTTTTCACCATTTACACAGCACAGTAGGACTGTTTTTACCTTTGACAACAAAAGAGTTCCAACTCTATACTCACATATTAAATTCCATTGCATTTTCCATCCACATAGAATCGTACAAGGTCACTTCCTTGTTTTTTTTTTATCACGTAAGTTCATTGATTTTATGACCATAATGGTAAATATGTAATTGATAATCTCTTTGATTAGATATTTCTCCTTGCATGCAATTCATGGTTATGATTCAGAAATCAAAAGCCACTGAATGCTTTTCGTTTAATGCTGATAACTGTCTTATGAAATACATGTAAATGAAATACTGAAATAGCCACAGCATCCCCAATGATTTTGAATGAATAAGTGAATGATTGACACTGTTTTTGCTACTTTCAGAGTTGGACTGTCACGAAAGTGTACCTAAGACTGCCCCTACCCAGAATTACACAGTGGTCAGCGGGAACACAACCTGCATCTCCATGTCCGCTGCTCTCACATTGGAGATCAAATACACTTTGAAAAACAACACGGTAAGGATGGAGTTGTCCATTCTTGTATTTCCACCCTTCAGTAGCACGGCTGGCCAAGCATGGCGCAGTGACCCAGGAGCCTCTCCAGTCATGCAGAAAAATCTTTTATAGTATTTTTCATTATCCTTGAACTATTATTTAAAGGTCATTAACCTATTCCTCTAATTTCTCTTGTGACTGAAATAAATACATGTATGGATGAGAGGTATTGAGTTCATCACATGGTATTTGATTCTTTCGTTTGCAGAACGAAACTGTGATGGTGAATTTTCAGAAAGAGGAGCCAGCTTCTGGTAGCTGCAGTTCTCCAGGAAATCTCAAGGAAGAGATCATCATTAAGTACAAGCAGAATGATTTCCAGATCTTGTTAGAATTTGGGCGTGATGGAAAGGCAACGACTGGTTTGGGTGCCGAAACATTTAATTACTACATAGAAAATATCCAGATCACGTACAACCTAGGCTCTGAGCTGTTCCCAGGTGCCAACGACACAACAGGTAAGTGTACAGTTGCTATGCAGTGCTGGCTTTCTGGAGATTTCAGAAGTTTTACATGTCCAATCAAAATGACATTAACCATCTTCAAAAATACTACCATATTATTTAAATGCATGTCTGAAAAATGACACGGACTGTTTTTGATTTGCCCATGTTTAGACCCTGCGGATCAACTCTGTACTTCACCATTAGTGGCCTCAGAGACACTGTTTACTTAACCCATGTCCAGTGGTTAATTTTCATGCTGCTTCTGCCATCTTCACTGTTGTGACAGAACTGAAGTAGTCTCCCTTGTGACTAAAATAGGGGCATTGTGGGATTGCAAGTTCCTGGAGTGGTTTCAGACGCGCACAGTTTCCTTCAGCTGAGTCAAGATGGGATACGTATTAAGACTTGTGTGAGATTCTTCACTGGTAGAGGAGTAGGGGATGAGGGGTGGGGGTGAAATGCTATGATCTTCGAGGAGTAACTCTGTGGCTAATAGTAGAGTCAAGCCGCAATTAGAAACTGCTGACTCAACGCTAAAATGAATGACATAAAAAGAATTGCATAATTTGAACAGCGTGTCTAAGTAGGTCTAGGATCTACTGGGGAGATGTATGTGGTTTCGGTAGCGAAATGATATGCTACTCTCTGATAATATTTGTGATACTGTCATTGAAAATTAAACAGCTTGTAAATCAACTAATTTTACATCTGTGGTGGTCCGTAAAGAATGCACTCCTATCCTACAACACTGTTTGAAATTGCTCTTCGGCTACACATAAATAAATCGTTGTAAACGATCTCAAAATGGTGCTTGTGCAGTAGTTTTGTGTTACCATACATGTATGTCACTTCTTGGAGTGAATGGGTAAAGGCTATGTCACGGCATAGGCCACGCAATCCGACAGCAATGTGTTTGATTGGATAAAATTCTCAAGACGTTTGCCTCAATTCATGCCAGCCATTTGTACAGTATTGTCGTTTTGTTCTACATGTTATTTGGTGAAATCTCATTAAAATAATAAAGTGTGATACTTTTTAGAAAGCTTGAGAATCCTGCCGTCGATGGAAATATGTTTTAACCAAAACTTGTGGGTTTCAGCCTCAGACACTCTGGTTTTTCTCCACCCAAAGAGACATTGTATAAGTAAAAAATTCTTGAGTATGGCATTAAATAATTAATAAATCAATTAACACTATCCAAAAAAATCAACAGTAGCTGACTACCCACATGTATTTGTGTGTTTCAGTGAAAACAGCAAAGGCGCTTAATCAGACTCTCTACAAGACAGGCTCAGACAAGTACTACAAATGCTCTGCTGAGGATACCTTCAAAGTCAACGACTGGGTGAGCCTGAAGACTAAGGACTTGCGTTTTGTCGCCTTCCACACTGACACCAAGGAACCCAACCTCTTTGGAGATAATGGTAAGCTTGCTAGTCAGCCTTTACTGTGTTCACACCACCAGCATGTTCAGGTCTTTTCTGACAAAGATGGTTAAAGTGCTGGATTTCTACAACTATTCAGGTCCTTAGCCAGTGAAGTGGGTCTGTTTCATTCTGGTTTTTGGTGTCTCGGCTGCAGCTTTAACACAGGTGTGTCCGGTACCTGCCAAAAGTCGATGGTTTATGCCATGCACTCAACTTCGTCTGTTTCAGATGTCAGAATTATCCCAGAACTGTGCTGTCAAGTGCATAATTAATTGGACCTAAGTATAACAGTATCCAAGTTTTCAAACTGTAAGCCTTGGTCTAAATTAAATCACAAGGCCAAGAGGGTTGCAATTTTCTAATCCAGCTTCTGCTTTTAAACTGTAATTTTACATCAGGCGGGAGGCCTCCGTGGCGGAGGTGATTATCAGTGACAGTGTAGCCTCTCACAAATGTGGTCCCCGTGAGTTCACGTCCAGCTCTTATTGGCTTCCTTTCTGGCTATGTGTGGGAAGGTCTGTCAGTAACCTACGGATGGCCATAGGTTTCCTCCCACCATAATGCTAGCTGCCATCGATGTTATTAAACACCAGCCAGCAACCTGCGGATGGTCGTGGGTTTCCCCCGGGCTCTGCCCGGTTTCCACCCACTATAATGCTGGCCGCCGTCGTGTATTCTTGAGTACGGCGTAAAACACCAATCAAATAAATAAATAAAAATTGAACACCAGTCAAATAAATAAACTTTCCTCCAAGTGCAGTGACCACTTTCCTTCACCCATAAACTTTTCTGCCATTTTACAAGGGAGTGTGTTCCTGAGCTGTGTGTTATAACCCAGTGTGACAAATAAGTGAGATACATGTAGCTATTGGGCTGCTGCTTGACTGGGATTTCTTAACTTTTCTTAACTGAACAGACTCGAGCAAATGTAACTGGCCTGTATCCATGTTAGAGCAGTTTAATGATCTGCAATCACACAATTTTGTAGATTTTGTGCTTTTTTGGTCAGTCTTTGGTAACCTGAAAAGTCAGACATACATGTAAGCAAACCTAGAATTAGTGTCAGAATCCTGGCTAGTTGCCAAAGTCTTTAATGTTGTAGTATAAGTATTAAACACCATGAATGTTCAGTAGATGTCGCCATGAGTGGATGTCTCCTAGAAGTATGCAGCTTCTCTGTAGCTAGTCTCCACAGCACAGTACCCATTTTACTTCATCTGCAAGAGTGCGTGCCACCTGGTGGAGAAACATGCCAACCTCTTGGGTGGAAATGATAACTGAATCATGGGAAATGTAATGTAATAGGTTTCTACAAGAAGTGGTCATGCCTTGAAACCGAAAATCTGTGTTTAAAAACTACGATTTCGCTAAATCGTTGTTGTTATGCAGTTAAGAACCCATTGAATATTTTTGTACTTCCAACCAACTATAAAACAATTATCATAGTCGTTGTTGTCTTTTTATAAAACTTTCTGTTGTCATACATCTTTTTCCTCCATTTCAACACGACCGTGTTCGGAACCTGTCATGCGTCAAGCGTTCCCTGCGCAGTAGAGAGAAAGAAAACTACATTGCTGAGCAGATACGTCGCATAAGGTGTTAGAGATGGAAGAAAAGTGTAAAGTGCGGTGGAGACTAGCTGTAGGGAAGTTGCATACTTCTAGGTGATGGAGTTCTGGCATTACCTATCCATCACCTGCGTACTGATGCACAGACGAAGCCACTATCCTATAAATATATAAAGGCCGCATCCTCATTTGTTGTTGGTCACTTAATTTCTTCTGCAATTTTCCTTTCAGCCAATGAGTGTACTGCTGACACAGTGACAAATAGCATCGTCCCCATCGCGGTCGGAGCAGCTCTCGCAGGACTGGTTGTCATCGTCCTTATTGCTTACTTGATCGGTCGCCGTAGAAACCACAAGGGCTATGAGTCGGTGTAAAACGGGGAAAGATCTCATGGTGTCATGGCAGAAACTTGTCGTTACAAAGGCAAAAGTACTTAATATCCAAGTGTGGTTAGGCGTACATTCTGTCTTAGCATAATTAAGAACGGGATAATCATTTGGTATTTAAAAGTTACTGTAGTATCTTCCAATGGAGACAACTGTAGAATGACAGTAAGTGTTTTAATGTTGCAGCGTTATATCTCAGTTTCCAGGCCTTTGTTTTGTTTTCTTTTTTTTTTTGTGTGCGATTAACGAATAGCTGTTGGTCGCTTTGCCCTGAGATTCCTTATATTTTTTTGTTTTCAGATTGTTGTGGTCATTTTCCGATAGGTCGATAAGTTATAAATGTTTTCACATTTGTGAATGCCCATGGCAAATCACCTGTGTCGTGGACACAGTTTTGTAGTTTAACACCCTGATGGTATTTAGCACTGCAAGCAGCAGCTTTTGCCTCTCCAGTGAACTTTTTTTCTACACCTCTCTTGCCATGACACCATGAAGACAGGAATTGGAGTTACGAAAGATGTTTTGGTTTCCCACAGCAACCTGTGATAGATAAATGGGGAGAGCTTATTCAATGCTTGAACATGAGGCAGAGTTTGTCCAGTTGCAGTCCTCTCTCTCTCTCTGTAGGAGGACCATAGACACCCTCATCTGGATAGATTTGGCACCAGCACCTCGACCACACACAAGATTCTCTCGTATATTCCTATTGAAAGACTACAAAAGGTACACAGTGTTCAAGTTGACAGCTGTGGCTAGGTTGGCTTAAATACAGGTTAAAATATCATAACGAAAATTGAGATAGTTTATGTGTTTGGAAATATCAACCTGTAGTTTTGGTCTGTTTCTTGCGTAGGTATGTGTGAAATGAAAGATGTGTGATTGGATTTTGTTGTCTTAATGATTTTTTTTTTCAAATGGTTTATATGTTGATATATTTTCGTGCAGAATGGTGGTGGTAAATGTACGTTTGTATTGTGCTGGTTGAGTAAGATACGCATTTCTGGGACACAGTTTTGTTGAAATGTTGAACAGGTTGAGAGTATTAAGTACTCCAAACTTGCTTTTGAAGAAGGGAGAAGACAGCGGTTTGTTTAGTTTTGAGAAAGTCCTAAGAATAAGAGATGGATAAGCAGCATTTCATGCTGTGATGTTTAGTCTGTCCCTGTCGTGTGTTGGTGCATGGTAAAATTTAAGAGAGATGTGAGTCATTGAAATTATTATTTTTTTCTTTGTTTTGATTTTAATTAAGTTTGTAAATTTAGATTTGGAGTTCTGATAGTTGAAATAAATAATTCATTTCTAAAAATTCATGTGTGATGAAATAAATGTGAAACCCAGGAGGCTGTGGGCTTCACTCTTCCTAGTAATTGTTTAAACAGACTTACATAATGCTGCCTTTTTCTTCCAGCATTTTCTGTACATCTTCAAGAGGAAGACAAAGAAATCCTCTCTTAGAACAGCACACAAATACATGACAATTTATTGAAAACTTTTGTGTAAAACTACTACGCAGAAAGGTTGTGTCGATATTTGTGTCTCATCTTGAGTTTCATTAATATTTATATATTATGTGTTTTATTCGTCTTTGTGTTTGGTATGTGGCACCTAGTGTAATTATCTGGAAAGTTGATTGTCTTTTTACAGTGATTTGAAGCTGGGTTAAATGTTTGGTAGCTGATTATGTCATGGCTTAAAAAAACTGTGAGAAAACAGGAGGTTGTTAACTGGGCGCCAGTTACTTCCCTTGACCCCAAACCCATCTCCCTATAAAGACAGTCTAATATACTTGGTGTGTTATAATTCTATGTCCTGATGGAAAGAAATCTTTTAGGTATCTATCATTCATCAACCTCGAAGCCTTGCTATCATATCATAGTAGACGAATCAAATCAGTTCTGAAATATGTGTGAATAACATTTTGTATAATCTACAGTTTTCTGGTGTTCTGGGGTTTTGATTTGTTTCTCCCCTTTTTTGGCTTTTTCTTTTGGTTATTACACACGGGTTCATGTTACAACTTGCCATGTTAAAGGTGATTTTTTTTTTTCGCCATGAAATCTTGTAATAACTGTTTGTTTGCTATTATTGATTCAAAACTGAGAAATAATCCCCACAACATACAGGAACATAGACATGGTGGATATCTGTGGCTCAAATCAAGCTGTTTGTTATCCACTACAGGAAGTTGTCCGTGGCAGTCACAGGCACTGATGTCAGAGTTACCTGCTCTTCCGTTTTACTGCTGATAAAGCCTACCTTACCTTTCAGTGGCATTTCCATGTATAACCGGAAAACATGACCAATAACATGGATTACACTCTTACTTTATAGTTAAAAAGCAGTTTAAGGACCAGTAAAGAAACGCCAACGAACAAAGGTGTAATCGACTTTGTGAATCCACTTTGGGAAAGGAAGGGGAGGATACTCTGATGATGACTGGATGCTGAACACAGCTATGTTTTGGTTCAGTGACGTGACCTGTTCTGATCAAGCACTTAATCTGTTCAAAATTTGACGATGTAAATACTTAATGGTTGCTTTTCCCTCTTCATTGTTCGGAGTCCTTCACATTTAAATCCATTCGCTGACCAGTAACTATAGAAGGCTCGAGTATGGCGCAGAACACTCAATCATTCGCATATGGAAAGCGCGTGATGCTCGACTACTAAGCTGCACCGGTTATGAAGCCGTGGATGATGACGTCACTAGTCTACTGTCTTGGCAGAGGCTGAACCACTTTGCCATCAGATTTATCTATCAATATATATATAAACACACATGTACATGTATAAATGCTTGGTTGTCGGACTGGTAGAGCAGAATACGATGTTCCCAGCTAAAGCTTCTCCCTCGTTTACCGCTAGATATACTCAAAACTCCAACTTAATGTAAATAGTATAGATACATGAAAATCGGATGACGGCATTGGCCATGCGCCGACGAAAAGTGTTTCTATTTGATATTTTTGTATTAGCTTCTCTAGTTAGGTAAACTTATCTTTGCCAGTATAAGTAATAAAGCATTCAGTTTTTCCGGCAGCATTTCTATCTGGCCACCATATATCGACCACGATAAACCATTAGCTACTCAGTCAAAAAAAAAAAAAAAGAAAGGAATTTCACTCCTTCATTACATGGTATACTGGCATGAAATAATAGTCTACCACTGGTACGTGTAGTGGGGTTTTGTTTTGTATTGATTGGAAATGACATCTTCAGCACACTGTAGTGTGTTCACAAAAGTACAGATGTCTTTTGTAACCCACATGCTGTTAAAGATCATGTTGAGGTCATAGCGTGTGGAGAATTCCATTTAAGTGGATAAGACATATTTTGAGCAGATTATTTGAAATTTGTGCTAAAATGACCTGATTCTAAAGGGGGGAAAAAGATTGTTGTTAATTATGTAATCATGTATAGTTATCGTAGCTTTATTGATGAATAGTGCTATCACTCCCTTTCGGTTAACCGACTCTGTATATATTGCCCAAATTTAAATAAACATTGGTTTCAGACATGTTTTGTTTCTGGATGTTTTGGTTTCCCATGCGAGAAATTGTCGTCAGCCTCTGTACTGGTATTGTCACTGTTGTTCCTTAATGGCCGGTTCAAGGTACAAAATACCGCCTGTGGGGGCCGAGGTGGTTAACACGCTAGTGTGGCACAATGACCTTGTGGCCTCTCACCAATGCGGTTTCTGTGAGTTAAGTCTAGCTAATGCTGGCTTCCTGTTCAGCTGTAGGAGGGAAGATCTGTCTTCTTGAAAGCTAAGCTGTGAAGAATGGAACTGGTCTCCGACCAACATCTGAAAATAATTTGTAGCTGTCACATGGCTGTAAACGGCGGGCCTTTTATTCGTAGGCCTATAATGTCATTCCATGGGTAGAGGAATTACTTGTATGCATGTCACTTGTATGATATATGACGTCAGTATTCCCATATCTGCGTGTGCGCAGTACGTATGTTGTAGTGAGTTGCAATGGCGACTCGGTCCTGTTGTGATTGTGTCTAATTCCGCTTAACTCGGGACTAAGGATCTTTATATTCATCGTGTTGAATTAGATGGCCACGTTGGAAATATGAACTGTCGCCACCAAAGGGCATCTGAAATAGATGTTTTATTACAGACAACTTCTGTATTAGCATGGTACACGATTTGAATACTTCTTTGCCTATTTCGCGAAGAACTTTCCTTGTGTCTTTCTAACATCAACGAAAACTGTTGACTGCTGCCTTTCGCATGATTCCGTGCTAATTTTGGACTTTATATACTTTCACAGTAGTTTAGTGATTAGTATTAAGCGTGGTTTTGGGAATTGGACTTGCGATTATTGACCAGGGGCCTTTTCCACAATGCGATCATACCATGGCAACTCATGGTTTAACATGACATTATTTATTTATTTATTTGGTTGATTTGTGTTTTATGCCGTTGAATGAGTATTACATTAGCAGTTAAAGAGTTTGCTCACTAACAAACCAGTTGGTATGGGGCCATCCGTGGCCAAAGACGAGTTTTGGGACAATATGAACCCACCTCACTATTATACAGCCACCATCTGTAAATGACCGGGCCAAAGCCTCAAGTTTGACATTCGTATACCACTCATTTAAACAATACAGGGGTGACCCAAGACCAAATTCAAAAACAGCATAAAGCACCAGTTTCGAAAGAAATATGAAGTAAGAAAATAATATATACACAGTAAACTCCGGCCGTACGTGATGAAGGTCAACCTGCGGATGGTCTTGGGTTTCCCCGTGGCTGGGCCCGGTTTCCTCCTACCATAATGCTGGCCGCCGTGATATAATGAAATATTCTTCAGTATGGCGTAAAACACCAATCAAAATAAATAAATATAAACCGTAAATAAAGCTGAATTCTCCCATCCAAGTGAATACATATTAGAACGCACAATTTTACACTGGCAAATAATATGCGAGGATGAACATAACAAATAGGACAGTAGGGTCAACTGTTGGATGGTATTCTTTCTTTTCCCCTTATTACTCTCCATAAGCCGTTAGCGGACTGACTCTAACGTGTGTAACCTATTGTAACATACATACACCATGTAGCTATGATTTATTTATTTATTTATTTAGCGCTAGTGTGCTAACCAAGTGAGCCACGGAGGCCCCCATTTAGCTTTGGCTGCAAACTCGAAACCACTGCACAATATTAGCAAGAACCCAGAAATCGTGGTGGACCTTGTATCACCAATATTATACATAGGGGCCTACAAAGTTTAGTGCCAACCACTAAACTTTACAAAGATTTACCAACGGGACCTCAAAATACCCCATGTTTCCGGGAGAGTCATAGCACTTGCAGCCAAAGTGACACGGCCAATCAAAATATGTTTTGAAAGAGAAAAAACAGAGAGTTTTGATCATGCAAACGTTTAATTCAAGTCCCCACTGAATTAAGCAATCACAGACAACTGAATTTGTCATCAAATAGCCAAGTCATTAAAATGGAACTTATTTTTGGGGGGGGGGGTGTATGTCACCCCCCTTGACAAAGATAGAACAAAGAGTGATTTTAGATTGAACGTCAAATCCTTCAAGCTACTGTCTCCTCAAACGAACATTCCAAATGGAGAGTTACAAGCTCTATTGTACAACAGGTCAGAAAGCAACGTTTTTGTTTTTGTTTTTTTTTTTACAAGAAGAGTTAGGAAAAAATTGGTTCATGAGGAAATGGACTTCGAACGGGTCAGAAGGCCACGTTCTGTAATGGAAGTGTTACAAAAACTGGTTACGAAAATTGGACTAGAAAGGCCTAAAAAACGTCGTTGGTTACAAGAGGAGTGACGAAAAACTGGCTAACGAGAAACTGTACAAAAGGTCAGAACGCTACGTGCTTTACGAGTAGTTGCGGTGACCTGGAAATTAAATTCTGTCGAACAGGCCACACGCCGCCAAAGTTTCTAGTTATCTGGTTTTCATTTTCATTTTGATGTCATGAGAACATCGAATGTCGTCTTCCAAAGGATTGGCGCCGCAGGAAGGCGGGCAACAGCGACATCCGGCGACCAGGAGTTCGCGGTACACCTGAAGGAACCAAAACAAACCCCACACATATCCTTCATATTTATTTTTTTATTTGATTTTTGTTCAACGCCATGTTCAAGAATTTTTTACTTTTAGGATGGCACTATAATACATAGTATTATATGGGTGGAAGAAACCTGAATGTCCGGGGAAACCACCGGCCTTAGGCAAGTTACTGATACATTTTTTTGGCGGAAGACAAGTGGCCTTCAATGTAGGCCTATTTATTTATTTGATTGGTGTTTTACGCCGTCCTCAAGGATATTTCACTTATACGATGGCGGCCAGCATTATGGTGGGAGAAAACCGGGCAGGGCCCGGGGGAAATCCGCAACCATCCGCAGGTTAATGCCAGACCTTCCCACGTATGGCCGGTGAGGAAGCCAGCCTGAGCTGGACTCTAACTCACAGCGAACGCATTGGTGAGAGGTTCCTGGGTCATTACGCTGCGCTAGCCCCCTCCTTCAATGCACGTGAGGCTGCGAATACGGCCACAGGGAGACCTCACGAAGGCCTCACGAAGGCCTCCACAAGCAGTGACATTAATGGAATCAACGAATTCCTTGTCCAAGACCGATTTTAAACCCCCAACTCGTGTGTCTCCGCACCTTGATAAAATTATCTCGTACCGGATATAATTATCTCGCACCCTGACATAATTATCTCGCACTCCGATATAATTATCTCGCACCCCGAAATAAGTATCTCGCACCCCGATATAAGTATCTCGCACCCCGATATAATAAACTGATAGGTGGCTGTGTTAATTTAAAATTTAATGTTCAAACCTCACGTGGATGGGAAAGACGTATAACGTTCAAAGTTCTGGCCCATTGCTGTACGAACTGATCGATCGATTGATTGACTTACTGACTGACCGATTCGTGCTTAAGAAGTTTTCACTTTATTGACGGTGGTCGATTATTGGGTGGCGGAAACCGGAGTGCCCGGAGTAAATTCTCAACCTTCACCAGGTACCTGACAAACCTGACTAGAAGCCGCAGCCGAAACGGCGAGAACTGGATTCGAACACTTCATTGGTAAAGAATCTGATGGTTGCAGGCTTTTATGCCGTGAACGTTCATTTCACTGGATCAGCAGTCTTTGCTTTCGGATTTGAACAATCAAATGAACGATCTTGGGGTTCAAAATTTGAAATTATTGAGCATAAAACATGACTTTGCGGGAATTCCGTGTATCAAAAAACAAGATGGCTAGGTAACGTAGGGCCGCTGGTTTATCGAAATAAGATCGATCATGTGTTAGAATGATTTAACCTCATGGAATTAAGATTAACTGAACAAAAGCTAAACTTACCAGACTGCCCAGTTATTGAGGCTGAGTTGCTTGGCGGATAGACGACACGTTGTTGTTTGGATTTATCCTGTGGCCGACGGGCGGTCACCTGACCCCTGGGGTAAGACTTGGAATGTCCTATGGGGCGGTGCTGTTGGGGCTGTTTAGACATCATCCCCTCAAGAGTGAAGAGCCAGAGACTATTGAATAAAGGGGAGAAACAAGAAAAGTTAGTCAGGAATCTTTTTATTTATGGATTTATTTCATTGGTATTTAGTGGGTGAATTTGTGAATTGTGTGGAAGGTCACCGGAAACGGAAATGTGTTTAAAAGATGAGGTTTGTGCTGGAGTCTGGTCTAAGAAAGGTGTTAAGAGAGAAGAGAGTTTGTTATGGGCATTGGTCTGAAAAGTGTGTAGAGAGAGAAGACAGGTTTTGGAGGGCCATGGTCTGAAAAATGTGTTAAGAGAGGACAGAGTTTGCTGGGGAGATTGATCTGAGAAGTGTGTTAAGAGAGAAGAGAGTTTATGGTGGAGCATAGTCTGAAAAGTGTGTTAAGGGAGAAGAGAGTTTATGGTGGACCTTGGTCTGATAATTATGCTAAGAGAGAAGAGAGTTTATGGTGGACCTTGGTCTGAGAATTATGTTAAGAGAGAAGAGAGTTTATGGTGGACCTTGGTCTGAGAATTATGTTAAGAGAGAAGAGAGTTTATGGTGGACCTTGGTCTGAGAATTATGTTAAGAGAGAAGAGAGTTTATGGTGGACCTTGGTCTGAGAATTATGCTAAGAGAGAAGAGAGTTTATGGTGGAGCTTAGTCTGAGAATTATGTTAAGAGAGAAGAGAGTTTATGGTGGACCTTGGTCTGAGAATTATGCTAAGAGAGAAGAGAGTTTATGGTGGAGCTTAGTCTGAGAATTATGTTAAGAGAGAAGAGAGTTTATGGTGGACCTTGGTCTGAGAATTATGTTAAGAGAGAAGAGAGTTTATGGTGGATCCTGGTTTGAAAAGTATGTTAAGGGAGAAGAGATTTTATGGTGGACCTTGGTCTGATAATTATGTTAAGAGAGGGGAAAGTTTATGGTGGAGCCTGGTCTGAAAAGTGTGTAAAGGGAGAAGAGAGTTTATGGTGGACCTTGGTCTGATAATTATGCTAAGAGAGAAGAGAGTTTGTAGTGAATCCTGGTCTGAAAAGTGTGTTACGAGAGAAGAGAGTTTATGGCGGACCTTGGTCAGAGAATTATGTTAAGAGAGAAGAGAGTTTGTGGTGGAGCCTGGTCTGAAAAGTGTGTTAAGGGAGAAGAGAGTTTGTGGTGGTGCGTAGTCTGAAAATTGCGTTAAGAGAGAAGAGAGTTTATGATGGACCTTGGTCTGAGAATTATGTTAAGAGAGAAGAGAGTTTATGGTGGACCTTGGTCTGAGAATTATGTTAAGAGAGAAGAGAGTTTATGGTGGACCTTGGTCTGATAATTATGCTAAGAGAGAAGAGAGTTTATGGTGGACCTTGGTCTGAGAATTATGTTAAGAGAGAAGAGAGTTTATGGTGGACCTTGGTCTGAGAATTATGTTAAGAGAGAAGAGAGTTTATGGTGGACCTTGGTCTGAGAATTATGTTAAGAGAGAAGAGAGTTTATGGTGGACCTTGGTCTGAGAATTATGTTAAGAGAGAAGAGAGTTTATGGTGGACCTTGGTCTGAGAATTATGTTAAGAGAGAAGAGAGTTTATGGTGGACCTTGGTCTGAGAATTATGTTAAGAGAGAAGAGAGTTTATGGTGGACCTTGGTCTGATAATTATGCTATGTCTGAGAATTATGTTAAGAGAGAAGAGAGTTTATGGTGGACCTTGGTCTGAGAATTATGCTAAGAGAGAAGAGAGTTTATGGTGGACCTTGGTCTGAGAATTATGCTAAGAGAGAAGAGAGTTTATGGTGGACCTTGGTCTGATAATTATGCTAAGAGAGAAGAGAGTTTATGGTGGACCTTGGTCTGAGAATTATGCTAAGAGAGAAGAGAGTTTATGGTGGAGCTTAGTCTGAGAATTATGTTAAGAGAGAAGAGAGTTTATGGTGGACCTTGGTCTGAGAATTATGTTAAGAGAGAAGAGAGTTTATGGTGGAGCCTGGTTTGAAAAGTATGTTAAGGGAGAAGAGATTTTATGGTGGACCTTGGTCTGATAATTATGTTAAGAGAGGGGAAAGTTTATGGTGGAGCCTGGTCTGAAAAGTGTGTAAAGGGAGAAGAGAGTTTATGGTGGACCTTGGTCTGATAATTATGCTAAGAGAGAAGAGAGTTTGTAGTGAATCCTGGTCTGAAAAGTGTGTTACGAGAGAAGAGAGTTTATGGCGGACCTTGGTCTGAGAATTATGTTAAGAGAGAAGAGAGTTTGTGGTGGAGCCTGGTCTGAAAAGTGTGTTAAGGGAGAAGAGAGTTTGTGGTGGTGCGTAGTCTGAAAATTGCGTTAAGAGAGAAGAGAGCTTATGATGGACCTTGGTCTGAGAATTATGCTAAGAGAGAAGAGAGTTTATGGTGGACCTTGGTCTGATAATTATGCTAAGAGAGAAGAGAGTTTATGGTGGACCTTGGTCTGATAACTATGCTAAGAGAGAAGAGAGTTTATGGTGGACCTTGGTCTGAGAATTATGTTAAGAGAGAAGAGAGTTTATGGTGGACCTTGGTCTGATAATTATGCTAAGAGAGAAGAGAGTTTATGGTGGACCTTGGTCTGAGAATTATGTTAAGAGAGAAGAGAGTTTATGGTGGACCTTGGTCTGATAATTATGCTAAGAGAGAAGAGAGTTTATGGTGGACCTTGGTCTGAGAATTATGTTAAGAGAGAAGAGAGTTTATGGTGGACCTTGGTCTGAGAATTATGCTAAGAGAGAAGAGAGTTTATGGTGGACCTTGGTCTGAGAATTATGCTAAGAGAGAAGAGAGTTTATGGTGGACCTTGGTCTGAGAATTATGCTAAGAGAGAAGAGAGTTTATGGTGGACCTTGGTCTGAGAATTATGTTAAGAGAGAAGAGAGTTTATGGTGGACCTTGGTCTGAGAATTATGTTAAGAGAGAAGAGAGTTTATGGTGGACCTTGGTCTGAGAATTATGTTAAGAGAGAAGAGAGTTTATGGTGGACCTTGGTCTGATAATTATGCTAAGAGAGAAGAGAGTTTATGGTGGACCTTGGTCTGAGAATTATGCTAAGAGAGAAGAGAGTTTATGGTGGACCTTGGTCTGAGAATTATGTTAAGAGAGAAGAGAGTTTATGGTGGACCTTGGTCTGAGAATTATGCTAAGAGAGAAGAGAGTTTATGGTGGACCTTGGTCTGAGAATTATGTTAAGAGAGAAGAGAGTTTATGGTGGACCTTGGTCTGAGAATTATGTTAAGAGAGAAGAGAGTTTATGGTGGACCTTGGTCTGAGAATTATGTTAAGAGAGAAGAGAGTTTATGGTGGACCTTGGTCTGAGAATTATGCTAAGAGAGAAGAGAGTTTATGGTGGACCTTGGTCTGATAATTATGCTAAGAGAGAAGAGAGTTTATGGTGGACCTTGGTCTGAGAATTATGCTAAGAGAGAAGAGAGTTTATGGTGGACCTTGGTCTGAGAATTATGTTAAGAGAGAAGAGAGTTTATGGTGGACCTTGGTCTGAGAATTATGTTAAGAGAGAAGAGAGTTTATGGTGGACCTTGGTCTGAGAATTATGTTAAGAGAGAAGAGAGTTTATGGTGGACCTTGGTCTGATAATTATGCTAAGAGAGAAGAGAGTTTATGGTGGACCTTGGTCTGAGAATTATGTTAAGAGAGAAGAGAGTTTATGGTGGACCTTGGTCTGATAATTATGCTAAGAGAGAAGAGAGTTTATGGTGGACCTTGGTCTGAGAATTATGTTAAGAGAGAAGAGAGTTTATGGTGGACCTTGGTCTGATAATTATGCTAAGAGAGAAGAGAGTTTATGGTGGACCTTGGTCTGAGAATTATGCTAAGAGAGAAGAGAGTTTATGGTGGACCTTGGTCTGAGAATTATGTTAAGAGAGAAGAGAGTTTATGGTGGACCTTGGTCTGAGAATTATGCTAAGAGAGAAGAGAGTTTGTGGTGGAGCTTAGTCTAAAAAGTGTGTTACGAGAGAAGAGAGTTTGTGGTGGAGCATGGTCTGAGAAGTGTGTTAAGAGAGGACAGAGTTTGTGGAGGAGCATGGACTGAGAAGTGTGTTAAGAGAGGACAGAGTTTGTGGTGGAGTATGGTCTGAGAAGTGTGTTAAGAGAGAACAGAGTTTGTGGAGGAGCATGGTCTGAGAAGTGTGTTAAGAGAGGACAGAGTTTGTGGAGGAGCATGGACTGAGAAGTGTGTTAAGAGAGGACAGAGTTTGTGGTGGAGTATGGTCTGAGAAGTGTGTTAAGAGAGAACAGAGTTTGTGGAGGAGCATGGTTGGAGAAGTGTGTTAAGAGAGGACAGAGTTTGTGGAGAAGTATGGTCTGAGAAGTGTGTTAAGAGAGGACAGAGTTTGTGGAGGAGCATGGTCTGAGAAGTGTGTTAAGAGAAGACAGAGTTTGGGGAGGAGCATGGTCTCAGAAGTGTGTTAAGAGAGGACAGGGTTTGTGGAGGAGCATGGACTGAGAAGTGTGTTAAGAGAGGACAGAGTTTGTGGAGGAGCATGGTCTGAGAAGTGTGTTAAGAGAGAACAAAGTTTGTGGAGGAGCATGGTTGGAGAAGTGTGTTAAGAGAGGACAGGGTTTGTGGAGGAGCATGGTCTGAGAAGGGTGTTAAGAGAGGACAGAGTTTGTGGAGGAGTATGGTCTGAGAAGTGTGTTAAGAAAGGAAAGGGTTTGTGGAGGAGTATGGACTGAGAAGTGTGTTAAGAGAGAACAGAGTTTGTGGAGGAGTATGGTCTGAGAAGTGTGTTAAGAGAGGACAGAGTTTGTGGAGGAGTATGGTCTGAGAAGTGTGTTAAGAGAAGACAGAGTTTGTGGAGGAGCATTGACTGAGAAGTGTGTTTAGAGAAGACAGAGTTTGTGGAGGAGCATGGACTGAGAAGTGTGTTAAGAGAGGACAGGGTTTGTGGAGGAGCATGGACTGAGAAGTGTGTTAAGAGAAGACAGTTTGTGGAGAAGCATGGTCTGAGAAGTGTGTTAAGAGAGGACAGGGTTTGTGGAGGAGCATGGTTGAAGAAGTGTGTTAAGAGAGGACAGGGTTTGTGGAGGAGTATGGTCTGAGAAGTGTGTTAAGAGAGGACAGGGTTTGTGGTGGAGTATGGTTTTAGAAGTGTGTTAAGAGAGAACAGGGTTTGTGGAGGAGCATGGTTGGAGAAGTGTGTTAAGAGAGGACAGAGTTATCAAAAACTTATGAAGTTTGCTTCATATTTACGTCTTCTTCACCTTTAAGTCAAGCTTCGCTAGGGGGTATGCACCTTTGTGACTTACGTCCTGTCCTGCGCGGATTGTGCGCACAGATTTAACTCTTTGCCTTCCCTCAGTTTCAGGCTTAGCAGACATCCGGGATCTCTGTTGGTAGGCGGCGTCACATCTGTCACCTGGCAATGGCAATACACGTCATGTCAACGAATTAAAACAGCTTTAACATTGGGCGTGACTTGATCTGGTGTGAAAGTTCCTCTTTGCCTGAAATGTGAATATCAAGGTGGTCTGTGGTATCTTATTCAGTCTAACCGAAGACTGGAATTTAACCCTCTGTGATATGAATATTCCAGTATAATAACTTCATAATAACTGTGAACTGAAATTGTCTCTATTTAGTAAAAAATACTGCATATCAGAAAATATCAGAGTCGTACCTGTGCTATATATGGTGTCAAAATGACTGTTAAGTTTGAAAAAGCTTCAAAGCTGGTCGCATCATAAATTTTACAAACATTATTGTCGATTTTGAACTGTTGCTCGTGCAGATACGCACGATAAAGGTAATTAATTGGGATATTTCTAAATTGTTGCCCCCTTTCAGATGTGCGCACTCTTCTTTTATGACACCACTCCACTCTACGTCTGACCTTGTTGCCCCCTCTGATGTACACACACTCTAGTTTTATGACGTGTCCTACCTTGTTGCCCCTTCTGATGCACACCCACTCTCGTTTCATGACGTGCCCTGCTCTGTTGCCCCCTCTGATGTAGACATTCTCGTTTTATGACGTGTCCTACCTTGTCGCCCCTTCTGATGCACACCCACTCTCGTTTCATGACGCGCCCTGCTCTGTTGCCCTCTCTGATGTAGACATTCTCGTTTTATGACGTGCCTTACCTTGTTGCCCTCTCTGATGTAGACATTCTCGTTTTATGATGTGCCTTACCTTGTTGCCTTCTCTGATGTACAGACACCCGCATTTTATGACGTGTCCTACCTTGTTGTCCCCTCTGATGTACAAACACTCTCGTTTTATGACGTGCCATATCTTGTTGCCCCCTCTGATGTACACACACTCTCGTTTTATGGCGTGCCCTATCTTGTTGCATTCTCTAAAGTACACACACTATCATTTTATGGCGTGCCCTACCTTGTTCCCCTCTCTGAAGTACACACACTCTCGTTTCATGACGTGCCCTATTTTGTTGCCCCCTTTGATGTACACACACTCTTGTTTTATGACGTTTCCTACCTTGTTGCCCCCTCTGATGTACAGACACTCTTGTTTTAGGACGTGTCCTACCTTGTTGCCCCTTCTGATGTACACACACTCTCGTTTTATGACGTGTCCTACCTTGTTGCCCCCTCTGATGTACACACACTCTCGTTTTATGGCGTGCCCTATCTTGTTGCATTCTCTGATGTACAGACACTCTTGTTTTATGACGTGTCCTACCTTGTTGTCCCCTCTGATGTACAAACACTCTCGTTTTATGACGTTTCCTACCTTGTTGCCCCCTCTGATGTACAGGCAGTCTGACTTCAGCTGTATCTTGCCCTCACACTCAGCGCTGTTTTCAGCTACGGAGTACATTAGTGTACCGTTTCTGAACAGAACAAACCAGTTCTCCTTCCATCTCTTAAGTACTGAACCTGAGAAAAGACAAGAAATTTGAGGAGTAAAATACAAATTCTGTGAGTGGCTGAGTGGGCAGTTGGTTGCGTCGGTATGGGGAGGGGGTCCATTGCTCAGATGGCTAAGGCGCTGGTTCACTGCCTGATGGCCGTAGTCTGACTAAAAAAATTTTGAACACGACGTTAAACATCAATCAATAAAACAAATTCTGTGCAACACGTCCTTTTTCATATTCTATGTTACGTGCACCCTTGTTGCAATTCTGTGTTACGCTTACTTTTGTTATAATTCTGTGTTGCGACTATCCTTGTTCATATTCTGTGTTGCGTCTATCCTTGTTACAAGTCTGTGTTACGTATATCCTTGTTACAAGTCTGTGTTACGTATATCCTTGTTACAATTCTGTGTTACATATGTCCTTGCTACAATTCGGAGTCACACGTACTCTTTTTACATTTCTGTGTCATGCATATCTTTGTTACGTTGTCGTCATACGACTGAAAAATTGTTAAGCACGACGTTAAACCTCAAGCACTCACTTACTCTTTGTTACAATTCTGTGTTACCCACAAAACAGATGTGTGTTACGCATATCCTTGTGGAAAGTCTACTAAGGGCATATCTGTCTAGCGGTACTGCCTCCAGCAATATTTTTATTTATTTATTCGATTCGTGTTTTACGCCGTACTCAAGAATATTTCACTTATACGACGGCGGCTAGCATTATGGTGGGATGAAACCGGGAAGAGCCCGGGGGAAACCCACGACCATCCGCAGGTTTCCAGCAATATAAAGTACCATATTACGCGAGAAAGGATGTGGGAGCTCGCTGATTGGTTCACACTGTCTCGTCTCAGAATATTAAAATGATTGGGTGGGTTGCTGTTACCGCTTCGACTGCATGTTACGAGGCTGTCAGTCATGTGACAAAGTGCGATGGGAGATGACCAGGCATCTGGTGGTGGGTGGTGGTTTACGTCAGAGAGATGACCATATTATAAAGATTACGAGGCTGTCGAGCATGTGACGAAGTGAGATGGTTTATCAGGCAACAAAGGACGGTGTTTTATTAGCCGGTGTATCAGTCATCTCCCCGATGTGAACCACCGCCCTTTAATGCGCCTCACCAGATGTGCCTGGTCATCTCTCTGACGTAAACCACCGCCCTTCACCAGATGCCTGGTCATCTCCCAGGCGAAAACCAACACCCTAACCCAGATGTCTGATGATCTATCTGACGTAAACCACCGCCCTTCACCAGATGCCTGGTCATCTCCCAGGCGAAAACCAACACCCTAACCCAGATGTCTGGTGATCTATCTGACGTAAATCACCCCCTTCCACCAGATGTCTGGTTATCTCTCTGTAGTAAACCACCGCCCTTCACCAGATGTCTGGTGGTCATCTCTCTGACATAAATCACCGCCCTTCTCAGGGGTTTATCGCTCCTCTTCGCCTGATGTCTGGTCGTCTCTCTGGCGTAAACCACAGCTCTTCACCAGATGTCTGGTAATCTCCTAGGTGTTTATCACCGCCCTTCACCAGATGTCTGGTCTTCTCTCTGTAGTAAACCACCGCCCTTCACCAGATATCTGGTCATCTCCCAGGCGTTTATCGCTCCTCTTCACCGGATGTCTGGTCGTCCCTCTGTCGTAAACCACTGCTCTTCACCAGATGTCTGGTCATCTCTCTCATGTAAACCACCGCCCTTCAAAAGATGTCTGATGATCTCCCTGACGTAAATCACCGCTCTTCACCCGATGTCTGGTCATCTCCCTGATGTAAACCACCGCCCTCCACCAGATGTCTGGTCATCTCCCTGATGTAAACCACCGCCCTCCACCAGATGTCTGGTCATCTCCCTGATGTAAACCACCGCCCTCCACCAGATGTCTGGTCATCTCTCTGTAGTAAACCATCGCCCTTCACCAGATGTCTGGTGGTCATCTCTCTGACATAAATCACCGCCCTTCCCAGGGGTTTATCGCTCCTCTTCGCCTGATGTCTGGTCATCTCCCTGATGTAAACCACCGCCCTCCACCAGATGTCTGGTCATCTCTCTGTAGTAAACCACCGCCCTTCACCAGATATCTGGTCATCTCCCAGGCGTTTATCGCTCCTCTTCACCGGATGTCTGGTCGTCCCTCTGTCGTAAACCACTGCTCTTCACCAGATGTCTGCTCATCTTTCTAACGTAAACCACCGCTCTTCACCAGTTGCATGGTCATCTCTCTGACGTAAATCACCGCCCTTCACCAGATGTCTGGTCATCGCCCAGGCGAAAACCAACACCCTAACCCAGATGTCTGGTGATCTATCTGACGTAAACCACCGCCCTTCACCAGATGTCTGGTCATCTCTCTGACATAAACCATCGCCCTTTACCAGTTGCATGGTCATCTCTCTGACATAAACCACCGCTCTTCACCAGTTGCATGGTCACCTCTATGACGTAAATCACCGCCCTTCACCAGATGTCTGGGCATCGCCCAGGCGAAAACCAACACCTTAACCCAGATGTCTGGTGATCTGCCTGGCGTGGACCACTGCCCTTCACCAGATGCCTGGTCATCTCTCTGACGTAAACCACCGCCCTTCACCAGTTGCATGGCCATCTCTCTGACATAAACCACCGCTCTTCACCAGTTGCATGGTCATCTCTCTGGAGTAAATCCCCGCCCTTCACCAGGTATCTGGTCATCTCCCAGACGGAAACCAACACCTTAAGCCAGATGCCTGGTGATATCCCTGACGTAGATCACCGCCCTTCACCAGACGCCTGGTCATCTCTCTGATGTTAACCGCCGCCCATTGCCAGATACCTGGACATTTCTATTTCAAGCCTGACCACCTTCATGTAAGTGAAAACGGCGTTAAATAGAATTTGATACCAAAATCATCATAACATTAAGAGTGTAAGAGAGAACAAATATAGCTTACTTTGACGCTGAACCCAGCCAGCTTTTATTATACCACTGGACATTGTCTGCTTGATAAGTTGAAACACAGGCCACAATCACTGCATGGGCTGTAAAAGAAATCAGATGATGATAATAAACAAAACAGACCATTGTCAAGTGAGTGAACTTCATGTAGTTGAACATGAAGTTTGTTATTTGCAATTTTTTTTTGTATAAAACTGTATATACGTTTTTTGTATTACAGAAGTATTCTGTTAAATATCAACTATTTATAGACTAACGGTTTCTTGTATGCCATTACCTACCGCTATGGTTGTTGTTGATGTTGATGTTTATGGTTGATGTTGATGTTTATGGTTGATGTTGATGTTGATGTTTATGTTTATGTTTATGGTTGATGTTGATGTTTATTGTATCGTAATGCTACAGACCACCTTTAAATAAAATGACATCTGAAAAGACATTTCATGAAGGCTACAAATATTTAATTGTTTACAGGAATGTTTAACATTTTTTTACAGTTAATAAAATGAAAGAAATGCACAATGAGGTTCTACGTTGGACTTTTTGAACCATATAATGTTAAGCACAGTGACGTCCCTTATATTTCTTTTTAAAAAGAATAAGTCTTTTTAAAAACTGATTGTTATAATTCGACATTAAAAACAGATATACAGGTACAAGAAGAACTGCATACGCATTCATTCAAAGCAGAAGAACAGAATTCAAAATATGTGTACCCGCTAAAAAGAATCAGTTACATCACGGAATGGGTGGGGGCGTTGGGGAGGGGGAGGGAAGCGCCCCAGCGCAGCGCAAACCCAGGAGCCTCTCACCAGTGCGATCGGTGTGAGCTCAAGTCCAGCTCATGCTGGCTTCCTCTTTGGCCATACGTGGGTACGTTTAATTAATCAACTTGCCAATCACCTAAATGACCTATTTTTGTCAAACAGAGTACGTGAATACAATTTGTCATTTTCGTTTTTTAAAACCACTTTTCTTTCTCTGCGTATTGCACTTTATTTAGAGTTGTGATTAAATTAAGGAAATTATGCCCATTAAGACAACCGGAATATATCAGAGGGACATATTAAAAGTATACTCCCAGACGAGCCAAAGACAATTTAGCTACCGGTACACTAGAAAAACATTCTGTTAAATTCAACACAAAGTCTGTTGTTTGAGTGATGCTGGAATGTATTCTGTTATTGTAACGCAATATTGGGTCATATTCACCGAAATATCATACTAGTCTAGTAGAATGTTAATGTTGAATTTATAGATTTATTTATTTATTTCAATGGTGTTTTACGCCGTACTCAAGAATATTTCACTTATACGACGGCGGCCAGCATTATGGTGAGTGGAAACAGGGCACAGCCCGGGGGAAACCCACGGCCATCCGCAGGTTTCCCACGTAGGGCAGAAGAGGAAGCCAGCATGAGCTGGACTTGAACTCACAGCGACTGCATTGGTGAGAGACTCCTGGGTCATTACCCTGCGCTAGCGAGCTAACCAACTGAGCCACGGAGGCCCCCTTGAATTTATAGAGTATGTGTGTTATATTTAACGGAATAATCTGCTACAATAACAGAATACATTCTAGCACCAGGCAAATACTAGGCTTTGTGTTAAATTTAACAAATTAATTTTATTAGTGTAGGGAGGCAACGAGGTAAAATCTTGGCGGATGTAAAATATCACGTGGTCGGCCTTCACCAATTATATCACAAGTTCGATACTGGCTTGCTTTTTGTATAAAATTTTGATTTTCAGCTTTTCCATGATTGTACACAGCTTAACACACACTGACCACATTATTTGGTTTCCCTGGTTTCTAAGCTGAGTTTTAATGGCGCTTTTAACGTTTTCCGAGCATATCAGTGATATCGTGTTCCCGAACTGAAGCGTAAGCCTGTACCAATCCTAACGTGCCATATTTCTTCCAATTTTTGGGACACCTGGTCTGCTCATTTTAGCGAATATATATGTAATTGTAGCAGGAATCTACAGTTTCTTTTTTTTCACATTGTTAGACCATGCAGACAACATACTCATATCTTTACTTTTCCAAAAGGCTGGTAAAGAAATGTAATATTTTGCAGTCAACACTACTAATATCTGTCCCAAAAATTAGAAGAATTAAGGTAGATATAGTATAGTGCTGCCTCATTGGAATGCCATGCCGAAGACACCATATAGTATCCTGTCACAAGACACTCGATCTCTCGATAACCTTATGCTGTTCGCCAATGGAGGAAGTTCAAAATAATTAAAACGTGGAGCATAGAGATTAAGACCACAGCAACGACGATAGCCTGATAGCTGGCAAATGGTCACAGGTAACCGGTGAAATACGCGCTCCTGTCAAGTTACCTCAGTTAGGGTTTTATTGTAATTGTTCGTGTATAAATGCATAAATAGTAACCATTTACACACCGCATAGCACAACGGCTTAGGCAGCATTAGGTAAAAAAAATGCAGATATGTTAATGGCAATCTATTAGACGTCACCATAGTCTAAAATTAAAGACTGTCAATGTTGAGGCCTTACATGACCCTATTTTACATGACCCCCGGCAAACTGATACCTTCTACACTATACATTATACTGGTAATTGAGACAAATATTCGGATATTAACTTGTTCAGTGTTAATGACACCACAGCCGTATCTTATCACACTTACCGCCCCACACACATCCACATGAGCCGAGGTTAGAGTATGAAGGGTTTGGTTATCTGTGTACAACAGTACAAGTATACAACAAGTGCACGAATGAGTGTTTAGGGATATATGTCTATATATATGGGTAGGGCCAGGGGGCAAGCTGTTACCGTAGACAGGTTCGGTATGGGGTCGGCCGTATTGTAAAGGTAACATCAGAATCGATTTCGTTTACATAGTAACTATTAGTGGTGTTGGTGTATGTAACCATCGGTAAACCCACGGTAACAAAGCTTACGCTGACCTCATACACATGTCGATTGTTATAGTGATATGCGAAATCACCGACATTAAATAACGGATCCACAATCAAAACGGGCCGGGCGTTGGAGGCGGGCGCTGGCTGTAGGCCTGGCCTACAACGTACACTGTTGCATGTATATTTCCTCTTTAGGCGTGTGTTTCCACTGGAAGTAAATGATCACAAAACTCTATTTGTTTGATTGGTATCTAACATTTGGTATCTAACGTTGGTCATATTTATGGGTGGAGGAAACCGTGATGAGCCCAGAGGAAACTTGAATAAACCCCAGGGAAACCTAGATGAGCCCGGAGGAAACTGGGATAAACATGAGGGAAACCCTTAGGAGCCCATAAGAAACCGGTGTAAACCCGAGGGAAACCTACATGAGCCCAGAGGAAACCTAAATAAGGCCAGAGCAAACCGATACACGTCCCACAGGAAACTGGGATGAGCCCAGGGGAAACCGCCGCATTTTATTTACCTGTCAAACTTCGATAAAATCATCTGATTTTTGTTTTAATGGGTTTTCACTGTACGATGGCTGTCAGTTTCATGGGTGGAGGAAACCGGGGTGTCCAAGGTATAAGCCGACGCCCTTTGGCGTCGAACCGAACATTCCGACTTTTGGCGTGTAGCCATGTGCACATCACATTAGTTGAAGACAAGTGGCCTTCAGGAAACGTTAGATGTAGGCAAACGCCCACACCAACACCTTGTCACCAGGTTCTCACAAAGAGAGTGAAAGTGGGTTTGGAGGGGAGGTGCTGGTGGGTGGGGGTCTACAAATTCCCCGTCCATGACCGCACCTTGCATGTCCCATTATGGTTCAAATGCATGAATCTTAACTAACCACTTGTTCACCGCACGCACCAAACCCTGGCTCCCCTCCAAACAATACTCCAACCCACACACGCAGTATTAGGAAGCCATAATAATAATAATAATAATAATAATATTAGCAATATTTTCTTAAAATTTGAAATTTACATCTACTTTCTTTAATTTCCTTGAGGCAATAGGCCTTCTCCTGTTATTGCATTACATACTATATAGCTCGCTACAACGACCCCAAAATTAAAATTTAAAGATAAACAAATTTATGAATCAGTCAATCGGTTTTATCTCGCCAAGACATGAAGACAACAATAAAAATAAATAAAACAATATGTTCACCGGTGCTCTAAAATAAAGTTTTATGTGAAACAATTGTTTTCATGGTTTCTTTCATTGGTAAATTTATTACACAATATTTAATTATAATATATAATAATAATTTATAATATAAAACTCTTTTATGAATAATTTAGATTATATATACATGCGGATACAAAGCACCAGTATTTAGTTGATAATGTATAGATACACTTTTGTAGTGCTTACAAATATCATCAAATGTAGATGTAAGATGTCTACTACGCCAGATAAATGTGTGGATTTGAGAGATATACATATTTATACGTATAAATGTGTCTATAAATGTGTTCACATTACCTGAACTAGGGGGTAGGAGTATACATAATTACAATTACCGGATTCCAGTGCCTTTCAAGTAGTACCGCCTTTCTTATGTGTCTTATACGCCTAGATCTAAAAACAATATGTGCTTGCACTTAATTTAACAAATTGAATCCAACAACATCCAGGCTTGACATTTCGTCTTAATTAATTCTAACATTGTTGCCCAGTCTTACAGCACAATACGTCATGATACGTCTGACGTTGATTAACTCGAACATCACAAATCGCGTTTCCCCGTAGCATTTTAAATTTTGGAAAAAAATTGTGTTTATTTTGTTTCTATAAAATCCCTGATGGTGAATGTCTCCAAAAGACGTATTTCAACCCCTTTTCTCAGCTTATGCTAAGAATGATGGTATTGCTAAAAGAACAGCTCGTCTTGGCTTGTGAAAATAGTTGAATATTGACGTTTTTGACGTTCGCATCCTGTGATGTGGCACTCATTCCATTGATTGTAATACACGTCAACATATGAGCCATTTAACAACACCAAAAGGTGCGTATATATTTTATATAGGCTTCCGAGTCGTCTGTCAGGTCCGGTGTATAGGCCTGCTAGTGGTGGTGGTGGTGGTGGTGTCCGTGATGGTGCCCAAATCCGTGATGGTGCCCAAATCCGTGATGGTGCTCAAATCCGTGGTGATGGTGGTGATGATCGTGCTCAAAGGCTCGAGCAGCTGCACCGAAAGCCGCACCGGCAGCCAAGCCACCCAGAATCCCGCCGCCGTAAGCAGGTCTCTGTCAGGAAAAGAAACAACATAAACTTGTGAATGAACCGAGACACTTCATAAAGAAAACTCAGTAGATGATAGGTCCCCGCCCGCCAAGGTGTTTTATGGAACAATTTGCCGTTGTCTGTATGAGCTAACGTCTTAAAGAGAAAAGCATGACGGCCAATATTACAAGATGGCCGACAAGAGCCATACTGAATTACTTAAAATAATGACTTTGCTGACCTCAAGCCGCTGTGTAAATACGAACACTGATTAGTGGAAACTGTTATAAATATCTTGTTCAAAAGACCAAGTAGGCATAAATTTTATTTATTAAAAACTGTTAAATATCTTATTCAGAGGATCATGTGTGACAGATAGAAAATCTAAAATGGCCGACGAAGCAGCTATACTGGATTTTGTAGAATGGCCAAACTCCCAACGGGCGAACGGACGGAAGAACGGAAACAGACTGCTGCTTTAACCCTTACAAGGGGCCTCCGTGGCCGAGGCAGTAGCATGCTAGCGCGCGGCGCAATGAACCAGGAGTCTCTCAAAAGTATGGTCGCAGCTCATGTTGTCTTCCTCTCCGGCCGTACTTGGGAAGGTCTACCAGCAACCTGCGGATGGTCGTGGGTCTCTCTCGAGTTCTGCCCGGTTACCTCCCATCATAATGCTGGCTGCCGTCGTATATAAGTGAAATATTCTTGAGTACGGCGTAAAAAACCAATCAAATAAATAAATAAATTAAACCTTGCACGATTACATTGTATATCAGATAAGGTTTATAGGCCTATATAGGTTGAGAAATTAACCACCATAGTAACTGAAAACTTCAAATAACTATTATTTAATATCAAATGAATATATGAATAAATAAATATTTATTTTTTTCTGTATCGTGAGTAACTTAACAGTATACCTCCTTCACGACGACCCTCTGTACAGGGGGCTCCATCACGTACGTCGTGGACTGAACCACTGGTGGAGTAGGGTACGCCGCCGGTGGGGGCGGGGCTGGGTACCCAGCCTGAGGTGGGTACGGCTGTGGGTAAGGGTACTGGGCCGGAGGGGCTGACGGTAGCCTCTCTGAAATAGAAATTAAACGGTGCATAATCAGGTAGAACAGGCATGAATAATGAATAGGCATGAAGCTTGAAAATGGTGTCTGAATAACTGGAACAGTTTTATTCAGATTTAATGTCATGATGTCATGAGCAAGACTTTCGGAACCCAGAAAAATTCATTTCCTTGAAAGACGATCCAGTGACATGCATCTATATACGTACTGATTTCAAAGACTCCCACCCCCACCCCACCCCACCCCACCCCACCTCACCAAAAACCAAAGGTGCAAAAGTGAGCATTATCATTCTTCAGCGTTGTTTTACCTGGAGGTGGGATACTTCCGTTAGAGTAGGTGTACGTCGTTACTGTCCCGGGCGGTGGTGGGTACCCAGGGTTCATTGCGACTTAACTTTATACCTGTGCAGTCCTTTCAAAGTTTAAAGCTTCAGCTGAAATACAATAAATATATCATTATTTGAAGGTACATCCATTCTGAGATTAAACTATCGGTGACACCCAGAATTATTCATTATGACAGATTTTTCAGTAACTTATAACGTCTGAAGTACACGTGTTTAAGAATAATATAATCAGTATGTGCGTATGATTGGATTTTACGTCGTATTTAACAATTTTTCAGTCATATGAAGACGAGGAGTCATACAGGTGTTTGTATATTCTGTACAGAGTCTTCTTGTAGCAGGGCGAGTTTATGCCGGCAAAGTGCTGCCGTCATTGAAGTACATGTACATGTGTGTCATGCCGAAGATACCAAATACGACACCTCACCCAATTACTTTATACAGACGCTATTGCAACCAGTCCTGTTTTCTTGCTCAAACCTCTCAGTGCTAAGCCCCAAGCGATCGAGGCAGCCAAAATTTCTACTTGTAAAGTCTTTGGTAAGCCGACCCGCGTGGCGGACGTTCTAACCGTTACAGAATCGGCCGTCGTCAGTTACACATTTACCAAGAATTAAGACAGACGTCTATCTTAATCCACGAGGTTATACCGCGTATATCACGGTAGTTGAAGTCTGTAATGACAGTCGAATGGTTCTTAACACACGAGCTTATGCGTTCGAATCCAGCTCTCGATGTCTTGGCTGCGGCCTCAAGTCACGGTGTTTCTCGAATATTATCCTGTCGAAGGACGGTCATATTCTCAACCAGTTGACATGACCGTCGATCTAAACGTTTCTTTTTCCACGTTAAACACCAAAAGTAAAACAGCTTTGTTTTGTGGACGATCTTTTATCGAGTTACCTCACGCCATACTGAAAACAATATTTACCTGTTTTCCATTAGTTAATTCAACATCAAGAGCTACCGGTGCTGAGAGATAACTTGTACAACTGAAGTATGATGAACAGTTTAAAACAAATGGCTGCTCTTAAGTGACACTAATTCGTTAATTCCTCCCTTCCACTCCCCATACGACATTGTTGTGCAATTAGGCCTAGTTTTTTTAAAAACACTAACGGAAAGCAAACTTTATATTTTATAACTATACAAATATATCGAACAAATAGATCCCATGCATAACCTAATGTATATATTAGTAAATTATCTTCAACAAAAATGAAAAAAATTCTTACCCCTGGCTGTCACGATACTGAAAATATAAAAATCACACTGAGTTCTGTTTGTGTTGATGTTATATTTTACTTAGTATCAATCTTGTGTCTATCTTGGGATATGTCGTACAGGAGAATCAACGCCCCCTGCCTACGTCACAGGTCGCGTGCTCTGATCGGACCAAAGGTCATGTCACAATCTTTGAAGTGCGCATAAATATTACATTGTTGTGTGACGTCATTCACTGCTGCCACTTGATAACAGAGTAAATAAGCTATAGTCTACACATATGACGTTGTGCATTACTTAGAACTTTAAAAGTACATATTTTGAATAACACAGTCCAAATATTAATTCTCTATAAGAGTGAATTTATGAATGAACTCTGTAAATACAAAAAGTTATCATACCGGCTTCCCTTTCGGCTGTAGGCCTACTTGGGAAGGGCTGTAAGCAACCTGCGGATGATCGAGGGTTTCCCCAGGACTCTGACCCGATTCCTTCCGTCGTGTAAACAAGTGAAATTCCAATCAAATAAATAAATAGATAAACACATATTCTGCGACTACGAAAGGAGCTTTGTCAGGTAGGCCAGTGGTTTACCCTGAGCACATCGGTTTCTCCCACCCAAAAAGGCCAGTGGTTTACCCTGAGCACATCATTTTCTCCCACCCGTAAGGCCAGTGGTTTACCCTGAGCACATCAGTTTCTCCCACCCAAAAAGGCCAGTGGTTTACCCTGAGCACATCAGTTTCTCCCAACCTCAAGGGCCAGTGGTTTACCCTGAGCACATCGGTTTCTCCCACCCGCAAAGGCCAGTGGTTTACCCTGAGCACATCATTTTCTCCCACCCGCAAAGGCCAGTGGTTTACCCTGAGCACATCGGTTTCTCCCACCCGCAAAGGCCAGTGTTCTACCCTGAGCACATCAGTTTCTCCCACCCGCAAAGGCCAGTGGTTTACCCTGAGCACATTGGTTTCTCCCATCTACAAAGGCCAGTGGTTTACCCTGAGCACATCAGTTTCTCCCACCCGCAAAGGCCAGTGGTTTATCCTGAGCACATCAGTTTCTCCCACCCGCAAAGGCCAGTGATTACCCTGAGCACATCAGTTTCTCCCACCCGCAAAGGCCAGTGGTTTACCCTGAGCACATCGGTTTCTCCCACCCGCAAAGGCCAGTGGTTTACCCTGAGCACATCAGTTTCTCCCACCCGCAAAAGCCAGTGGTTTACCCTGAGCACATCAGTTTCTCCCACCTATGAAGGCCAGTGGTTTACCCTGAGCACATCGGTTTCTCCCATCTACAAAGGCCAGTGGTTTACCCTGAGCACATCAGTTTCTCCCACCCGCAAAAGCCAGTGGTTTACCCTGAGCACATCAGTTTCTCCCACCTATGAAGGCCAGTGGTTTACCCTGAGCACATCAGTTTCTCCCACCTATGAAGGCCAGTGGTTTACCCTGAGCACATCGGTTTCTCCCATCTACAAAGGCCAGTGTTCTACCCTGAGCACCTCAGTTTCTCCCACCCATAAACCTGACCGTCGTCATTTATAAGTGAAAAACTCCAGATTACGGCACTATACACCAACCAAATAAAGAAATCAAGAATATTTTACTTAAACGTCGGTGGCCAGCATTATGGTGGGAGGAAACCGCGCAGAGCCCGGGGAAACTCACGACCATCCGCAAGTTGCTGGCAGACCTTCTCACGTATGGCCGGAGATGAAGCCGGCAACCGCATTAGTGAGAGACTCCTGGGTCGTTACGCTGCACTAGCGCTCTAACCAACTGAGCCACGGAGGTCCCCCAGAACAACCGATCGATAGAGCTGCAGTCATCGTCGAAGGAAAAAAAACAAAAAAACAAAAACGAAAAGATTCCATGCCATAGCCATCAGTAAACTTGCGTGTACAACGATCGGCCTAAATCAGCTTGCTTTGGGTACAATAATGTACATATACAGCTTCACGTATGCATTCTCTTTGTTCTTGGAGACCGGTACGATTAATTTTATGATCTTTTTCTATGCGACGAATTAATTTTATGATCTTTTTCTATGCGACGAAGTCTACCCTTCTCCCCAGACATGTATATGCAACAAGCATAGGAGCCGAGGTTACCACAGTCCACATACACATTGAAATAGTAATGATGCAGCGCCCGTTTTCTGTCCTCTAGCGCGTTAGTCTTTATACATCGGGTGTTGGTTCAGTCCCGGCCTTGGGCAGGGAGTTTCCGTACTTCACCCAACTCTCTTAAATCATTATTCCGTCCTATTTCCGTATTTAATATGTTTCCTTAGTTCTTTGATGGTTTGTGTTATACGTCGTTTTGGGAATTGGCCTTGCGATTATAGACCTGGATACGTGGGAAGGTCTGCCAGCAACCTGCGGATGGTCGTGGGTTTCCTCCGGGCTCTGCCTTGTTTCCTCCCACCATAATGCTGGCTGCCGTCGTATAAGTGAAATATTCTTGAGTACGGCGTAAAACACCAATCAAATAAATAAATATATACCTGGAACTTCTTTATTGGTTGACGGCTGGTATATGAATGTCTGTTTTGACGCATAAATGAGGAATTGCTGCACTGTAATGAGCTTTCAACGCTACTGGTGTGGAGGTTTGTGCCGTCTTACAGTATGCTGAATTAAGACGTCAGTTTTCTATACCAGTATGCTGAGGACGTCTGACAGTCACACGAGGAAAAGTTTGTCAGTAACTTGCCAAGTTACGTCAGCTTTATTCCCGGCGCAGACAATCCAGAAAACTGACATCCAACGGCTATATGTAAGACAAGAAATCATGAGTATGGCGTTAACCATCAAATCACACGAGGAAAAGTTTGCCAGTAACTTGCCAAGTTACGTCAGCTTTATTCCCGGCGCAGACAATCCAGAAAAAAGACATCCAACGGCTATATGTAAGTCAAGAAATCTTGAGTATGGCGTTAAGCATCAAATCACACGAGGAAAAGTTTGCCAGTAACTTGCCAAGTTACGTCAGCCTTTTTCCCGGCGCTGACAATCCAGAAAACGGACATCCACCGGCTATATGTAAGTCAAGAAATCTTGAGTATGGCGTTAATCCATCAAATCACACGAGGAAAAGTTTGCCAGTAGCTTGCCAAGTTACGTCAGCCTTTTCCCGGCGCTGACAATCCAGAAAACGGATATCTATCGGCTATATGTGAAGACAAGGAATCTTGAGTATGACGTTAAACCATGAAATAAATATACAAACAAACCATTATGCTAATAAATCAGTAATAAAAGCGACTACAGAGCATAGAGAATAAAACCAGACAACAGTGCATACATGGAATAGTTGGCACGTGGTGACACGTAACCGATGAAACACGGCCTCCAGTCAATTTATTTCCGTGTTTTATTATAACTGTTCACGTAATACCTGTCATACATAATAGGTAAACGCTATATTATATCAAGTCGGGCGACACAGCCTTTCAAAATACTTGTATATTTAACATGTATGGTGTTCAAATAAAACACCAATCAATAATAAAAGTAAATTAACCAAGGAATAATAGTTTCAACCAGGACATGAATGAATAGAGCTAAAACAGACAACCACAAGACAACACTCTTTACATCAAACTTTATTTACAAATTTTTTTTACATGAAATGGTCATGCAAATTTTCGTATGCCATATGTTTTACAACAATGATGCTAGCGTCGAGAAATGATCCTGGTATTATTTTACGGTGAGCTGATACTTCTGCCTGCGAGTTTTTCCCTTTTGAGGCACACATAATGTAGTTTTATTTAAAACTCCTCGTCTTGTGTTTTCATTTAGATTTACACCGCACATATTTAAGGGGGCAATAAATTGATCCGGCAAGAAAGTATATTTCACACAAAGATGAACCCGAACAAACAAGAATTTTAGTTTCAAACGAATTAAGACTCTTTTTACGGAAGAGCAGACGACTGTTGTCGCAGCTCCAAGGGATGTAACAGAGGCTTTGATTAATAACATTAATTTCGCAACGATCTTTTCTTTCTCCTTTATTTGCTTATCACAACACGCCTTCTGTTCAGAAAAAGTCTTTTGCATTTTATCCTGTCTATTCTATAATTAAAATATTAATATTTATTTGTCAGTGTAAACCACATCATATGACTATCATTTTGCAACATGATATTTTCAGGCCTGGTAGTTCTATAGCTGTAAATTACGTAGAAACTGTAAACGCCAAAACCGTAGAATCTTCCAGATGTATGTAGAAGCTGGGTGATGCCTAAATCTCGCATTTCTGATCATTTACAAATTTAGACATTTTCTGAACTTTTACATATAACAAGTTCCATATTCACAGCTCATATTTAGTTCAGATATTTGGGCGAGCGATCACAATAAGTTACATGTTTGGGGCATTACCCTAAAAAAGCGTCCTTTTTGAGGCATGTTTTATATGTCCTAATAACCCTTGTTTCCGTCAATGGTCGTAAATGACGTCATTGATGAGCATAACGGGAAAGCAGGATCAGCTCAGTGCCCCCAGTTCGGGCTATGCCCCCAACAAAGTTGTTTTGACAGGTATCACCGTTGACTTCACCACAGTATTTATTTATTTATTTGATTGGTGTTTTACGCCATACTCAAGAATATTTCACTTATACGACGGCGGCCAGCATTATGATGGGAGGAAATCGGGCATAGCCCGGGGGAAACCCACGACCATCCGCAGGTTACTGTAAGACCTTCCCACGTACAGACGGAGAGGAAACCAGCATGAGCTGGACTTGAACTCACAGCGACCGTATTGGTGAGAAGCTCCCAGGTCATTACGCCGCGCTAGCGCGCTAACCAACTGAGCCACGGAGGCCCCACTTCACCACTGTAAGCAGGCTGCTTAATTTCCGGGCTTGCGTTTGCAATTCTATAATTTAAAGCCAGTTTTTCTCTGTTAAAATCAGACCGAGAATCTTATTACATGTCACGCCACACCGTACATACGCATACTCTGTATTTAAAAAATTTAATTTTTTGATTGGTGTTTTACGCAAGAATATTCCACTTATTATGCCAACATTATGGTGGTAGGAAACCGGGCGGGGCCCGGGGGAAACCCACGACCATCCGCTGGTTGCTGGCAGACCTTCCCACGTACGGCTGGTGAAGAAGCCAGCATGAGATGGACATGAACTCACAGCGACCGCATTGGTGAGAGGCTCCTGGGTCATTACGCTGCGCTAGATGAGCCACTGAGCCCCCTCCCCGCTCAAGCATTTCATGTATGCTTTATGTACACACGGATCCAGGCGCAGACTATTGGATAGTATTCAATGCTTCATCATCGGTTCTTTCATAACGTCATGAAATCTGATATTTAACACTGAAAAAGTATTTTCAAGGACTATCGGATGTGTAAATTGAAGTATTGCAAGGCCTTGGAAATCTTTCAACAGAATTCCAGCTCTTTCAAGAACCATTGGGAATGGCCGACATCTTCAACTTTGAAAACCCTAGTTATATTTTACACGGCTTCTCCCATGAAATCTACAGGAATGGACGTTGTTCCCGTTATATTCAACTTCCCTGTAACTCAAGACCATGTTAGATTTCACTTTCCTAAACGTCCTCTGTAATCTTATCTCAGAAAAGGCATTCACCATTACGATCGTTGGTTTGAGGTTCTTGGGCGATTGAGCCAACGAGGCCATTAGTTTCCTTCCACCATAACGCTGGTCGCCGTCGTTTAAGTGAAATATTCTTGAGTATGGCGTAAAACACCAATCAAATAAACATTAAATCAATCACACATTTTGAAAAAAAAAAATAATAATAAAATGCTTAAATTTGTTCCATGTTTTTCCCCTCAGAGTATGTCCACACAATATGACCACAATTATATGATGGTGTAAGGTACGACACAAACCACACAATTTAGTTTCACACAGTTATGCACATTTTTAATTTCTCCAACTTTTTTTACAGGATTGGAACATGAAATTATGTAGTATATACAAGTATACATCTGGTGGCAGAAATATAACAGAATCCAGTTCTTTGTCCCTAAAAAAAAGGCTATGAACAAAGATTTGACAGACAGCCTTGAACAATGTGCTTACTGTCCATAACCAACATGTTTATCGCAGGCAGCTGTTTTTCACTTCTTTTTCAAATCAATTTAGGGTGACTTTCAGAAAATTAAATTTCCGATTAGGACATTTATGTATTTATAATAAATGCACATTTAATTTGAGAACAGATGATTGAATAAGGCAAATCAGACATCCCCCCCTCCCCCCAACACATCTTCAACTTTTCTTTACTGTTTCAAATGAAAACAGTCAAAAGAACAGATGTACAAACAAAGAGAAAATATACTCTCCCAAATGCATGTACCACCATGTGAAACAAGAGACTTGCACAAAAGTAATAGAAAGCATGAAGCTATCAAGAATATCAAGCCTTCATCATGTGATAAAGAGTATCAAGCGATAAAGCCTAAGATGTGATAAAGCCTATCAAGAAATGAGCCTAACCCCTTACGTTGCACCATCTTGTGGTGGAAAAAGCACTGTCTTATGGGACAAATATCACTATCTTGAGGGAAACCTAAACAGGTATGTTTCATGACAGTACATTACCTGCAATTTTTCACTAACTTCCAGTCAAAAAAGTGGATAAAAGAATCGCTTTTGAGCCCATCACATAAAATTTTATTCTGATTACCTAGTAACAGCCAATCACATCATACTTCGGCTGATTCTTCATCAACTAATCACTTGTACTGTAGTACAGACAGGAAGGAAAATAAGTTGTGTGACAAATTTCATGCAATTATGGTTGATTTTACAGACTGTTTTATTTGATGGCCTCTGGCTACACATCTGTACGGTTTGAATGTCACATGTACAGCTCACAAGAAGCTTTTAAGACATTATATGCCTAATACTTCAGACAATGGTCACAGATCTCAATTACAGTTTCTGAAGACATCATGGCCAGCATTTACTTAAGCACAATCACTTACTTGTACAGACAACTTTTTTTTCTTCTCATCGACAGCATTTGTAAAAAAACAAAACCGTTACACTTCATTTTCATAACATTATTTTTTCAAAACTGCACGGCCTGACTTGGAATGTCACATGACAACCAGAGAAGGTTTTATACCAAAACAATTCAAGCCGATTTACATAAGTACATGTGCTGTAAAAGTACAGAAGTCTTGATACAGGACAGGCTTTTCAAGCAGTAACAATGCACATGTGACTGATAGGGTGTTTTGTTTAAGATGGCCAGAAGCCAGGACACTTAACATGATGAATACAAAGCCAAGTTTTTCACTCTCTGTGCTTTTTTTTATGTTTGTGCTTGTGGCGGAGTGGTGACCTTGACAGGTCTCGGAAATACGGTGACCTTGACCTAGACCTTGACCTCCTTCCACGCTTTGGACTGTAAATGAAAAGGGGGAAAAAGAACTGTAACAGGTGTTTTATTCAAGAAAAAACAAAAGGTGTACAAAAATTAAAAAAAAAAAAGAGTTATATCATTCTGCTTTTGATAATAATACAGTACAATCCATTGATAGGGTAATATACAGTATAAAAAGGATAATAATACAGTACAATCCATAAGGTACATTGATAGGGTGATTAATATACAGTATAAAAAGTGTTTTAATTCTAAAACAGACGTAAACAAACAAAAAAGATGAATTACAATAATAGATTTCGAGTATTAATGCCCCTCAATACTGATTTTCATGTATTTATTTGATTGGTGTTTTATGCCGTACTCAAGAATATTTCACTTATATGATGGTGGCCACACCATTATGGTGGGAGTAAACCTGGCAGATCCTGGAAGAAACCCACAAACATCCGCAGGTTGCGAGCAGACCTTCAAACGTATGGCCGGAGAGGAAGCCAGCATGAGACTGACTTGAACTCACAGCAACTGCATTGGTGAGAGGCTCAAGGATACCGATTTTGATAATCAAACAGTAAATCAATCATGTACATTCAGAGGGTAATATACAGAATCTTAAATACTCCCAGCAATCTGTTGAGCACGACGTTAAAACCCAAGCACTCACTCACTCACTCACTCCCAGCAATCTCACACACTCAATATAAGATATGAGTTCCATTATTCTACTCTGGTTAGTTTTCAAAAGATGAGCAAACATGACCCACTGAACCACATATAAAGCAATTGCTATGTAACCATCTGTCTTCCAGAGGGCTCAAACAAGGAAGGGAAAAGAAATTCACAAGTTTTGAAAATCTTATACACACGTAGTCAGTCCAAATCTAAAAAGGCAGCTTTCAATTAAGAAAAAAAATATTGGGGAACATCCTAATTCTTCTAATTTTTGGGACTGATAACAGTAGTGATGAATGTAAAATATTACATTTCTTCTAATTTTTGGGACTGATAACAGTAGTGATGAATGTAAAATATTACATTTGATAACAGTAGTGATGAATGTAAAATATTACATTTGATAACAGTAGTGATGAATGTAAAATATTACATTTCTTCTAATTTTTGGGACTGATAACAGTAGTGATGAATGTAAAATATTACATTTCTTCTAATTTTTGAGACTGATAACAGTAGTGATGAATGTAAAATATTATATTTCTTCTAATTTTTGGGACTGATAACAGTAGTGATGAATGTAAAATATTACATTTCTTCTAATTTTTAGTAGTGATGAATGTAAAATATTACATTTCTTCTAATTTTGAGACTGATAACAGTAGTGATGAATGTAAAATATTACATTTCTTCTAATTTTTGGGACTGATAACAGTAGTGATGAATGTAAAATATTACATTTCTTCTAATTTTTGAGACTGATAACAGTAGTGATGAATGTAAAATATTACATTTCTTCTAATTTTTGGGACTGATAACAGTAGTGATGAATGTAAAATATTACATTTCTTCTAATTTTTGAGACTGATAACAATAGTGATGAATGTAAAATATTACATTTCTTTCCCAGCCCTTTGGAAAAGTAAAGCTATGAGTACGTTGTTCATTAGATGGTCTAACCATGTGGGAAAATATTCCATATTTCTGCTACAATTGCATATATATTGGCTGAAACAAGCGGATAAAGTGTCCCAAAAATAAGCACAAACAGGCACCTTGTTTCTAACATGGACACCTTACCTTTTGGACCTCTTCGAGCGTTTAGGACTTAATGACCTGTGTGAACTGTAGGACAGTGATGGGGAGGGGGAACGTCGTAACCGGCGACTACGCGGACTACTTTCGCTGTCCTGAAACATCAGAAAATAACACTAGAGTTACACACATACACGTAGATGTATCTAGAGTCATTCACAAGATATCACTGGTATTCCGATTCCCTAATCTTATACCATGTATAAATAGGGATCAGTGCACAAGTATACTACGCATAAACTACCAGGGTAACTGCCACAGAGTTGACGAACTAACATCCTCACCTTCAGACCTGGGCCTACATGTACATGGGAGAGCTTTAGGTTACTTGCCTTTCATGTCAAGCTTGTCTCAATGACTGAGGTCCTATTCTTTTCACCCCAGAGACCCCATAGAGGTGCAGCAATAAAATTTCAAGACTTGCTATCAGAGGCTTATCAGAGTTGCTACCAGAGGCCTACAGAGTTGCCATCAGAGACTTACACAGTAGCTACCACAGACTTACAGAGTAGCTATCAGAGATTCATAGAGTTGCAATCACAGATTTATAAGCTTGCCATCAGAGACTTACAGAGTTGCAATCAGACTTACAGAGGTGCCACCAGAGACTTACAAAGTTGCTATCACAGACTTACAAAGTTGCTATTACAGAACTACAGAGTTAATATCAGAGACTTTCAGAGTTGCTATCAGAGACTTACAGAGTTGATATCAGAGACTTACAGAGTTGCTATCACAAGCTTACGGAGTTGCTCTCAGAGACTTACAGAGTTGCCACCGGAGACTTACAGAGTTGCTATCACAAGCTTACAGAGTTGCTATGAGAGATTTACAGAGTTGCTATCAGAGACTTACAGAGTTGCCACCCGAGATTTACAGAGTTGTCACCCGAGACTTACAGAGTTGCCACCCAAGATTTACAGAGTTGCCACCCGAGACTTACAGAGTTGCTATCAGAGACTTACAGAGTTACTATCAGAGACTTACAGAGTTGCCACCGGAGACTTACAGAGTTGCTATCACAAGCTTACAGAGTTGCTATGAGAGATTTACAGAGTTGCTATCAGAGACTTACAGAGTTGCCACCTGAGACTTACAGAGTTGCTATCAGAGACTTACAGAGTTGCCACCCAAGATTTACAGAGTTGCCACCCGAGACTTACAGAGTTGCTATCAGAGACTTACAGAGTTACTATCAGAGACTTACAGAGTTGCCACCGGAGACTTACAGAGTTGCTATCACAAGCTTACAGAGTTGCTATCACAAGCTTACAGAGTTGCTATCACAAGCTTACAGAGTTGCTATGAGAGATTTACAGAGTTGCTATCAGAGACTTACAGAGTTGCTATCACTTGACTCTGAACGCCCTCTCCGTTCACGGTCCCTTTCTCTTTCCCGTTCACGTTTTCTATCATCTTTATCTCTTCCTTTACTCCTTCCCGAAGATTTCCGGCTTTCCTGTGGTTGAAAGATGACAGAATATTTACTTATTTATTTCACTGGTGTCAAACCCCGATGTATGCCCTTATTTTTTTACCTTGCTAAAGAACATGCTACAGCGACGCCACACAGTATTTATTCAACTACTATCGTGCGTTTCACTGAATAATCAGAAAATAATAGAGACGCAAACACGTAAATGGCTCATTCACAAAGCTATACAAATGTACCATAAAAAAGCATACAGAATATGAAAGACCACAGCATAGAGAGTAAAACCTGGGCAGCGACGACAGTGTGATAGTCGACAAATGGTCACATGTAACCCGTGAAATCTACCCTCTTGTCAGATTTACTTTAGTTAGGGATTCATTCTAACTGTTCATGTAAATGCTTAAATAATAGCAACTTAAATTCCACTTAGCCCCATGGCTTTAATTAGGTCAAAGAGTTGTTAATATCACTTTATTACATGTCACCATTTCTCAAAACGCTATGTCGTTACATTTATTACACACAGATATATAGAAAAAACATAGGTTTCATTTCCATTTTTGTGCAGCTTGCCAATTCACACTTTAATCAATTCTCCATCTTTATCCAATTGTGCCCTTTATAAAGGGAGGTAAATCTTGTATTAAGCTCAACCAGCAGTTCCCTGAGCCTACTTGTACAATACCAGCTATAATTATTCATGATTGCTGGCTGTGCTATTGTAATTGCTTGTATGCTGGGCACTGCAGTTGATAGAGTTTGTTTCCTTTCCTAGAGGGCTGGTGAGCCCCATCACCTGATTACAATGTAATATGACTACAATACATTTTCAGCGGGTGGGAGGAAACCACACAGAACCCAGGGGAAACCCACAACCATCTGCAGGTTTCTGGCAGACCTTCCAATTCACCTTGCAGTTCTGCAAAGCTTTGGGGCTCCAGTGCTGGCACAGTAACTTCACAACAACAACAGCAACATGCTACGAATGTATACTGTTTTCCATTGGTCATCCTGGATTATGTCACTTGGCCATCTGTATTAGATTTGCGTCCTCTTTCTGCAAAGGTAGTTGGCAGAAGGCTAGGGGCCTCTGCTTGAAGAGTACAGCACATAAAATAACATACCTTCTGTAGGAGTTTCCGTCTATAATGCTGAACTTGTTCCGCAATGGTCATCCCGGACTTACGACTTCGCTTCCCATTCTCCAACTCATCCTGGTACTTCACCACTTTTAACTGAGGTAATGAAAAGCAAACAAAGAGTAAAGCATCTCTAAAATGCCTCATTATATATACATGGACTGCTGAAATAAGATTTCCAGCATAAATAATATACTGTAACAGTGCTCAATCCAGCCAGCAAGACCCACAAGTTGAATTACTATAATAACATAATGTAGAGAGTCTTACAACAGCGTGACTGAACCGTGTTTGGAAATACTGAAATGCGTTATGTCTTATTCAAGAATGAACTAAGAATATTTTTAAATAATATGCCTCATTCCAAGGGACTGGAACTACGTGCTGAAATACTGCAATGTACTCAGCTTTCTTCCCCGGTACATTAATGGTGCACGAGTTCAAACCCAGCCTTGGACAGGCTTGTGGGCATTTGGTACAGTCTAGCATTTACCGAAGACCACTTGTGTTCCACCAAACCAGTATGTAATAACTGTGTGTCACATGTAAAAAAGTTTGTCAACCTGGCAAAGGTAGGTTGTTTACTGGACACTGGTGTCCCCCACCTACAAAACTGACCTCACCCTTGTTCTTGAGTATAAGCAGCAAATCAATTAAATAAATAAATAATCACCACAACTGCATTCTTCATTCTTAGGAAATAATTTGAGAAGCATCCACAGTACAACCTAACAATCAGCTGCCAACGTGCCCATTCTTAGCGGCATCTCTCAGCATGTCACTGCATGTACATGTAGGTGCCTATGTACCTCTATTTCCCGTAGCTTGGCTCTCCTCTCTTCTGACAAATACTGTTTGTGAGCAGCCTCCAGCAGACTGTCGTCCCTCAGGGGTGAGCCGTACTGACCCAGGGACTGTAGGGCACCTTCTTGCTCCTCCATGGGTCTGCAAACACACACGGTTACAAGTTATAGCCTAAGCCAATGGAAGACAGGTTAGAGAATGCACGATGGGTTCAACAAAAATACAGATTAGAGTGTAAAAAAGGTTCCACAAAAGTACACATTTATAGAGTGTAGAAAAGGTTCACATGACTGACAGATCAGAGTGTAGAAAAGGTTCAACAAAAATACATATATGAGTGTAACAAAGGCTGAAAAGAAAGAATGAAAGACAGACAGGTAGAGTGTAAAAATTTTTGAAAAGAAAAACAGATTAGAGTGTAAAAAAGGTTGAAAAGACAGATAAGAGTGTTAAAAACGTTGAAATGACAGATAAGAGTGTAAAAAAATGTTGAAAAGAAAGAACGATCAGAGTGTAAATCAAAGAGCTCTCTTGTATGAGACACATGAATGCAAAACTTCACGTAAAAAGAACTGCAATTTGGTAATTTACGCTAATTAATATGCACACAGAGCAGCAGCGATGGCGCATCCCCCTTGCACCACTGTGCTTGATATGCACGTCAAACTTCAGGTCAATACATACAATACTTTTTAAGATACCAACCCTAACATTTTGTTTAACACTGATTCTTATACGCCGCGTCAGGAATTCAGTAATTTACGGTACTTAAAACATACACACTGAAACAACAATGGAATATCACCCTCGTTTGCAAGTGTGCAAATCCTTAGCTCAATACCTGCAGTACTTTCTAAGATACCAACCCTAACATTTTGTTTAACACTGATTCTTATACGCCATGTCAGGAATTCAGTAATTTAGGGTACTTAAAATGTACACACTGAAACAACAATGGAATATCACCCTCGTTTGCAAGTGTGCAAATCCTTAGCTCAATACCTGCAGTACTTTCTAAGATACCATCCCTAACATTTTGTTTAACACTGATTCTTATACGCCATGTCAGGAATTCAGTAATTTAGGGTACTTAAAATGTACACACTGAAACAACAATGGAATATCAACCTCGTCTGCAAGTGTGCAAATCCTTAGCTCAATACCTGCAGTACTTTCTAAGATACCAACCCTAACATTTTGTTTAACACTGATTCTTATACGCCATGTCAGGAATTCAGTAATTTAGGGTACTTAAAATGTACACACTGAAACAACAATGGAATATCACCCTCGTTTGCAAGTGTGCAAATCCTTAGCTCAATACCTGCAGTACTTTCTAAGATACCATCCCTAACATTTTGTTTAACACTGATTCTTATACGCCATGTCAGGAATTCAGTAATTTAGGGTACTTAAAATGTACACACTGAAACAACAATGGAATATCAACCTCGTCTGCAAGTGTGCAAATCCTTAGCTCAATACCTGCAGTACTTTCTAAGACACCATCCCTAACATTTTGTTTAATATTGCTATCTCCGTAACTGGACACCGATGTGGACACTCAGGGTGCGACACTAGCGATGCTACTTTATACAGGCCAGCTACAAAGGTTAAAACCAAAACAAATTAGAGTGTACTAAAGACTGAAAAACAGACAGATTTGAGTGTCGAAGAGTTCAGTAGAAAGAAGTAGGACAGATATGACATATTTAGTGATATGAGAAATAGGGAATAAAGTTATGGACAGAGGTGATCTTCTGTTTTTTTTTTTAAGCCCACTGCTAAAACAGCTCATAAAAAGCAGATAAACTCAGATAGGCTGTTAATCATGTCGACACATGCACATGTTTTTAAAAACATTTCATTGTTTTAACAAACGACAACATGAAACAATCAGACAAGAAATACTTGTTATTAAATGCTACACCCTCGTTCACTTACTGTCCATCCATATCTTCATCTTCTTCCTCCACTCTGTCATCATTGTCAGCTTCTGGGTCCAGCAGGTCCCATTTGGAGGTTGTCACGGCTACAGGAGCATAAAGTACACACAGTCAATCAATAAGTTCTCTTCACATTCAAAACATTCTCAATTAACATTTAGACATCAGGAGTCTCAAACAAAAGCTCAACCCAGCGATTTAATTTAAAACTTCCATATGTTCCGTAGTTTATGGACAAAGAAGTTTGAATTGTTTGCGTGCGTGATTGGGGTTTAACGTTGTACTTAACAATTTTTCAGTCATATGACGATGAAGGAACCCTTGGAGTACATGAAATGTGCCTCCTTGTTGTAGGATGGATTTCCACCGCTCTTTTACCTAGAGCTGTTTCACTAAGTAAGCCGTCCCACCCGGGATATTATAATGATTCGGGTCAACCAGTCGTTGCACTATCCCTTTCATGCTGAACGCCGAGCTACGAAGTTACAACTTCCTAAGGTCTTAGGTGTGACTCAATCCAGGACTGATCTCGAAGTGGACGCTCTACCAACTGTGCTATCGGGGCGGGTCAGTTTGAATCGCAATACATTTATCTTCTCATAACACTTCTTGAGTATCTGTATTCACTAACTCCCTAGATCCCAAAACTTGCACGGTAATCAAATGGTATCTGCCCTGGTGCAGACTCTGACACAATCTAATAATGAGAATACCACCACTGGTTTCTCATAGCTTCTGATTTCATTACAGTCCCATAGAGAACATATGACATTGTTGTAGGGGGCCACCAGAGCTGGGGAGCTTTGCCAGTTAAATGTAGACTCTTTGTATCTGCCCTGGTGCAGACTCTGACACAATCTAATAATGAGAATACCACCACTGGTTTCTCATAGCTTCTGATTTCATTACAGTCCCCCAGAGAACATTTGACAGTGTTGTAGGGGGCTACCAGAGCTGGGGAGCTTTGCCAGTTAAATGCAGACTCTTTGTATCTGCCTTGGTGCACACTCTGACACAATCTAATGATGAGAATACTACCATTGGCTTCTCATAGCTTCTGATTTCATTACAGTCCCACAGAGAACATATGACAGTGTTGTAGGGGGCTACCAGAGCTGGGGAGCCTTGCCAGTTAAATGTAGACTCTTTGTATCTGCCTTGGTGCAGACTCTGACACAATCTAATAATGAGAATACCACCACTGGCTTCTCATAGCTTCTGATTTCATTACAGTCCCACAGAGAACATATGACATTGTTGTAGGGGGCTACCAGAGCTGGGAGCTTTGCCAGTTAAATGTAGACTCTTTGTATCTGCCCTGGTGCATACTCTGACACAATCTAATAATGAGAATACCACCACTGGTTTCTCATAGCTTCTGATTTCATTACAGTCCCATAGAGAACATATGACATTGTTGTAGGGGGCTACCCGAGCTGGGAGCTTTGCCAGTTAAATGCAGACTTTGCACCCATTATGAGGGGTCCAATTTGCCATGTTTGCCCCTAAATCATAAAGATGTTTCCTTGCACCTTTAGCCATGAGATGGACTCTGCACCAGAACCGTAAAGTCACCTCTTTGTTTGATTGATTATGACGCGTGCTCTCTGCACCTTAATCATAAAAAGTTGTTTCCTTGCGCCCTCGGCCATGAGATGGACTGACTGCACCAGAACTGTAGAGTCATCTCTTTGTTTGTTTCATTGATTATGACACGTGCTCTCTGCACCTTAATCATAACGTTGCCTCACTGTGCCTTTGATTATTAGATAGACTTTCCACCTTGATCATGAGGTGGTTTAATAATTGTATCTTCATTTATGGGATGGGACTGCAGATTTAAAACACTGTGTAGTTTCAAGTGACTGCGCTCTACTTTCAGTGATATCACTGGAATCAAACAAAAAGGTTACAACATCACACACCAAATTATTTCGTTATTTTGGGCTTTTGTCTTTAAGGCCAACTCCAGAACAGATTACCTTGAGCCTCGAGCTCTGATTGGTCCACGGTCTCCCACTTGGATTTGGTGAATTTGGTGAGAATGGTCAAAGCTTCATCGTCCATGGGTTTCCCGTCCACATCCTTGTCCACTACAATCAACATCAGCACAATGGAATACAAATACGGAGTACATGTATACCGTACGTAAGTCACTCATTGGTTTACTAAATAATGTATATTTTATTTATTTATTTGTTTGGTGTTTTACGCCGTACTCAAGAATATTTCACTTATATGACGGTAACCAGCATTAAGGTAGGTGGAAACCGGGCACAGCCCACGGGAAACCCACGACCATCCGCAGGTTGCTGACAGACCTTCAATAATAATGTACAATAGTTGTTTCTATCACATACACATAATATCAAATAGTTATTTTTGTATGACAAACACCACATATGCAACAAAATCTAGCAATGAAATAAACCAATAAGTCGCGAAATTTTTACTTCTATGTCACTGGTCAAGTTTATGGGATATAAAGAAAATTTAATTAAAAATTTATCGGGTAAAGTTTATGTAAGATATGTCTCCTGTGACACTTAATTGCTAGCCTAACACTTCTTGATCGCTTGCTTTCATACTATAAAATGCCCTTAAAGGATACATGAAACATTTGGTTTTTATTTCTTAATGCGCGGATTATCATGTGTTATAACATATAACTGTACAAACAAAACTATCAACTTTCACTTTGGAGGGTAAAAATAGCTTCAAAGTACTATTTTCTTAAGGCCCCAGCGGTCAGTCCGGAAGTGAAGTAACTTGCAGTGGGGACGTCAAGGATGATCCCTGTCTGACCGAGTGGGTCTGGCTGAATTTTGCGAGTTGTGGTGAACAGTCCGTGTGAAGAAGAGGCCGAGTGGGATCGGGTGTATTTTTGCACAGAAGGCAGCTAAGTAGCCCAAGCAACTGAGTGCTTGCTGTTCTACTTAACAATTTTTCAGTCATATGACGACGAAGGAGTCCTTAGAGTGCATGTACGCGTAATGTGCGTAATTGTCGCAGGAGGGATTTCCAGCCCTCTTTTATCTAGTGCTGCTTCACTGAGATGACTAACTGAAGGCAAGCAAGCCGTCCCGCCCGAGCCATTATACTGATACGGGTCAACCAGTTGCTGCACTATCCCTTTATGCTCAACGGTAAGGAAAAGAAAAGTACAACTGCCTCTTTTAAAATTTTAGGTGTGACCTGACCTAGACTTGACCCTGGATCTACCGCCCCTGAAATGGACCCTCTACCTACTGCAGAAGCCATGTAGTATCTGTGTTAATGTCAACTTGCCCACACTGTAGCAGCACTGTTCAATGGGCTAAGGGCACTTCAGGGGTGTTCACAGAGTTCTAAGCAAGATCAACAATGACGTAATTTCTGACAAATCTGACCGTTGACGGAAAGAATGCATAATATAGACGGGTGATTAGCGGTTATTTATTTATTTATTTGATTGTTGCTTTATGCCGCACTCAACAATATTTCACTTATACGACGACGGCCAGCATTATGGTGGGTAGACCATCCGCAGGTTGCTAGCAGACCTTCCCACGTACGGCCGGAGAGAAAGCCAGCATGAGATTGACTTAAACCCACAGCGACTGCATTGGTGAGAGGCTTCTGGGTCATTACGCTGCGCTAGCACGCTAACCAACTGAGCCACGGAGACCCATACGATTAACAAGTATGAAAATCCTCACAAAATGAAATCTTTTTATCAAAAACTGCAACGCATACTTTTGTTCATTTGGCATAGAAACATAATCTTTGTTTCATAGTTCCTTTTCATGTATCCTTTAAGCTGCAGAGCAGGAAGCGTCTTAAAATACATAGAAGTACTATTAACTCCTAAGTTATCTTCTTGAGGTATGAAAGTGGCTTTAAGCTGCAATTTTTTTAAGGCCCCAGCAGTCAGTGTGAAAATAAATTAGGCTGCTGTCATCAGTGATAGCTGTGAAAACACCAATACTGTAATTCATTAACCTTTTTGGCATGTTTACAAGGTGTTTATTTAAGCATATTCTGAAGGCACTAGTCTATGTAGATTGATACAATTGTACTTTTTTGTGAAGCCCTGAAATCGACCAACCTCAACCAATGTAGTTTTGTCTCCAAAATAAATGAAGAAGGTGCATAAATTGCACTGAAAGTTGCTCTTTCATGTGCAAAAAGGTTGGGGGAATTAGTGTGCTAATATTTCATGGCATTTACTTGCCTTTAAAAGTGCAAGTTTTTAGGGCAGATTTCTGGCTATTTATTGCAATGAATACTCTATTTCACCTAAGTACAAATGCACTTCCAGAATCACACAAAGGCCATTAAAATGATTTTGGAGTTTCTATGAACAGAAATTAATCAAACTACACAAAAAGTTTTTTGTCAAAGGCAGATGAATTGATCAGAATCAATTAGAATCAAGCAAAATGCATGACTTGAATCTACACTGCAGCTAAACTTTAGGTGGAAAGTAGTAAATAAGAGAACATCTCTGCCACGCTTGGGTTCTAACTCACAAGGTTCCCCGTCCAAATCCTCGCTGATGACATCTCCGTCGTAATCCACAATTGGTTTCCCATCGATTTCGGACACCTTCACCCCCTCGATGGGAGCTCCGTCGAGATCTTCTAAGGGTGCTCCGTCAAGGTCTAGTTCTTTGCTGTCCTCAACTTCAGGCTGTGGAGCGGGAACAAGCTGTGTGATAACAAAATATTTGTGCAATGACTGATTATGGCTTAATACTAATTCAGCAATACCACCTATGTCATGCCGAGAACAAGTTAAAAAACTTAGATGTGGTAGCAAGACTACCAAAGAGCTCGCCTGTAGGAGGCACTTGAATGCCAAACTTCAGCTCAATATATAAAGTACTGAAGTCGTGAATATGGTAATTTATGGTAATTAATACGCACACAGAGCATCAGAGACGGAACATTCACCTTGTGTCAGTGTGCTTTACGCGCATGTCAAATCTTCAGGTCAACATATGCTGTACTTTTTGAGATACCACCCCATACATTCTGTTCAACTTTGATTCTAAAACACGATATACTAAGACAGGAATTTGGAAATTTACGGAATTTAATATGCGCGTGCCATATCAACAATTCAATATCCCCATCGTGTTATTGTGCGGTACATGTGCGCAAACCTTGATCTCGATACCAACGGTACTTCTTAAGATACCACCCCAAACATTTTATTTAACATTGCTTTCCTTGTTATTGGACTCTGACGATAAGGGTACGAGCTAAAAATGGACAAATGATGAAGTGTTTCAGATGAACCATTATGGCTTAACGTCACTTCAGAACAAACACTAGCCATATCAAGGCTAGAACATATTTTAACCAGGAGACAGTCAATGTTTTTTGACGTGATGATAACAGTCATATTTCAAACAAAAACAGACTGACAATCTCTCAAAATAACATAAACCTGGGATGAGGTTCGAAAATCAAATTCACATTTTTAAAACACATGCTCTGGAGTGAATGTATACCCAGGGCCCAATTCCACAAAAGCTGAGCTTAGCCAAGTGTTTTGAAGGGGATTTCATCTCATAATTAAATTCCCTGTTATAATACAAGAATGTGAGACATATGAAATATTTCCACCATTTTTCACTTTACTGCCACATGCATCTTTTAACGTTTTGTCGAAAGGTCACTTTAGAAAACTGAAAGTGAAAATGAAAAAGCATTTCATTTACATTTTTTTCCTCAACACTATTCCATTAACAAGCAGAAATTAACAAGCAGCAACAGCTGAGACATCACCATATAAGATTTCATGTCTTCTTGCACCCAGGACAATTAATAAACGAACAGTCCACATTAAATGACAGGAAATCTACATGTAAGTTGAAATGCAGGATGTCAGAGTGAGTGAGTGCTTCGGGTTTAATGCCGTACTTAACAATTTTTCAGTCATATGACGACAAAGGAATCCTTAGTGTGCATGTGATGTGCCTCCTTGTTGCAGGAAGGATTTCCATTGCTCTTTTATCTAGTGCTGCTTCAATGAGACATTTTACCGAAGGCAAATAAGCCGTCCCACCCCAGCCATTATACTGATACGGGTCAATCAGTTGGTGCACTATCCCCTTCATGCTGAACGCCAAACGAGGAAGTTGCAGCTTCCTCTTTTAAGGTCTTAGGTGTGACTTGACACAGGTTTGACCCTGGATCTACCGCTCCCGAAGCGGATGCTGTACCAGCTGTGCTATCGGGGCTGGTCAGGATGTCAGAAATTTCACCTTCTGACTGACCAACAGATGACTTACAGAGCTTCTTAGTTACAGCTAAAAACCAAGTCTACTGGCATCGCAGAAGTCACTTGCAAAACCACTTTACAGTTCAACAAGTGATGGAATAACATGTGTGTCAAACAACAGCTACTTTTCATCCCTGCCTTCAATATAAACAGAGAGTCAGGAAAAACTCTATAAATTTACACACTGTCTTTACAATATCTACATCTTCTCTTTAGAACACCACCATTTATCACTAGTCCAACTTAGTTAAGTCAGAGTTGTTCAAAAAGCCAATTATAGACATCTAACATTTGACTACAGACACAAAGAATTGTTTCAAACAATATTAAAAACAGAAATAAAGGTGTTGCTAGATATAGTTTTGCAATGTCCGTCAGAGGAAGGGTCATGAAATTAATGTTAAGCCAGCTCTGCTTTAAGTCAAATTAAAAAATACATGGTGACGCTTTTTGGCGTTAGAAATTAAGATTTTGACCACTGAATGTTGTTTTAAGACAAATGTGTCAAAATTTGAACTTCTTTAAACTACACTAGGCCATTTCTGACTGAAGTCAAAATATGAAATATCGTTCAGAGACTTGGCTCTAGAAATTAATATTTTGACTTTTTTTATTTATTTGACTGGTATTTTACACAATACTAATTAAGAATTTAACCACCTCTTAAGTTAAAATTTTAACATAAACCAGTATCATAAACCAAGCATTGTGAGGAGGTTTTACACTGTGACTTAAAGTTAGAAATAGCTTTATGTGGAGTGACGTACAGCTGCAGTAGGCACCAGTCCCAGGAAGACGTTCTGCAGGGTGATGAGGAAATCGTTAGGGTACACAGCCCAGTCTTCCCAGGCTCGGAAACACCCCATCACTTTTTGCTGCAAGACAAAGTATAACATATACATATGTAGCCACAGGTTTTCACAGGGTTTTTATGTTTAGTATAACAACATCAGCTTGAACCCTAAAATATTACTGGGAAACACTTCACTCATTACATTTATGTGATTGTAAATGCGTTACATTTATGTGATTGTAAATGCTGTACTCCACAACATTTCACTAAGACAATGGTGGCCAGCATTAAAAAGCAGGTAGAGCCCACGGCTAACCCACGACCATCCACAGGTTGCTGCCAGACCTTCCAAAGCTCAAAAAAAATCACACTTACAGTATGGAACACTGAGGCATCATAGGGAATTGTCATTAAAACAAAAAACATTCGGGTTGTAGCAATCAAGTTGTATAACTATTAAAGTTTTTTATTTTTATTTTGATTGTTGTTTTACACCAAACTCAAGAATATTTCACTTATACATTATACTTTTAGCATTATAGTGGGTGAAAACCGGGCAGAGCCCAGGGGAAACCCATGACCATCCGCAGGTTGCTGGCAGACGTACGGCCTTCCCATGTACAGCCGGAGAGGAAGCCAGAATGAGCTGGACTTGAACTCACAGCGACCGCATTGGTGAGAGGCTCCTGGGTCATCACACTGCGCTAGCGCGCTAACCAACTGAGCCACGGAGGCCCCACCAAAAACAAAGAACAATGATTACCTTAAACTGTTCTGCTTTTAATCTTCCATCAATCTTCTCGTACGCTTTGTGGACATCTTTGAAAATGTCTCTTAGTTTGGTTTGAAAACTGAAAACGGGAGTAAGAAAGATAATTTAACATTAATTTATCTGAACATGTCGTGAAGTAAAATAGATGCTGATGTTCAGTGATCAAAATAATGAAAATTTCAAAAGTTATTCACTGAAGCACAAAGCTGTGTAAATCGTTAGCAGATGGAACGCAGTCTTGATTTTGATCTTTGGTTTGATGTTTTACACCAACCTTACGCCTTAGAATAACAATTTACCTACCCGGTTGCTGAGAGACCAACTACATACTAAGAAATAAATCATATAGGTTTCATGATTTAATCCTTAAAGCCTTCAGTGCAGGTATTAAGTTTATACATTTGAATAAGCCCAACTCACCATTTTCGAAAGAAGGAAGCATTAGGTACTTTAGCACTGCTGTTGAACAGGATATCTGAGACCAGGAACAACCGAGCAATCTGTAAATCAGACAACAGAATTATTACCAGTTAGGGATTAGTTAGGGATCAAAAGCTTCTATTCTTTGCTAGATATGGCCCTGTGTGAATAACATATTCTGACCTTTTTGGGTATTGGAGTCTCTAAGATGGACAGAGACTCCGTAATACACTCCACAATTTCCTCGGCTGACTCCGCATGATCCAGACACCACACCATCGCGTCCCCGACTTTGGGTCGCTCTGGAGTTAGCTCCCTTAGCATATCCTCAAGTCGATCTCTCTGGCTGTAATTTGCAGAAGAAAGGAAATTGATTTTATTTATTTATCTAATTCATGTTTTGCGCCGTACTCAAGAATATTTCACTTTAAACGACGGTGGCCAGCATCATGGTGGGAGGAAACCGGGCAGAGCCTGGGGGAAACCCATGACCATTCGCAGGTTGCTGCAGACCTTCCCACACAGGAAAAAGAAAGGAAATTGGCATGGTTGAATTAAGCCGATTAGTGAATAATAAAAGATGATAGCAATCTAACAGTACTGCAGTAAAATTTGAACATAATAAATAAATAAAGACAGCACAAGTCCTGATACCTGACATCTAGCAGCTCAACAGGTCTGATGTTTGGAGATTATCTCTGTAGTCTTTGAAATTGACCCCACTGTTCTCTCTACTCCTAATTAATAATTTGATGCTGATCAATAATACATCTGAATACCCTAAATAATTAACACTGTGCGAATACTTCATGGCTGACCTATCTGACAGCTGCCCCTTCTTGGAGTCGTCCTCCCCAACCAGCTCCTCAGGCATGCCCTGGGTGTAAGGGTTCATGGGCGGGGGCTTCCACACTGACCCCCCACGGAACATCTTGAATCCCTCTGTCCTCCAGCGGTATGGGGAATCCCCCTGTACACAAAACCACACCATGTTACTGTAACGCATCAAGTGTACAACAATAACACATCATATATGTGAACGCTCAATAACACTCAAGTGCAATCTACAGCTGATAAACGTTGGTATAAACAGAAATGCAGGGGTCAAAACGTTTGGTCATTCACTCGTTATTAACAGCTCAAAATCAAAGTGATGCAAATATTCCTGCATGTAATTTTAGACTCATAAATGATTGTTATGTTTTCTCCACTTCCGTGTTATTTTACCTTGTTGTAAATAAAATCTAATACGCTTGACACTTTTACTTCACATTCGATGACTGCATTTTTTGATCGAGTCATCAAAAGCTCAAAATACAAAGCATTCTGGGGCCAGTTTCATGAAGCGCACTTAGTTAAGTAAGCCCTTAACTACCATGGCAACGTATATAAAAGAGATATAAAGTGCACTTAGCTAAGGGATACTTAACACTAAGTACGCTTTATGAAACCGGCTCCTGACCCCTGGAAATGTAGAAAGCACTTACAGCTGACGATTCCACATATATGTTTATGTCTGTAAACTGTCAAAAACGATTTTAGAGCTTGTTTTTACACCACAGAAATTAAAACTTTGCCAACCTCATTATCTTATTATGAGTAAGCAATGTGAGGAAGTTTTTTTTTTTTTTTTGTTAAATTTTGACTTAAGTCTGAAATGTCTTAGTGGAAACGGTCTCCAGTCAATATACATGTGCATACCTCAGTGAGTAATACACAAAGTTACAGAAACCATGGTGATCAACTCAATTAAACTCATTTATTTCTTGATCACATAAATACCTGTATATTACTTATATGATGATGGTTTGATAAATAAGTTCATGAATGTATTAAACCCTTGTCGAGGGCCTCCTTGGTTCAGTTGGGTAGCACGCTAGGGCAGTGTAATGACCCAGGAGCCTCTCAGCAAATGCAGGTGCTACGAGTGAAAATCCAGCTCATGCTGGCCTCCTCTCCAGCCGTACGTGGGGAGGTCTTCCAGCAACCTGCAGATGGTTGTAGGTTTCTCCTGGGATCTGTCCGGTTTCCTCCCACCATAATGCTGGCCATCGTCATATAAGTGAAATGTTCTTGAGTATGGCGTAAAACACCAATCAAATAAATAAATGAACTCCTTGTCTAATGTTTTCAAGGCTCAACCAAACCAACACACACAGGATTTGAACATGTAGCCCATGATGTTTTTCAACTGTGCAATTTTGAATACAATGGTTATTCTATATGTACAATGTACCACATTAACCAGTCATGAACACGGACATAAGACAACAATGTCATTCGGTTCCAAATATTTTCTGCATTTGGGTCCAAATACGCAATGTTAGCAGATGGTAGGTTTCCCTGAAAAGTGTGTCATTGTTTGTAACAATGGAAATTTATTTATATATTTGATTGGTATTTTACACCTTATTCAAGAATATTTCATTTATATGACGCCAGCGAGCATTATGGTTGGAGGAAACTGGGCAGCCATCACAACCAACATGGGAAATACTGGAAAAATACACAGAGGAGATGCACTCACTTCATAGACTGGCTATTAAACTGTATTCAATCATGTATTAAAGTAACCCACCTGGAGGATGGTGAAGAGCTTCCATCTGTAGTAAATGTGGGCTGGCGTTTGGTTCTCAAACAGGAACCTACAAACACGAAACATAGGCTGATCCACAAATAGGAAACAGGGGCTTGAACCACAAACAAGAAGCAAAGACTGAAGCACAAATAAGAAGCTGAACCATCATAAGGAAACAAAGGCCGAATCACAAGCAAAAACAAAGAACCACAAAGATGAAACGAAAGGGTGAACACAAAAAGGAAACAAAGGCTGAACCACAGACATGAAACAAAAGGGTGAACACAGGATGGAAACAAAGGGTGAACCACAAAGGTGAATCGAAAGGGTTAACACAAAAAGGAAACAAAGGGTGATCACATAAAGGTGAACACAGAAAGGAAACAAAAGGTGAACACAGAAAGGAAACAAAGGGTGAATCACAAGCAAAACAAAGGGAAAACCATATACCAGAAACAAGGACTGAGCAAGAAACAGGACACAAGGCTGAACCACAAACATGAAACAACAGTGTGAACACAGAAAGGAAACAAAAGCTGAACAACAAACAAAAAACAAAGGCTGAACCACAGAATATGATAGCTACATGTACTGGTACTATTTTCTCTAATACCATAAGTATTTTATTTGACTGGTGTCTGACGTAAACCTTTGCCTATCATCAGGTACTTGTACCTAACAATCCACGGCTTAAACCCTTGGCCGTAGCATTGGTTGGACTCAACTTGTGATCATCGTACTTAACTTAAAGGGAAGACAAAAAATCATTAAATGTGATAAGTGCTTGTAGTGCAGATTTGCCTTGGACATGTGGCCCTCACCAATGTGCTGTTACATGACTCTCTTGGCACTCATATTTGTCATAACCATATTTAAATGTTGAAAAAAAACCCAATAGTTGGTATTTTCACAATGTTTCTTTTCTTTCTTCTTTAGGGTTCTGGTTTGTAGATTTTGTGTTCTCAATGTCTTTCCGTTAAGCAGCTCATACTGATCTTCTGAAAGTCCACGATGATATGACTTCTTAAATTCCCTCAGACTCCGAACATTGCCTCAGGCCAAGAAAACTGAAACAGGCCTACAACAGTTATTTGTTTTGGTTCTTATTTTTCACAGGTCCTGGTGCTCATCACTTTGAAATACTGAAAGACTGACATGACTGAGTGGGGCTCGGGTATGCATTTCTTTATGGTCTTGGCTCTCAGTAGCTGTATGCTGCATGCTCCATGGGCAGGTGCTAGCAGGTGCTCCCTTTATGCAAATAGTGATACCCTCTCTTCTACTTTTAGTCTTGTTTCATGACTGAGCCTGGTCTTTGATGCCGAGGCTATAATCATGTACCTTGAATTTCCCACAAACCCATTAAGCCTGTCGCAATGTGCTTCCAGCAAATGGCCTTTCACTGTAAATGTTTGGTTACTCTCTCTGGATTTCCTCATCTCATGTTTGTCTCAATTGTGAACATGACAGTTATCCAAACATGGCGTCAATATTATACAGTTTCAGGAGGTTGATTAACTTGGAAGGTAAACTCTGTGGACAGCTTTACAGAGACAGCATGGCATGGCATGGCATGACAGACCTGGCATGGTGGGGGTGGATCATTTCACACAGTGATATGGGACATGCTGTCTTTCACTTCATTCGTCTCTTAATACAGGTCCCTTTCAGTCAGAAACCCTAGAAAGGTCCAGCATGGCACGCTTCTGTGAGTGAGTGAGTGAGTGAGTGAGTGCTTGGGTTTTAACGTTGTACTTAACAAAGGGATCCTTAGAGTGCTTGTAATGTGCCTCCTTGTTGCAGGACGCATTTCCACCGCTCTTTTATCAAATCCCGCTTCAAAAGACAAGTAAGCCACCCAACCCGAGCCATTATACTGATATGGGTCAACCTGTTGATGCACTATCCCCTTCATGTTGAACGCCAAGCCAGGAAGTTACAACTTCCTCTTTTAAGGTCTTAGGTGTGACTTGACCCAGGACTGACCCTGGATCTAACGCTCCCAAAGCGGACGTGCTACCAATTGTACTATGGGGGCCAGTGGCATGCTTCTGTAAGCTTTAACAGACATACCTCATGCCTTCATGGCTCTTCAAATAAGTTTGCATATCTGGCCTTAGGCCAAGAACTGTATGGTGGTTTGGGGACAACGAGAAAGTTAACTTCCTGGCCTAAATTTGCTTGATTTAAGCTCTTCACTTCGCGTCAACTGCTTATCACAGGCTTTAGGAATTTATTTTTCCCAATTCTTTACCGATTTGGTGTCTCTTTTAAGCCACAAAAACTTTTGATTTTAGGGTTCTCACAAATCAAATGTCTGCGAATACCAAGCTAATTTCTGAGACGATTTTGGTTTTGAGCAGTGCTATATTGTACAGAACAGCAAACTAACTCATCAGTAAGACCTCTGTTCATTACAGCTGAACAGCTTCCGAATGGTGTGCATTTTTGCAAGTTACAGCATGTCTCTATGGCAACTTGGCATTCATCCATACTATTCAAAAACAGCCATAACTAGTTCACATATACTCCGAGACGCAGAAGAAAAAGACTGCGCAGTAAAGGGTTGTATCCGAGCAGACATGCTGTACATACCCCTGACACTGGGGAAATAAACAGAGAGATGTTTCTATCACATTATCTGAATTGTTTCATAAGTAGATTTATGCATCCGGTCTATCTATTCACGTAGTGTTTCCATGAAATCTGTTACCAATGACAGTTGGCACAATTCGGCATTTCAGTTTATCCGGGATTTAATTCGACACAGCTTTCATGCAATTGTTATGTATACTATGGTTCAAAATGAACCTGCTGATGAAAAACGGACACTGGCTTTAAAGGACTTCATTTGTTCATTTCATATTAACCATGTAACTCTAAAATCACGGGGAAAATGATAGGACTTTTCGTCTCGCTATATTTATGTGATGGATACCAATGTGGAACAAACGTCATTGTAAAAAAGCACTATGTCGACAGATGGGATGGACTTCTAGCCTCAAGGATGAAGGATGTATGTCATAGACTACAGGTGATAGTGCTCTGAATACAGAAGGTCACGTGACAGGGGTACTCACCTGAACATGGGGTTGTTAATCTCTCTATTCATGATCATGGCCTCAAACATGGGACCTTCCCTCACAACAAACTCGATCATTCGGTGAATCAAACACAGCAAATTCCTGAAACGGAACAATTCAGTCACCACCCGCCACGCACACGGAGGTCACGTGACACTCCCTGCCTCATTCTCACACTGTTACCAAGGCAACAAATTACAGCCTGAGAACAGCAATTTACTAACAGCCAAAAGAAAAAAATGCTTTAGTTTTTGCAGCCCCCCCTCCCCCCGCCCCCCAAACCAATTTCTCTGAATCCTATAATTATGAAAACTCCCATGTAAATGATGTTTCCTTTCAGTTTATTCTATGCCTATGAAGAATAAGGGAATTTTTTCAAGAAAAAGAATATCAATGTTTCTATTTGCCAAAAAATATTATTTAGAAGAAGCCCACGTTAGCTAAATATAACTTTCTTTAAATGAAGTCCCTCAAAATAATGTTGTTTTGCTTCTAAATTAATTTGTATATAATGGTTCGTGCCCAAAATTACGCATGAAAAAAGAAATGATGATTCCTAGGCAGGTAATTCACGAACAAATTCACACAAATATCACTCAAAAAATAACTCATAACAGTCTTTAAAACTGACACCTAATGTTATGTACATACATGTCTACTAGAGTATCTCATAGCACAGTCAATTTTTATCCACACAAAGAAAAAACATATAATACATTTCCAATGAAAAAATTTCTTCAGCACTAAAAGAGGCCATTTTCAAAAACTGACCAAAACATTTGCAGATTGATGTTAAAAGAAATTCAGTAAGAGCACAAGTTGTCTCCTTCATTTCACACACTAGGCCTACTATATATGCCGAGCAGCACTAAATCAGGTATTCTTTAAAAAAAATTTAAATACCTTCACAAGAGAGTGTTTCTGTTCGCAATATTCAAAATGCACAATAATCAATACAAACATCATTACCGTCTCGAAAGTAAACAAACCGACACGTTAAGAAATAGCTGTTATGTCCCCTCGATTTGTAATGCATTACAGAGAATGAACAGCTTCTGGAAACTGTTTTCATTTACCCCAAAAAAGAGAGAACTTTCCAATAATACTTTCTAAATGCAAAGAATCACAAGACAATGGACTATGTGGTGAATTGTGTCGGGTATCTAGCAAAGGGTTCTTTTTGCTTTCTCCAGGCTCTACTTTAGTAGTATGCTCCACCAATAAACTGAAGAGTTGCTGTTTCCATGTAAAAGTCTTGAGGATGGTGTAATCAACTGATTACAAACCCAGAGGAGATAACACCATAAATGACAAAGCCTACATTAATTGGTAATCAGGTTCTCTATCTCCAATAATTATTAAGCAAAACCTGACAAGATAAAATACAAAGTATCATCTTTTCACAAAAAATTCTTCTACACACAGAAACACAAAAAAAATTCAGTTTAAGCATAAGAAGAGGAAATCATGACATCTAAACAGACGAACAAAAAAGATATAATGATCAATAGAACATGCCCTTATCTCAACTAACATGGGTGCAAAGCAGGGGCCACTTTTAGAGAACTTGAAAATCCATTTACTTGTGAATGAAACCCCACTTACCACTGAAAATGTGTTGTCAGTGTTAAAACAACCCTGCAAGGCAGAGTGATTTGCAAGAAAAGTTCCAAAAATGAATTCACAAAGTTGAATGTAAAAGGGTGTAAAAGCGACCCCTATGTCTTATACTTTGAACATTAATTTTTGTATGTCTAAGAACCCTTTTTATTTTGCTGATTAGACGTAGTTCCTTAACAAGCTGCTCACATTTTGGCAAAGTTTAAACCATTTTAACCAACAAATTTAGTCAAGTCTGACATAGATTTAAAGACAGCATAGGTAAAGTTTACATATTAAATACAAACAATAAGTTAATTTGAGAAATTTGCATCTTATTCATAAATACATGTACAAAAACAAATGGCCCCCAAGCACTCTGTCCTGTTAGTGTTACGGATTTGAAACTATCATGGTAACCATCAGTTACCACTGGTTATTACCGTGGCGACCACCAGTTACTGCTGGTTATTACCGTGGCGACCACCAGTTACTGCTGGTTATTACCGTGGCAACCACCAGTTACTGCTGGTTATTACCGTGGCAACCACCAGTTACTGCTGGTTATTACCGTGGCGACCACCAGTTACACGATCGTAATGTTAAAAAGACAAGTTGATCCATGTGCCCAGCTTATGATTTTATACCTAGACTTGGTTCTTTTTGCTTGAGCTACTGGAAATGACCTAAAATTTCGCATTTCAATCAGTGCATTTTTTGAGGCAAATAAATGTCATAAAGTATTACTTTAGTTGCTGAAATTTACATTTTTCCCGAGGCGTATCATCATCATACTTTCTAAACTCACCTCAAAAAATCTTTCCATTAACATCAAGAGACTTCTCAGAATTGGACAAAATGTGGAACAAAGTCATTTACGAAATTTGACGTTATTTATCACACTTCTCCCTCAGACACATGCATATACAGCCTAAGTTACAGATTTTAACAGTATCTTATTCAGTGAAGAACAATAACATTTCAGTTTAAAATTTCACGAAGTATACAGCCACAATAATGTTCACAAAATTTACTATAAACTGACAGCAAAATTGAACAATTCACAAAGTATACAAAGACTGACCCACTTAATAATATATAGCATGTGCATGTTGGTGCATGTTTGTGTAAACAAGGCTGTGGAGATGTCTCATCACGCATCATGACAGTATCAGATTGGTAGAATAAATGAATGAATGCTTGGAGCTTAATGTCCTACTGAACAATTTACAGTCATATGACGAGGACGAGTCGTAAGGTGTGTGCACATATACTAGGTCTTCTTGTGGCAGGGTGTGCATGCAGCCAAAGTGCTGCTGAAATGCAAGAATCATATTGAGGACACCAGACATGACACCTCACCCAGTTACATTATACTGACACTGCGCCAACCAGTGATGTTCCCTTGCTCTAACCTCTAAGTGCCAAGCGCCAAGCAAGGCAGCAACAAGTCTCAGATTCTCAGAATGGTGACGGGCAGTAATGACCTTACTAACAGTGTAAATATTGCACTCTAAATAACATCAGTGTATTTTCCTTCCCTTATTCTGACTTAGCCATAGTGTTAAGGTACTTGTAATTTGCTACTATTTAAGCATTTCCACGAAGACTTAAACCTAACGGAGATGGCAGGAGGCAATATTTCACTGGTTACATGTGATCATTTACCAATTTTCACACTCCCTGTTGTCGCTGCTCTGGTTTCATGCTCTTTGCTGTAAGTCTTGTACTATATTCAACATATGTCAATCTATCTGCGTCGTTTTCTAATCTGTTCAAAGATCGTTCGTTGTTCCATTTGTTCTCTGTCTTAAACACACCTGATTCTCTTGAACTACCTTAATTACTCTAATTTATAAGAGAATTCAAACCAGCTACTGACTGATTGATGAAATTACTGCTGTTAAACAAGAATGTGTGTATAAATCCCTTGCATTGGTAGATGTCATTTAGTAAGTTCTTTTTTTAAGTAACAGTATTGTCATTCCTATTTATAGAAATTACACTTTCCACACACATCACTAAGTTTGGCACCAAAAATTGGCTGAGACAACCCAGGTGTTGAACCCACGGTCTCAGCCAATTTTCAGCAGTGGAGTTTGTGCTACATCCAGAAAGAGTTAGTGACTCCTAAAAACAATACTGTAACCCAAAAAACTACGATCTAAATGATTTATTTATTTGACTGGTGTTTTACATCGTTATTATCTAAATGATATCTATCACTTGCAGCTTTTAAATACTGTTAAACACGAAGAATGCCTGTTTCTCCACCTGGCCTGCCACGCTACATGAACATATCATTAAGTGGGCGCCAGTGTACAACCTTTTACAAAAGTAACGGTACCAAAAAATATATTGCTAAAAAATGATATCAAAAAATACATATTTTTCTCCCATTTTTGACCAGTTTTACCGTAATGTGAATGAAAACAAAACAAACTGGACACGCTTTCATGAGGCTCTGTTCACATAATTTTCATAATGTTTGTCAGTAAATCACATCGGGCCATGGCATCGCAGAAACCAAGAAAATATCAGCTACAAAATACATTACGAGACAAAATCTTCTTCCAGTATGCTTTTACTACTAACAACTGTAACTTCTTTACACAGCACGTCTATTCTCTGCCATCGCTATGGTTACTGACACATCTGCAGCTCATCTCTTCTCTCATCTGGCATAACCTCCAATAATTCTCACTCCCAACCATCCAACAGTTTGGCCCCTAAAACACCTTCTAAACGCCCTACTACAACCAGGGGCTAGATCTCCATAGCTAAATATATTAATGAGGACTTATTTTATCCTATTATTTTATTTCATGATACCAACAAAAATTTTCACTTCTGAAACTGTTTAAATGTGGGACATGCAGAGTTATCATAAATAAGGGTTTGATTAAATTACGACTCTGAAATTAACAAATGTATTGCAACCATAATACTTGAACCAATATTCTGTATTTGCCTTTTTATGTTCTGGTTGCTTTTTTGGGGGGGAGGGGTGGATTTTGAGATTTTTTTTTTCAATCAGAAACATTTTTTGAAATTCTTGTCAGCCTAGCCCCTGGTTATTTGCCTTCACACAACAGACAAAAGTACTGCTCCTGTTGTTGTTGTTACGTGATAAGATCACAAGTCGAAGAAGATAAAAACAGAAGATGGAGGTATACCTTTCCGTGGGGATTACCACTTTGACAACAGCGTTGGCTAACGTCTAGAGACGCGATCAAAAAACGACAGAGGGAAGGATTAGAAAAGGGAACAGATTCAAAAAAAAAAAAAATTGCAAGACAAAATCACTGAAAGCTTATTATCTTGTGCACCAAAAAACTGGAAATAAACTTGGAGTGTTTTTTTATTTGTTCACTTTTTCAATGTAGATAGAAGACTTAATTTATTTATGAAAACAATGTATGACCACCCTTTCTTAGAAAATGACCAAAAGTTAGGAAAAGTCAGCTCTTGGTGCACAAGATCCAAAGCTGGCCGTGAAAGTGCTTAATATTCAACTTCATCAACATAAATGACATATGCAATAATCATTAATGAATAAACAATGTGTTCTTCAGTGATCAATTCTTTTTCATAGGGTTGTTCGACAAGACACCAGAGTTACTCCGAGATGTACACCCAACTTGAATTCCTCAACCTTTTCGCATTTCAGGAAGCGACTTTCAGTTCAATCCATGCACATTTTCAGCCTGATTTGAGGGACAAAACTACATTGGTTGGGCTGGCCAATTTCAGGGCTTTGCAAAAAGTATAATTTTATCATTAAACACAGAATATTGCCCTCAAAATATGCTTTACTAAACATCTTACAAACAATGCAAAAACGTTGAAGAATTACTGTTCTTTACTCAGCGCTTGTCCTTCTCAATAGATATTCATGTCACCCTCCTCTCCAGGGTCAGTCAGAAGCCTAAATTATTTCTGGTGCAAGCTGTAAACTCTGATTCATGTTATAATTTCTGATTATCATAACTGGCTTCTATTGGGTTGTTGAAATCAGATGTATTTTGAGTGACAGAAGAGGCGGGACATGAATATTTAATGAGTGGGAAAAAGAGAAGACAAATTTGTTGTATTTATAAATACTTTTATAACCTTGGTATCTTGCAGGACAACTCTACTGATCAAACATCATGTATTTAAACATAAGTGAGACAGTTTGATGTGAAGCTACACAATTTACAATCCTAATGTGACTTAAATGAGGATTTAAGGATTTCTCCAAAACAACTACATGTATTTCTTTTTGCTTCCCTTTCAAAGACCACAACATCGTGGCCTATCCCACAAGAAAATTTAAACAAATTCTTCAGAACATGAGGGGAATGGTAATAACTAGAGATGCAGTAACTATTACTTTAAAAAAGTGAGCTGTCAATGTGAGAAATTTAATTCAAATTTATTTGTCAACTTAGAATGAATGCCAACAATTTAGGTCAGAATCAGTCAACTTGGTTTCACACAACAGCAGAAATTGATGCAAAAATACTGACAGTGAAATCTTACACTGCACCTCCTACAAGAGAAAATCTGCAAATATGGACTTACCTGGAATGAAGGTACAACCAAAACAGAAATCAAGACAAATAAAAACAATCAATATTGTTTCTGATCAAAACTAGCCTAAAGCTGAAGCAGTGAAATTTAGTGGTAAAGTGGACTCATGCTGTTAATCTATCTCAATGAAACCAAAGTGCCACCAGTCTTTCCATAATATATTCTCAATGGGACCAGTCACACTACAATCAGTCACTATGATCATTCAACTGATTATCAAGAGATTATCAACTGGTTGTGTGTCATTATTAATAAACACGTTATCGAACCAGTCAAACTACAACTAGTCTCTATCATCACTCACTCTGAGAAATGAACTGGTTGTGTGTCATTACCATGTTATGGAACCAGTCAAACTACAAGTTGTCTCTATCATCACTCACTCTGAGAGATCAACTGGTTGTGTGTCATTACCACTTTATGGAACCAGTCAAACTACAACTAGTCTCTATCATCACTCACTCTGAGAGGTAAACTGGTTGTGTGTCATTACCACTTCATGGAACCAGTCAAACTACAACTAGTCTCTATAATCACTCACTCTGAGAGGTAAACTGGTTGTGTGCCATTACCACTTTATGGAACCAGTCAAACTACAACTAGTCTCTATCATCACTCACTCTGAGAGATCAACTGGTTGTGTGCCATTACCATGTTATGGAACCAATCAAACTACAAGTAGTCTCTATCATCACTCACTCTGAGAGGTAAACTGGTTGTGTGTCATTAACACGTCATGGAACCAGTCAAACTACAAGTAGTCTCTATCATCACTCACTCTGAGAGATCAACTGGTTGTGTGTCATTACCATGTTATGGAACCAGTCAAACTACAAGTAGTCTCCATCATCACTCACTCTGAGAGATCAACTGGTTGTGTGTCATTACCATGTTATGGAAGCAGTCAAACTACAACTAGTCTCTATCATCACTCACTCTGAGAGGTAAACTGGTTGTGTGCCATTACCACTTTATGGAACCAGTCAAACTACAACTAGTCTCTATCATCACTCACTCTGAGAGATCAACTGGTTGTGTGTCATTACCTTGTTATGGAACCAATCAAACTACAAGTAGTCTCTATCATCACTCACTCTGAGAGATCAACTGGTTGTGTGCCATTACCACTTCATGGAACCAGTCAAACTACAAGTAGTCTCTATCATCACTCACTCTGGTAGGTCAACTGGTTGTGTGTCATTACCTTGTTATAGAACCAGTCAAACTACAACTAGTCTCTATCATCACTCACTCTGGTAGGTCAACTGGTTGTGTGTTATTACCTTGTTATGGAACCAGTCAAACTACAAGTAGTCTCTATCATCACTCACTCTGAGAGATCAACTGGTTGTGTGTCATTACCACGTCATGGAACCAGTCAAAATGCAACCTGTCTGCAACGTGAGGCTTCAGCAGGTTGTCTGTGTTAGAAGTACACAGCAATCCTGGAGACTAATGTTTTTTAGTACATCATTTTCTCAAAGCATGTCTTAAATCTTTAAAGCAGGCGAAACTTCTACAACCTTTCAGTGACCTAGTTTTGGACAAAAAGTGGAACTCTTCAATGCAAAAAGGTCAAATATGTACAACAACAACATCATAAGCTTCGATGAAAGGCGGTGTCGTGTGCGAAAACTTCTCTAGTCCATTTTCTGTAGTGGGTTACTGTTTAGACAGGTGCTTTTTGCTGCGTCTGTGGGCCACATCTGCTGACCTATTTGCAGGTTATTCACTGTTACAACAGACATACAACATCGCATCGTGGGCGCGGAATTTGCAACCTCTTGAGGGCGTAAATTTCTTTTGAGAAACAATGATGTCACAAATTTTTTTAACTTGAGAGTCTACAACTGTCATAAGTCCTTTTTGAGAAACAGCCCCCGATGACCAATATTTGGAAATTGCTGTTCAGTATGCACCAGGGATGGCAAACATACAAAAGGAACTGAAAGTGATACTTCTCCTCCTTGAGATGTAATGGGGTAAATTATTGCTACATTTCTTTTAAAGGACATCTGCTATCAAGGTTTTAAAACATTACTGCAGTGTGAATAAAAAAAGGATCAGTATATACCCTGTCCCACCACAGGAGAATTTCCTGTGACAGTAAGCTAAGCTTTTCTGTCACTAAACCACTGCACTGTCTTCAAAATACCTTAGGCTAGTTTTGATGAAACTGAACTCTTTGTTGAGTGAGGTAAGAAACAAGGTACCTTCTCCAAGTCTTCCTTCTCGTCCCTATTTCTCATACTGCCATACTTCCTCTCCGCCTGGGAGCGGCGATGCGGCTGGGCGTTGAAGGGCAGCCCCGAGGGAGGGGGAGGCATTGTCATCTCCGCTAGAGCAGGAGGAATATAGACAGGGTGGGGCGGGATAGGCACCCCCTTACCCCAGCCAAGTTTCATCTCAAATCCCATCACATCCTTACCTGCTTAGGAAACAGTTAGAAAATTCAAGAGGCATGCGCGATTAGTTTCATTCAAATACCTTCGGCCATGCGTTGGGTATGGAATTGGCTTCAAATTATAGCACGAAAACTTGTTAAGTGCGTTCATTCCACCCACAAAAAAAAAAAGAAGATTAACATGCACAAATACATGTATAAAGTTCGAGATTCTGTCATGAGAAAGACGAGTCCAAAAAGAAAATCCATCGTCATTTTTTAAACTATGTTTCTAAACCCAAAAAAATTTCCTAAGAGGAAAAATCTCACCCCTGATTATAATAAAAAATTTACAAAAGGAAATTGCTCCTATTTTTTTTCTTTCTTTTTTTTTTTTTTAAATGTATAACAGATTAAACTTTCCCCTCATTATTAGGTGCATCCACCAATTCTATAACCTTGATATTAACTATGAACAAAGTTTATTCAAGTAGCAAACTTAAACAAATAATACTTCACTAATATATCACTACTATCAGGTTAAAGGAGGAGGAATCCACAACAGAGTCTTTTGGCCAAGAACCTGCCAAATCTCCTGAAGAATGAAGGGACACAAAAGAACTGGTGGGATTGATTGATTGATTGAGTGATGTATGTTCAATGGCACACTTAAGACTTTTTCACATGTATGTCATCAGTCATGTTTCTGGGTGTAGCAAACCAGAGTAGGGACCTGACAAAACTCATTACTTAAAGCTACGGCTGAAACAGCAAGCAATGGATTTGAACACGCAACCTCACTGGTGGAATCTCAACAGGTAGCCTCATTAATCAAGGGCATGCGACACCTCAACAACCAAGCCACCGAAGACTTTAACCAAAAACTAATGGTTGGGAAACTGACTAAGTGAAGCTCATTGATTTCCCGGAAGATCTCACCTCGCAGGGTATTCATGGCCCTCTCGCCATCTTTACGATTCATGAATGCCACAAAGCCGCAGTTGCGTCCCCTACTGCGTTCTTCATCGGTTCTTGGCCACATTATTTTCACACTGGCCAGTGGTCCGTATTTTCCAAATGCTTCACAGAGTTCTTTCTCTGTCATCTTCATCCAAAACCAGAAATGGACATTAAAATCATGCATCTGAATGAATCATGCTTGACCCCCCCCACCGACCCCACTTAAGATTATTTCACTAAAACAATGTGTGGAAATAAAATACTATACAGAGCCACCCAGATAAATCCAACCAATGGAAAATCTGGTGGGCTATGCAAAGAGGTTCAAATTGCAGTAAGAAGTTATTTTCTAGTGTAACCATAAGGTACTATTAACCAAAGAGCATGGTTTGAATGAAAACGAAGAAATTTTTCATATTTGAGGCATATTTTATATGTCTTAAGAACTTCCATTTTTCCGTCAATCATCTTCAATACACTGTAGCTGAAAGTCATGATGTGCTATAGAAAAGAACAAAAGCTTACATATAATACCACAGTTAATAGCATACCTTTGGGTTTATGTTCCCCACATAAATGTTTGTTGTGTTTTCGTCACCTGGGTCAAACGAGCCTCTTGCGGAGTCGCCTATAAAGCAAACGAAAGTAATAAAGGGTAAGTTCACACCTGCATAATCAACCATCTAAAATTCCATAAAGTATAAAATAAACTCTGTAAAACAACACATCACATTTCATTCTGTTCTTCTAAAATGGAAAATCTTTCCGTTAAATTCCAAAAATCCTCAATCATGATTAGTAAAACATTAATTTAGATGGAACAACATAAAACCTAAGTTTTTGAAGACTATTATGCGCTGTTCAGGTAGGTGCACAAAATAGCCTGCCAAAATCAAAAAACTTTAATATAAAATTTTTCACTGTGTCTTTCAGAAATATATTCAGACTTTCGAGAATCATCACCTTGTCCCTTGGGAAATCCAACATCTGAGAAGAAAGCATCCAATCTTTTCTCGCTTGGGGAGTTAGGGGAGTCATCTATGCCACCATCTCTTATCGATCGCTTTAATTTGTGTCTTTCCTGACGCTCTTCCTGAATTCTACAAAAAAAAAAACAAAAACAAGGTTTTAACTCATACCCTTCTCTGACAGTCCATATACACTTCGGACATCCAACATGACACCAAAGAGAGCATAAGGCTGATTTCTGAAATGTCCATGTACACTTCAGACACCCAACATGACACCCATGCATCAAAAAGTTGACTTCTGCATTGCCCTTACACACTTAAGACACCAAACAGGACACCCCACACAACACATATCACAGATCATTCCCAAATTCTTCAACCTAAAGTCCAGACTTCTGTAATTGCATTTTCCACAAAAATGTGGAAAGATTCAAGGCTAGAGTAGTAAAGGGTTTTCAATTAAGATGTATAACATACTACTCTATAAGCAAGGCATTACATTATTCTGCTCAAAGCATGGTGGGTATCAACTCACTGTTTTAATTCCTCTTTGAACAACTCCAGGTTACTCTTCTTCTTCTCTTCCCTCTTCTTGGCAAACATTCTCTATAAAAGTGGAGATATCGCACATTATATTTATTTGATTGGCGTTTTATGTCGTACTCAAGAATATTTCACTTATATGATGGAGGCCAGTAGGGAAGTAGAGGTGGGAGGAAACCAGGGGAAACCCACATCAGCTGTCAGCTGTACGAATGTATTAAAGAAACTGGCACAACAAGATTGTAGCTACGATTGACTGTAGACCCTACAATTAAGCTTACAACTGATTTGAAAAGTTGCTCCGCTTGCACACAGGAACAGTATTAAAGAGCAATGTTAATTTTCTTAAGAGACAATGGCAATCGTACTCCAAATCGGACTCGTACATAACAGTGGCCGGTGTAAATTGACCGGGCAATAACTTCTTTTGCCTTCATTTTCAAAGATTTCTACATCACAATGATTCAGCAGCTAAGAAAAAGCAATGTGTGAAAAAATGTAACTTCTTTTTGACATGTCTGAGACAGTTAACCTAAGGCAAGCATTTGAACTTAAGGGTTAATTTTGGGGTGACTGTAGACATTTACAACTGGGTTGACCCGATAGTAATTTCACACTGTAAGTGACAAACATCATAACTTACAATTCCTTTAATTTCACACTGTAAGTGACAAACATCATAACTTACAATTCCTTTAATATCACACTGTAAGTGACAAACATCATAACTTACAATTCCTTTAATTTCACACTGTAAGTGACAAACATCATAACTTACAATTCCTTTGCGCAAGAGTGTGTCGATTGTAAGTTAAGGTTTCAACCACGATGGTGGAGATTTACAATCACCTGAGGCTTACAACCCTTAGTTGTAAGCAGCACCTGGACTTGGGTGTTCTCCAACAAGATAGTCTGCAATGCTTTTCGTAATAATAACACAAGATAATACAAGTAAATACAGGCAGTAAACGTAACTCACATTTTTTTCCTCCTCTCTTCTCTGTTCTTCTTTGGTAGACTGGAATGTACTCGCCAACTCGGCCAGTTTGGATGTTGGTTTGTAAAGACGTTCCCTTTGTTCTCTAGGTGAATCTTCTGTAACGATGAAAGGCCACAGAAGAATTGTACATGTAACAGGTTCATGTCTTTCTGAATGAACGCTAGCTCTAACACTTGGAATGCATTAACAGGTGTTATGCACCTTCTTAATTTGATTTTGGACACAGCACTACATTGGTTAGGATGGCCAGTTTGGGGGTTTCACAAACACTATAAATCTATCAATCTCCACGGAATATGTGTGAATAAATACCTTGTAAACATAAAAAAAACTTGAAGAACCATACTAATGATACTATTGTGTTATATGTATTAAGGTGGTAAAACATTACATGAAATTTTTTGTGATTTAAAGGTGGAGAAAACATAATAACGCCAAAGTTCAGATGAAAGAGTGCGAAAAGTTATTCCTAAATGTTGTCTTCAATATTTTTTCTGATTTTTCCTCAAGGAGAAAAAGACACTTGAAAATAATTTTTGTATGGTGGGCACTTGGGACCACCTTTTGGTATTAATAATCTTTGTTTAATAATGTCATAAATGAAGATGTAACACAGGTTTAATAAATATTTTTGGACTAGAATTTGTTCCTTTCAGCTAAAAAAAAATGTATTAAACCTCAATTTGGATCATATTTATATTTTTAATATGTTCATAAATATTATCATAATTTAGGTTAAATGAATGTTTGGATATAAACAACAAATTTACATTCAAATAAATTTATTAGACAAGCATCACATTGATAAATACCAAAAGCTGGTCCCAAATACCCACCATACAAAAATATTTTCAAATACCCTTTTCTGTTGAAAAAAAAAAAAAATAAAAAAAAAAATATTAAAGACCATATTTGCAAATAAGTTTTGATGCTCTTCCATCTGATTTTGGCATCATTTTTAAGTTTTCTTCTCCTTCAAGGTAAATCACAAGATATGCTCCACACGATTTTTCACCAATTAAAAACCCTCCTTTACTGCAATTTGAATCATCAGGTTGACTAGTTGAGAAATATTCCATGCAATTAGAGCTGATTATAAAGTGAAACCAAGACACAGTGAGTCAACCATTTCTGTCCTCAATGATGTGCTATAATCAATGTTGAACTACCTCTCAGGGCAAACATACACAAACAACCAAAACACGGACCAAAACAATAGCAGCTTTCCTAATGAGTCAAAATGATGGTAGCATTCCTAGTGAGACAGAACAGTGGTAGCATTCCCAAGACAGAACAGCGGTAGCATTTCAAACAAGCCAAAACAATAGCAGCATTCCTAAGGAGTTAAAACAGTGGTAACATTCGTAATGAGTCAAAACAGTGGAAACATTCTCAATGAAACAAAACAGTGGTAACAATTCAAAGACGTCAAAACAGTGGCAGCATTGCTAAGAAGCCAAAACAGTGACAGCATTTCTAACCCAAAATAGTGGTTGCATTTCTCATTAGCCAAATCAGTGGTAGCATTCCTAACAAGCCAAAACAGTGACAGCATTTCCAACGAGCCTATACAGTGGTAGCATGTCTAAGAAGCCAAAACAGTGGGAGCATTTCTAACAAGCCAAAACAGTGGCAGCATTGCTAACAAGCCAAAACAGTGACAGCATTTTCAACAAGCCTAAACAGTGGTAGCATGTCTAACAAGCCAAAACAGTGGCAGCATTTGTAACAAGCCAAAACAGTGGCAGCATTGCTAACAAGCCAAAACAATGACAGGATTTTCAACGAATCTAAACAGTGACAGCATTTCTAACAAGCCAAAACAGTGGGAACATATCCAATGAGCCTAAACAGTGGCAGCATTTCTAACAAGCCAAAACAGTGGCAGCATTTCTAACAAGCCAAAACAGTGACAGCATTTCCAATGAGCCTAAACAGTGGTAGCATTTCTAACAAGCCAAAACAGTGACAGCATTGCTAACAAGCCAAAACAGTGGTAGCATTTTAAACAAGCCAAAACAGCGGGAGCATTTTTAACAAGCCAAAACAGTGGTAACATTCCTAACACGCCAAAACAGTGACAGCATTTCCAACAAGCCTAAACAGTGGTAGCATTTCTAACAAGCCAAAACAGTGGCAGCATTTCTAACAAGCCAAAACAGTGACAGCATTTCTAACAAGCCACACAAACACACCTAAGACTGACAGGACTGAGAGATACTTACGTTCACCGGGATCATGAGATGACCTTTTCCATTTATGCTTGCCAGAGTCTACAAGCATAAAAATGGAAGCCATTGTTCAAAGGGGAACAATGATAGGTCACTCTCCACTTGCCACATGTCAGTTTACACAGCTGTTAGACTGAACCAGGGAGCCCAATTCACCAAGCTTTAAATGCCATGGCAAAAGAATGCTTTCAGCACTAGCTCTCGTGGCAATCAAGCCTATGTAAAGCCTTGTTCACAAGATTCAATTTTTGTCTTAAATTACTGGTGGTTCTCAAGTTTTCAGTTTTGTTGTGTTCTCGCTTTTCGACAGTCAGGCCAGGTTTAAAGTGTAAATGTCTTGCCTTGCCTCCCAACAATCCCCTTACGGGTGTACACAGATGTAACTCATGCGGGGGTTGGGTGGACTTCAGCATGAACACCCAATTAACCAGTGCTTGGCCCATATATCTTTTCCTCTTATGATGACCACCCATTGAGGAAGTACATGTTCAAGACTGTCAAGTCCTCAGCATGACCAGAGTTGGGTTTGAACCAGGGAATCCTACCTGACAGCGGGGACATTCTAACAATTCTGACATACCCACAGATAGTGGTAACGCGTGCTGTTTGTACTTACTGCCTTTTTCTGGGTTCACTAATCCCCCCTTGACCCAGGTTTTGCCATGTTTGCCTGAGTCTTCAAAAGATGCCAGGAATTCCTGATAAACTTGGGCTGTGGCTTCTTCATCGGCCTGTTCAAAACAGATAAAACTCTATTTTATGCACATGGATCAATATACTGGACATGAAAGTCGGCACGGATGCGCAAACAAACTGGATAATGATTTTGGCCATGGAAGAAAAGATGTTTTCAATATTCTTGTTAACAGCTACATTGGCAGTATTAATATGTCTTGTATTTCTTTCTCAGTGTGTAGTCGTCGTCACAGGACTGAAAAATTGTTAAGTACGACGTTAAATCCCAAGTACTCACTCACTCTCCGTGTATAAAGATTCTCAAAATTCTAACACCCGCCTCTCAAAAAACATGGCGCAGATTTCAAACTCCCATTTCCTTCCAACTTATGGCAGTCTAACTCATCTCCTCTGCTCATTTACATGTAATTTTACTGTCGGATCTCTGATACTATCCTCACTGATGAAACTAATTAACTCGCTGCGTTGTGGTCACACTGATCAGGTTGACTGCTGGAACCTCACCGTCAACACCCTTTTTTTAGTGTCATGTGATCTACATGTACTTCTGGGTTTGAAAGGCAACTGAGTTTTAGCACTGAAATCCTTGAGAAAACTATGCCAAAAAGGCATAAAATAGAACTCGTATTTTTAGTTCAGAGAAGTTTGGGTGCCGTCAGCGTAAATTTCACTGAGATCGGTCACATCGAGTTGGAGTTCGCAGATCTGTGGCCCTTTGTTTGAGAGGCACTGATGCAATGAAAGTAAGAATTCTGAAATAGCACACAGAGTCCATCTAGATGGACTATAGTGTAAGTGTAACTCATTAGGCATCCACAAGGAAAGCATAACTCAAACATTGCTTGAATAATTGAGGCAAACTTCAGTGACCAAATATTCCCATATTCCCAAGTTTGAGACAAAATTTTACATCAGGCCTTTCCGTTGAAAAAGTTATCACAACAGATTCAAAAGGAGCACTTGTTAACAGGATGTTTGCAAAGGCCACTGACAATAAAATCAAGGCTAAAACTCTCATTTTCCAAAAAATCCAGGCCTTGAACTGACCACTGCTAATTTCCAGGAATTTCCAGGCTTTCAAAGCCGCATGTGAACCTTGTGTACATGTACTGCTTAACATATTAAATGCGTTTGAATTCCACAGTTTTTTTTTTTTTTTCAATAAAATGCTTTTTGCGTACTGGTAAAAGTATGTTTTACTTATTTACATTTCTTTTGAGTTATTTTTGTGTTTTCTGAGACTCACCTTTCTACGGAGGTCCTCTTGTTCTTTCTTTGATAATGCCTTTTTGCCAGCATTCATTGTTCCAATGCTGAATGCTTTCAGTTTACTCTCTGGTATAGACTGAAAGTCAAACAGATGTTGCCAAAATATGTTATCCCGAAAAAAATACAAACATTTTATTCTGTAAAACTAGACAACCTGAAGTATTAATGGCATATGTCTTTCATTTGTAGGAGACTTGTTTGATAAACAGCCAAGACCTTCGTTAAGTACAAAATTAACACTGTTTGCATTGAGACTCCAGCAACGCTAGGCCAGTATAACAGGAGTTGGAGTCTTTCTGGGCTAAATAGGGCCTGAGAGAGATACGAGTAGGGGGGCGCTCATGCGTAAACTGGAAAGTGGGATTAGAAATCATTCCATTCGCCCAGCACTCATGCACGAAGGCTGTGTACCGCCAGGGTCCTAACCCCAACTCCCAGTATATGCGCAAGAGCCCCATGCGGAACTCCCGAGAACTCGTATTTCTCATAGGCCCTATATTGTTCAATGTTGTTCCTAGCCCTATACCATGTATACCTTAATTCCCAAGTGACATGCATCTTTCACTTTGTCATCTGTTTACCACTGATTTATGCAAGTGAAGTGTCCACACGCACACAGCCTTGTGCGAAATTATTAGTGATAACACATGGGAACACCCACCTGGAATTGACAGCTGAGACGACTAAGACTACGGACAAACAAATTATTTGGTGCCCAGTAGTATATTAATTTATTTATTTATTTATTTATTTGATTGGTGTTTTATGCCATACTCAAGAATATTTCACTTATACGACGGCGGCCAGCATTATGGTGGGTGGAAACCGGGCAGAGCCCGGGGGAAACCCACGACCATCCGCATGTTGCTGCAGACCTTCGCACGTACGGCCGGAGAGGAAGCCAGCATAGTAGTAGTGTATTAAAGCCAACAAGGGAAGTACAGAGGTATTCAAGGTAAGCTTATGGAACAAGACAGGTCTGTGATAGTATGCGGAATCACAGCCCTACAGAGCTACTCCCTGCCGGTTTCTTATGTAGTACTATGTAGCCGACTCTCCGAGCAACTGAGGTACGAATTGACCCCCTTTATTCCACAACTACAAATCTTTGCAGCTGGCCATTTTACCCATCATAATTTGTGTTTGAACGTCACTTTGCAGGAAAACTTCATTAAAAAAGAAATTATCCAAGCGACATTGAGTAAAACAGATTTTTAAAAATTAGGTTAAGTCCCTAACGTTGTTGTTGTAACTCAAATGTTCACACCATCACCATAACGAGTGCTAACAAACTGAAATTCAAATCAAACATGAAAAAGATATGCTATCGGCTATGCAGCGTAAGATGAGTAAAGGGATAAAGCTACCTTCATTTTGGGCGAATCAAACATGCTTTTGCCCGGAAAACTCATTTTGGAGGTAAAATTCTGTGCTCTCTCTCTCTCACGCTTAGCCAGCCATATTTCTCTGCGTGTGGAATGAACTCTCCTTGGCAGATGTATCATATGCCTCCTCATAAAAGAAATGAGGGCATCTGCGCAAAGGGCCCCGATTGTTCGAGTATCCCCACTAGATGGCGCTATTTTTCATTCGTCTGCAGACGAAATTTTGTTCAGTGTCAAACTCAAAACGGGAGAGTAATGCGTTGAAATTTGAGTTATCTAAATGAATAAGCCGGATCGGAGCATCTCTTGTGTGATTAAGGACGCAGGGCCGAAGGGTTTGCCTGTTAGCCGTCCTCCGCAGAAATCTGCAGAGGGATAAACCAAGGTAATTTAAAATAGATAGGATGAAAATGTTTTTCAAATTACATGTATTGCATTGCATTTTCACCCTAATACAAATTGTATCATTCTGTGGATTCAAATGGCCAATAAATACATGCACACTAAACATCAAAGTAAGTCCAGTCACCTGCAAAAACACAAAGAAATGCGATACCATTTGACCAGTCATTAATCGATGTTATGCAAATGAGGTGTACAAACAACCAAAAGTCTTAGTGTTGCTTTGGTAGGCCTAATAATTTTAAGATGGGTTAATATAACACATTTCAACTTCAGATTTGCATGAATTCTTTTATTGGTGCTAACACAATACAAGCTGGTGACGACCAAGTAAATGTAAAACAAGAACTATAGATCATCCTCCTGGGCTCTTATTATGCTGAGAGTGATAATCTGGCTTCTCAACATGTATTACATATTTGAAATCGCAGACATCCGGGCATTTGCTGTTTTATGAGCACCAATATTCTCACTTGCTCATCCACAGCAGTGAAAACATTGTCTTGTCTACTGTACAGTGGCTGCCATCTCCAGAACTAACGAACTGCGATGTTATAATTTTTCACGAACAGATGTGATTGCCATGGATGTTTTGGTTCAGCCAGTCTTATATCAAGTCAGTTAACTACAGAGACCACATATGCATGTGAACAGTGGTAAATGTTCTTTACTGTCAAACTGACATACTTGGAACTGGTTTTCCCCCCAGCTCAGCCCAGTTTCCTCCCACTATAATGGTGGCTGCAGTCATATTAAGTGAAACATTCTTGAGTACAGCATAAAGCACAAATAGAATAAATAAATTCAAATCTTAATGTTAAAACCTTTGAATGGTAATAATTCAGATTGTACTTATGTTTTTCAGGCAAGGATGGGAGGTCGGCAGACTCGACCCAGTTTTCAGGATCAGGACTGGGGTGATGCGGATGATGTTGGGTCCCCACAGGCCGTGGATATGGACCGGATACGCACTGCCGCTGACTGGACACAAGTCTACACGTGCGATATCTGCTCCTGGGTCAGTGGCATCTGCTCTATGTTTCATTTTGATCCAGATGTGAATTTCTGCTTACAGTCTAAACCAAGGAACAGAGTCAAGCAAGTTTACATTAGAAACATGCAGCCTCATAGCACACAAGGCTACCAGTTTCTTATTCAACCAGATGTCGATGAAAGACACACCAGAGGCTTCCTTTTTAAACGAACACCATCAGCCAGAAAGCGTATCATGAAATACCGCAAGCAGAGTCGTGGAAAGCTGCTCATCAAGAAGCTGACAGGGCATGGAGAATACATCTTGCCGTTTCGCGTTCCTGAGTGGTATGTGATTGGATTCAGGGATAATACAGCCGTTGTGCAGTTTACAGACATGGGGACTGGGGATATACAGTTTCTGGTGGTGGACGTAGCTACTGGGCGCGTGCGATCGACGTTCAAAGATAGCTTCACTCGGCACCCTTGCCTTTACGAGGCTTACATCAGCCCGGATGCATCTCTGTACTTACTGCGGCCAAATCTTCTTTACGCTGTCCGTGGCTTCGAGGATCCCTTCAGTGAACTTTGCTTGACGAAAGACATACGCGTGATCAGTATAGGCACTGGAGTCAGTCACGTGACACACTTGATCAAAGATATCCACCAGTCAGAATACTGGTACAGCATTGCTTTTGACCCTCGCTACAAGTCAAGCCGCATCGCCTTCGGTAACTACACATCTCAAAGATTCCGAGACTGTATTGCGGTGTACGATCTCAAGACTAAGTCAGTGCTGCATCAAACCAAAGACCGCGTTCACGGCAGCCATCATATAGCATTCAGCCCTGGTGGTGCTGTTTTGGCATCGCTGACAAACGTTTTGATGACGCTCAGGCTGGACTTGATCAGCCCTATGGAGGTTTACCTGTACAACCCGGACTCGTTAGAGGTCCTGCACTGTGTTGTACGCAATGTGTTCATGAACAACTTCTACGCAGGTATCACGCCAATTTTCTCATTCACTGGTCAGTACATGGCTCTGACCGGCCCCTATGGGGCCTCCATTTCTGTGTATAAACTACCACTAGACCAGAGTTTACAGAATCATTGCCGCATCTTGCTAAGAAAGGTTGTGCCACCTGAAGGAATTGCATCTTTGCCACTGCCAAACAGACTGATCAACTACCTTCAGTTTGGTCCAGTGTATGATTGAAATAGAAACGTGTTTTATACTTTAATAAAAAAGGGGGGAAAAAGAAACATTATAACTTAATGGAAATATAGCTTTTTTGTCCACGTGGTCATGTTAGATCTCTAATTAAAGAATTGGTCAGGTGCGCATAAAGAAAAGCACACACCTGGAGTCCACTTTACAAAAAAGTCAAAAGATTTGCCCAGGGTAACTTCCATGACTTCAGATAGTGAACAGATTTGCAACATTGTAGTGTAAATCGTCAACCTTTTCAACCAGCAAAGCACTTTATCAGTGGAATTTGTCCATACAATTACTATGAAACTGATGCAAAAAAGGATTTATTTGTGTCATTATATATAGAGATGGAAGCTTCGTAAAACTGTGCAGATTATTTCTGTACACTCCACAGTTCTCTAAGAATGTTTCAAAATATTGGCTGCAGAGGCAGTTGAAAAGGTTGAAGAATTAGGCTAAGTGTGGTTGACATAGAGTTGTGCCTGCCTTGTAAAATGAGCCACTGGGGAAATGGTGAAATGTTTTTGTTAAAGATTGAGCAGGAATGTAAGTTGTACGAACAATGTATTTATAATGTGATTCCTTGTACTGCCAACAATGGCCCGTGTAATTGAAGTCGATTAATCAAAAAGGGGCTTCGTATATAAATTGCTCTGCCTTGAAGCCCATGGCATGTACACCAATAATTTGTTTAATTTGTTAAATAAGTTTTTCTAGTCATTGCCTTTGATACAAATATTGTAACATAACAAAAGTACCATGTCAAAATGCACAGTACACTAAAGTGCGGTATTCATTTGCACTATTGCTATCATTTATTTAATTTGATAAAAGGCCAGTATAAGTTCTCGTATATGAAATATTTATGTACTACAAGTATACTAATATGTAATTAAGAAAGAAGAGTCCTCCATACATGTAGATACATGCAATGAGAGTGGAACTAGTCATCCAACACAGTCATCACAGCATATTTATAGGTTTCATAATTTGACTCTACTGTATACATACACGTATGTACAATTGTTTCCTGTCAGGTGTATTTTTATGGTTTACATGTAAATGATTATGACTCCTGCTACATGTATCTCTGAGGTCTGTTAGCCTAGAACCATATACAGGTAGATATTCCCCGCTTTAACAAACTGACTTCACATTTCCAATTTTTCTTCTACAAGCCCCAACATCTGACAGCACAATGATGTCAGCAAGGTCACTCGCATCACATCACATTTCATATGTGACAACGCTACGTCCTTTGTGACGTCATCTTGCATTTCAACGCAGTGATTGAATTCAGGCCACAGGTGTTCACATTATTTACCTACATTAATGATGTCGTGTATTGGGTCCGCACAAAATCTGAAGAAGGTCTGCCAACAACCATGGGCTTCCCCCGGGTCTGCCCGGTTTTCTCCCACCATAATGGCGTAAAACACAAATCAAACAAATTAAAAAATATTGCTTCCACATTAACCACTTAGATACGTCAACATTCATTAACATAGTAATAGTATTATAATACATGTATGTCAATTCCTTAAGTTTGAGCTGAAATGGGAAGAATGAAATGAATCTGAGATCTAGCATTTATTTATATTACTATACTCCTTACAGCGCATGTGCCACTTTCAATGCTTGCTCTACATCTCTGCCACCACTAGACAAGCTTGACCTTTGCAGCTGGTCTGACGCAGGTACCAGTAGGCTTAGCCTCGTCACTAATACCCTCACACGGAACTATAATCAGCTTTCGTCAATAAAATTGTTTCAGGTGTTGGTAAGAATCACATTGTGCATATTATAAACATGGAGAATGCATTTGTATCAGGTATTGTCAGAGGCAAATGTTTAATCAGAGCATTCCTTTCTTCCTTCCTCATCACCGTGACAAGTGGTGGCGGAGCCCAACACAGACTGCACCTGTATGTACGTGTAGTGTCCCTACTAATAGGTAGAAATGTCATGTCTCAATAGAACTAGATAACATACATGTATGTACTGGTATACACATTCTAGACCCATAGAAACATTCATTCACTGTGTGTCAGTGTTTTTTTTTTTTTTTTTTCATGCGAAGCTTGTCATTGAGTAACATAGGCAGTGACATTTTGATGATATGCTATATTACAACAGAAATGCAATAATGTTCATGTAGATGCAGGTTTTGAAATCATGGAATAATGGAATTTTTTTTCCAGTGGAGTTAAGTATATAACCGAGGAGAAAGCTTTTATAGGGGTGTGGTCACACAGTGTCAGATACTTGTATAATACATGTAAATAGCTGGGATTTTTCTCTGTCTTCACCAATCAGAAGACTAACATCTATGTGCCACAGCCTTTTTTTCACCCTCATTTTCACTGCTATTTGTAAATTTGGTTGTTCTTTGAATAACATGTAGCTGCTTCTCTGCATGTCTGCAAATTGATTTTCCATCCCCGTCATTTTTGGCAAAACACTCATCTATTCTAAAGTATTCAATACATTTTCCAAAATTATTGGTCTCTTTTTCTTTTTTTTTTATATCTAAAATCCACTGTTTTGCTAGTAGCGTAAAGTAGGGTGTTCATTATTGTTTTTTTCGTTAGATAGGCCCAGAATTACCATAGCATTGCTATTGCGCAAGGCCTTAAAAGCTAGGATTAGTGACTGTGGGCTTTTCTGGCCTCTGCCAGGTTTCCTCTTGCCATAATGCTGGCCACCATTGTATATATGTATGTGAATTACTCTAGAGTAAGCATGGTAAGGCCTCTGCCAGGTTTCCTCTCGTCATAATGCTGGCCACCATTGTATACGTTTATGCGAATTACTCTAGAGTAAGCATGGTAAGGGGAAAAACACCAGTCATATGTAATAAATGAGATAGACCCAAATCCAAGTGTACATTAGACTAGCATTGAGATCTCTGCTGTGAGATTGATCATTCCAAGACCATGTTCCCAGATTTTCTTTCCACGTTTACTGTGAAAGTTCAGAGAAAGAACGAAATACATGTAGAGCTCACACAAATAGTTTTCATTGTCAGATTTGCTAGCAATTGAGGTGTTCATGCACAAATCACACAGGTATATACAGTACTTGCACCTCTACACTGCTTGGAATTAATTCTGTACAGGTGTACATGTATTGTAAGTTGCAACTGAAAGTTGTAATTGCTCAAGATGTTATTCATTTATATACTGAATGTCAGATTCAGGGTAATGCTATTCTATAATGTTGTATTTAAGGTCAATTACTGACAGAGTACACTTAATTCTTCAATCCTCACTTTTACTTGGGTAGGTTTTTGCTCTGTGGCTTTTAGACATTTTTTTACATTACTTTTTGAAAGATAAACCATTGACAATAACATCCAGTGCCCAGGGTATCCTTACAGTTGAAAGCAATAAAGATGATAAAAGAAAGCAAAAAAATTAATAAATCCTCCAGGAAAAGTCCCATGGAAAGAAATTTCTGAACAACCTGCACGCACCTTGCCAGAACTTGGTGAATTCAAAACTTGGAGAATGTTTAGTTGAGTTGTTTGCTTCAGAAGTTTAAATGACTGGATATCTGATACTGGCTTTGATATATCTTCACATCAAATGACTTTGGGAATCAGAGCATGCCAAATATAATGATGAGTTTGGAATTAGTTAACAATAGTGAAATTGTCCGCATGGAAGTGAGATAGACTGAAGCTGTGTTTTAATAGTAGTGCCTCAGCCTAGCTTGGGCTAGTATGCGTTGTCCGTCTGTACATGTGTATTAAATATTCTGCCATTTAGATTCATATGTGTCTAGTATACCAGGCAAAAGCTCTCCAAAGGCAATCCAGGAGTAAGGCACTTGTCAGCTCATAGTTTGTATGTGGTCTTTTGTACAATGATTATTGAACAGTGAGAGCGTGTTACACCTAGCTAGTTACCTCAGTTGCAGACCACAGAAATAATTGTTCATTCTCGCACTGAAAGCTTTTTTATAGTCTTCTTCGAAGTGCTGTGTCCTGTAATGTTAACATGTGGAAACTTACCCTAGGATCATAATTGTCACAGGTATAGCTGTGTTAAATACAATGCATAATGTATCAAATATCTGTATGGGGGTTTTGAAACCTATAAGAAATGTTTTGCGTACGTGATGAAATTTTTACAGAATCATAAGTATGTGTACAGTATGCGTGATCACACTTCCATGTTTAACATGTAGATCACTTTGTAGACATTTCAATAAAATTTGTTATGTTTATACTCTGTGGATAGAAATCTCAGCAGTTTGACCCCTGTTTTGACTATAGTCCGCTTTGTTTTTGTAAACACCAACCAGCCACCCTTTTCGGCGGCATTCTCAGAAGTGTAAATACCTGAGTGTTGGGGAGGGGATATTTTCGAGAGTCTGAAATTCTAGAGTGTCAGAAAATCCAAATGTATTATGGTATATACATGTATTTCGCTGGTTTTCAGTTATTTTTGAATGTTTTTAAATAATTTTAATTGTAAATTTGTGACTTTTTACATCAAACATAATATGTTTATTTCATTTGCTCTATTATGCAATAATGTAAAAAATCTTTTACTGAAGATGGAGGTCAGTCTTGAGGTTGGGAGTTCACCACCGACCTTTGGCAAGATATTGACAAACTTTCCCACATGTGCAGTACAGATGTGCATGGCGTAACGGTAGAAGACAAATAGACGTCAAGTTGCGCCAACAGCCTCACGGGCCAAGTTGATTGCCTTTTTTTTTTTCCACCAGGGCCCATGTACCTTGTACGTCAGTGCATGGACACTTGATACCACTAAGCCATTTCTTGCTTCTCCAATATATGAATATAAACAATGATCGTACAAGGTATTAAACACTGACTGGCTACAACCACAAGCTACATGTAAAGGTGGAGAAAACATAAAAACTGCATAAAGCTGAAAAATTAGTTGTAAATGTGGTCTTCAAAGTGTTTTTTTATTTTTCTTCAGAGAGAAATTGTGCGTATGGTGGGTATTTGGGACCGCCTCTTGGTACATGTTGTTACTAGAAACCTGGATTTAGATCGTATTTATTTTTTTAATATATTCATAAATACTATCACGTAAATTCAGATGAAATGCATGTTTATATAAATGACAAATTTACATTAAAAAAAAATTATGGGCCATGCATGACATCCTTATTTAAGCCATTATTATGCAAAGGTTATATATACCAAAACGTTTCCTTCCACCATAAGGCTTGCCGCCATCATATAAGTGAAATATTCTTCAGTATGGTGTAAAACACCAATCAAATAAATAAATATATACCAAAGGTGGTCCCAAATATATGTACCTTCTATACAAAAGTTTTTTCAAATTATTGTTTCTTCTGAAAGAAAAAATCTAAAAGAAATATTGAACACCATATTGGCAAATAAGTTTTCATGCTCTTTGATTTTATTTTGGTATCATTTTTAGGTTTTCTTCTAGCTTAAGCAAGTTCTCAAGTCAATAAACAAGTGTATTTGGCAGAGCTTTAGCAGTAGCTACATGTACGTGTTACAAAATGTGAACACCTTTCCGATGTGGCACACAGAAATCATTTTTGATCTATGCTTGAAGGAAACCTGCAGATGTACTCAGGTTTGATCATGCTTGTAAACCTGCTGACATTGTACATGTATATCCAGGGGGGTGAGGTGGCCGAGGTGGGTAGCACGCCAGTGCGGCACAATGACCCAAGAGCGTCTCACCAATGCAGTCGCAGTGAGTTCAAGTTCAGCTGATGCTGGCTTCCTCTCTGGTCGTACGAGAGAAGGTCTGTCAGCAACCTGCAGATGGTCACGAGTTTCCTCCAACCATAATGCTGCTGCTGTCCTGTATTCTTGAGCACGGTGTAAAACACCAATGGAATCAATAAATTTATGTATATCGATTTGTACACGTCTGACATCAGGACATACACACGGTGTCTACTTCCAGCAGACTGGTCTCATCGCTGCTTTATTTACAGTGCTACCTCAGTGGAACACAGTGCCGCCTCAGTGGAACATATTGTCGCCTCAGTGGAACACATTGCCAATTTATTTATTTATTTGATTTGTGTTTTACAGCGTACTGAAGAATATTTCACTGATCAGACGGTGACCAGCATTATGGCGGAAAGAAACTGAGAAGAGCCTGGGTAAAAGCCACGACCATGCGCAGGTTGCTGGCAGATCTTCACACCATAATTCCAAAGACACCACCCACAGCACACCTGCCTACCCACCAACATAAATTATAAATGAATGCACATCCATATATATGCGTTTCATACTGTACATTTTATTCATCACAAAACACACAGTGTGTGTTTATAGGCCAAACCAAGTGGGTAAAATAATAGATTCCTCAACACTGTACAAAATTGAATGTGAGTGAACAACTGCCATGGCATGGGTCGTACACCTGCAAATTGCATGTGCAGCCATGAGAGTGTCGGCAAGACACTAACTTGATTATGACCGGCTAAATCTCCACTGAATAATAAACTACGTGCACATTTCACGCTATGCGCTCGCCACAACACAGAAACAGTGGTAAGTGTAGCACAAAGTGAGGTTTGAACTGCAAGACACAGTCTGCTTTCCATGGCTATTAAAACGTTTTACTGGCATTTTCACTTTCTCGAATGTTCTTGCCACAAGTCACTATGGAGGGACTTACACCATTTGCAATGTAGCATTTGACTCAAACGGAAATTTAATATGGCAAACATTCTGACGCTAGATTTAGTCACAAAGGCAGAGTGAAGCTTAGCATATCGACCTGAAATTCTAAGTACAAGATCTCGCAACATTTCGACTAACAAGTAGCAAGACGGAAATGCGAATGTGGTTTACTGCCTCACTGGTCACATGATAACAGCAGAATAACATGAGCTAACAAGTTTTGAACCTAAGAGCTAACAAGTTTTGAACCTAACAACCCAATTAAAGCAATTTTCACACACATATGCTACGCTGGTTTCCTATTTCTTTAAGTGCGAGAAAGAAGTTTGAAGGCTTTCCTTAGACTGAATATTTGCATGACTGACATGAGCTCCAGAATGTGGACATTTTAAACTTCCCTGTTTTTCAATCAGCCATTTACTTTCCAAGACACCATGTTAGTACAATATGTTTCTGACTAAAAAATACAGGTTGCAAATAAATCCGCTCTTCTTGGATCTTCAATTTTCACTTTTTAACATTTGCCCTTTTAAGGTTACTTTCCACTAAATCTAGAGCCTACACCAATACCAATGAAGAAAGTTTCAGAAGCCTCTTTTGATGATTCAGTGAAGTCATTCTTTACAGCATTCTCTAAAAAACAAAAACACAGTTTAAAATATACTGCAAATACAATACTGAGAAATGAGTGTAAGCCTCACGGTCTTTTTTTCATGACAATATAATACGTCACAAACTCACAAAATGCGATGGAAATACGCTATCAGGCATCACAAACTTTTACACATTGCAATGGAAATATGCTTAAAAATAATAGCCAAGTACTAACAAAGCTTGTCTCTGTGTATTTGAACAATCCATAAGTGATTGACATGTAGGTAAAATGAAGTTTCAGGATGGAAAGCCCTTGGTAACTCAGTCCAGCAACAAATCCAACACCTCACTCTCTGTCTCGCATTCACTGGCCAAAAACTGCACATGTACAATCTGAAATGCTATGAGAGTCACACTTGTGCTCCCTGAAGTGCAAGTCTCCTACACAACATGTGCACACTTTTCCTCTTCACATTTGTAGACACTAGTAAACAGCTGCTACATAATATTCAAAAAGGCCCGCATAAAAATTAGCACACAATGTCTTTGCGGTCACTGAAGATAATCATCCAGACACTGTCCACTGTCGCTGATCATTTATTCCATGTGTAGGTACGATCATGAACTCGCTCACTCAAAAACATACAATGAAATATATATAATCAGCTTTCACTGTCAACGTATCATATAGCCGCTCTATGACAGGGAAATCCACACATAGCCTGTCAATCAACCAGAGGTCAGGAAGAGGTGGCGAAAATTCTGCGTTCAATCAAAGAGACATGTTCCTGCCTTCTATGCTGATAGTCACTGCTCTTTGGTTTTTCGATCCTTTCTTCTTTTCCTTGAAGGCCCTGATGTGTTTCTCGTAACGGGTCACTGCTTTCTTACCACCACCCTGGAAACCGACACATTTTTTCGTCAGAGCACTTCAAAAAAACGAAAAGCCAGCTTCGCCATTCTAATTGAATGGAGTTTTACGTCACACTCAATAATGTTTCACTCACCAACATCAGAAACGTGCCTGAGAAAATGCCTGGTTCAAAATTTAAGCCACACTCGATCACTGGACCTTATAGATCAAAAGCTTCTGGGCTGAGGGGACTGTGGCTGAGTGGCTAGCATGTTAGCGCAGCACAATGACTCAGGAGCCTCTCAACAATACAGTCACTGTGAGTTTAAGTTCAGCTTATGCTGGCTTTAAAATCTGTACATTAAGAAATAAACCCAAACGTTTCATGTATCCTTTAATATTTATCAATTTCCCATGTTATTTAAGGCAAACAAAATACTAATAAAAAAAATAAAGTATATATATATATCACACACTGTGCAGAAAAGTAGTTCCGTTTCTCTTTTTACTCTGACCTTTTGTACAACCTCTTCCACATTCCAGCGTGGCCTGACAACGTAGTCCTTATGAGATGGGTTAGGGACCCGTGCTCTGTAGATCCAGCCGGGGTCTCCTGGACGCAGAGCCCTACAACATCATAACATCACAGTAGTATAGATCACACATGAACAGGGGACCAAAGGAGAACAAATAGGGGACCAAAGGACAGCTATAGAAGAGTTCTATGACCTACTTCTGGCAGCCATATTGGAGTACTGTGGCCACATACCACAGGACTCCAATATGGCCGACTGGATATTGTTCTGTGAGGGTGTCCTGTACAAACAGGAGTTTCTCTACACTGGACATATACTATTCACTGTTAAAAAAAATCTCTAAATATTTAAAGAGACTGCAGTGTGATTTATCAAACCATCAAACTGTCGAAGATTGTCCTGACAAAAAATTAAAGTGCTGCATACATGTAAGGTGAAAAGAGTTTGAAATTCCTGCAAAGAAGTCTGACACGTCTGATTTATACCTTATTACTGGATGGCTTTAAATTTGCCAAATTCTATGGGAAAACAATATGTCTTAATTCAATATTTACACTAAAGGTTCGCATGTCCTTATTAAAACTTGGTCACTTGTAGACGTACTAGATGACCATGCTAACTCTGTGTAGATTAGGCTTACTTACTTCTCTTCTCCTGCCAGAGCTTTGTCTATGTCTCTCCTGGGAGTCTGGGAGCCGTCAGAGCTGGGGACAACAAAACAAAATGTCACACTGATTGTGTATCACCACATACATATGTCTCTTCTGGCAACTATCTGAGCTGGAGACAACAAAACAAAATGTCACTGATTGTGTATCACCACATACATGTCTCTTCTGGCAACTATCCGAGCTGGGGACAACAATGCAAAATGTCACAATGATTGTTTATCACAACATACATATGTCTCTTCTGGCAACTATCCGAGCTGGGTACAACAAAACAAAATGTCACAATGATTGTGTATCACAACATACATATGTCTCTTCTGGCAACAATCCGAGCTGGAGACAACAAAACAAAATGTCACACTGATTGTGTATCACAACATACATATGTCTCTTCTGGCAACTATCCGAGCTGGGTACAACAAAACAAAATGTCACAATGATTGTGTATCACAACATACATATGTCTCTTCTGGCAACTATCTGAGCTGGGTACAACAAAACAAAATGTCACACTGATTGTGTATCACCACATACATATGTCTCTTCTGGCAACTATCTGAGCTGGAGACAACAAAACAAAATGTCACTGATTGTGTATCACCACATACATGTCTCTTCTAGCAACTGTCTGAGCTGGGTACAACAAAACAAAATGTCACAATGATTGTGTATCACAACATATATATATGTCTCTTCTGGCAACTATCCGAGCTGGGGACAACAAAACAAAATGTCACACTGATTGTGTATCACAACATACATATGTCTCTTCTGACAACTATCCCAGCTGGGGACAACAAAACAAAATGATTTCTACAAATGGCATGAAACTACATTATTCATTAAACAAGTCGAATTCAAGTTATCATGATGACAGACTGCATCTGCTTTACAAGGTTCTTAACAATTCATAAGGTGATATACATCATAGTCATATTCGGTCGGAGGTCTCTTAATAAAATTCCAGAGATGTTCACAGTTAACTTGAAAACAGCTTCTGTATCCTTCAAATTCTACCTGGTTTCTCTCCGACTAGTGTCAATGCGTGATGAAATATTCTCGAACCCTGCATACATATCCATCCCAGTAAATACCTGGGACTGCTTGCACAAAGGGATCATAAGCTTGCACAAAGGGATCATAAGCTTGCACAAAGGGATCATAAGCTTGCACAAAGGGATCATAAGCTTAAGCTGATTGTAAATCACTAAGATCATTATCCAAAGCTTGATTTACAATTAACACCCTCGTGCACAAAGGGATTGCATAATAGTACAAGCTACAATAGTCCTACAAGTAACTTACAGTCAGACATTACAATCAGGTTTAGGGGCCTCCGTGGCTCAGTTGGTTAGCGTGCTAGCCCAGCGTAATGACCCAGGAGCCTCTCACCAATGCGGTCGCTGTGAGTTCAAGTCCAGCTGGTGCTGGTTTCCTCTCCGGCCGTATGTGGGAAGATCTGACAGGAACCTGCGGATGGCTGTGGGTTTCCCCTGGGCTCTGTCTGGTTTCCTCCCACCATAATGCTGGCCACCATCGTATAAGTGAAATATTCTTGAATATGGCGTAAAACACCAATCAAATAAATAAAATAAATACAATCGTGTTTACCCTGTTGTAAATACATATATTTACTATCGCCCCTAAATTAACGCAGCTACAATCTCTTTGTGCAAAAACACTTAGTAAATGAACAACTGTTATCGCTTACCTCAGCCGCCTCTTCTTAGGCAACTGTTCATAATCTCTCTGCTGACGTTCTTCTCTGCTCAAATTCTTGAAATTTGACGTCAGGTTAAATATTGGCCTTGACCATTCATCTAAAAAAGAAAAGGTGAAAATGAATTACCTGACATATAGTAAATTAATTACAAGGACTATTGTATGGAGGGATTCAAAAGAAATTCCTTCCCTCATCATAGATCATCAAAAAGACTTTGGTACATTTGCATTTCGTTCCTAACTTGGCTTGGGATTTCACTTTCTTTTCTAGAACAAATTTGAAAGAAAGAAAGAAATAAATACCATGACAATACGGTGACATGGCAGACTTTTCACAAAACGTTTTTCAAAGAATGTTTCTGATTAAAACACGAGTTTTCAGAGCCCCAAGATACACCAGTCATGATAGAGAGAATAATAGATGATGTCCTCATCTCTGATGATTGAAATACACAAATGAGGCCTTTTTAAACCCGTCGAAAGAGTTCAGGTGTTCAGAATTTTGGGATCAGAATGAAAAAGGCTGATAGTTTTGCGAATCAAAAGGGCACCAAAATACTCATGTAGATTAACCTTTGACAGGGTCACCTGATTTCAAATTCTAAAATGAAACAGTTCTTCAAATATGGTTTTAAAATGAAAAACTCATACCTCTTAAAAAGTAGTATAGCTCTGTCAATGTTAAAAAACTTAAAACGTTTAAAATTTCAATGTTTTGTTTTAACAGGTTTCACCTCTTGTGGTGGTTACAAGAAGTTTTTAACAGTGAAGTGATTGAGTAGATGTATGTATCACGGTAACGCCACAGAGATGACTGGACAGACAGGATGAGTGCCGTAACACAATATAAACTGTGATACTGTTATATAAAAGAGCTGCCACATGGAGGCCCGAGTAGGATCTTACTGATGAGTTTGCCGGCTCTCTCCTTGTTTTCCCTGGTCTCTTTAGGGTGTTTGTACAGGTACATGACGGCTTTACCAATGCCACTGGACTTGAGGGTGTCGGAGCTCATCGGAGGGAACTGGGAAGAAGAGATACAAACAACATAATCATTGAAGTCAGGACCTACTCAGTCGGGATGATCTTTCCTTTATTTATTTCACTGCTCTGGCTGCTGCTCTCTGTCTGGTTTCCTCCAGGCTTTACTCTCTGCCTGGGACCCGTTTCACAAAGTACACGTTGAGTAAAGTCCACATATCTTCCTTAGCAACCAGTATGCATTACGTCGTTATGGTAGTTACTGGGGCGCAGCGCTACATGCGCTTTGAGAAATGGCGCCCTGTTTTTTTCCAGGTTGTCTGGTTTCCTCCATACCTTGTCTGGTTTCCTTTAGGTTATGTAGTTTCCTCCAGACTCTGGTTTCCTCCAGACTCTGGTTTCCTCCATTTGTAAACCTCACCCTTCATATCAGTGAAGCATTGGTAGATATGATAGGAAGCACCAATCAAATACATAAACGTAATGATATATATAACACTTTATGATTTCACAAGAAGGATTAGAATCAGTTAGGATTTCTCAATCATAACACTCTACACAGGTAATTGGAAACAATTCAATAACAAATCCAGCGCACTGCAATTATTTTTCCCTTGCCCAAACATATTTCTGAACAGCTTACTTCTGACAAGAACTTGAGCATGGTGTCCCGGATCTGTACGTGGGGAAGACTTCTGTCTGGCAAGGGAGCTAACCACTCCTGAAAACAGAAAAAATGACAAATGAAACTTGAGTGAGTGAGTGCGTTCATGGGGTTTAACATCATACTCAACAATTTTTCAGTCGTATGATGACGAAGGAACCCTTAGGGCATATGTAGTGTGCTTCCTTGTAGCAGGACGGATTTCCACCGCTCTTTTATCTAGTTCTACTACACTGAGACGATTTACCAAAGGTAAGTAAGGTGCCCCGCTCGAGCCATTATACTGATACGGGTCAAGCAGTCGTTACACTATCACCTCCATGGTGAACAAATGAAACTTGAAGAGTTATTTTCAGTTTAAAATAGGATGAGTCTAAGTTACACATTCAAGCTGTACAGGCCTAAGAAGTTGTCTGTTGGTGTGGATAGCACATGTAGCCAATCTTTGTTGTTTACATATATGATGAAGTGTCACATTGAAATACGTGTCCAAGGGCTGTTCTAAAATACAGTGTCACTTGCCATGTTTAAAGATGTTTCCAAGGTCAAACTAAAATACTGTAGAATTAGCAACAGCAACAAGTTACCACCTGTTTTCTTTTGCTTAGCTCAAGTAAGACCTGCCCTTAAAAGAAAAGACAACAAATAATACAGCCTCAATTATTTCGTCAGAAAGGTGGAATTAGGCCTAGATGGACACAGCCACCGTGTTCGGACGTGCCCAGTAACATGATGTTGCCTCACTCATACCTCACGTTCATATGGCTAAAAGGCCAAACACTGTCCACGTGATGTCCGTTAGTTTACAGAGGAATTTTCACAAACCATTAAAGCAAACACTGAAAGTTTTGTACAATGTACTTACCGTAATAGCATTTAATACTCCGCAATCCAGGAATGCAATATGAAGGTCAGCTCTGTAAAGTGGGGGAGAAAAACATAGTTGTGCATGTGTTAAATGAGGCAAATAGATTCCATATAGAAGAGAATGGATGAATGGTTTCTGTTTAATGCCACAATGGCATTATTTCAGGAACACCAAGGCTAAATTCAGGTCCACAAAAGACACGCATGAGAGCTCTGGTTCAGCCAAATTCAGCTCCACACATGTGAGAGCTCTGGTTCAGCCAAATGCAGCTCCACAAAAAACACATGTGAGAGCTCTGGTTTAGCCAAATTCAGCTCCACCAAAAACACATGAGAGAGCTCTGGTTCAGCCAAATTCAGCTCCACACACGTGAGAGCTCTGGTTCATCCAAATGCAGCTCCACAAAAAACACATGTGAGAGCTTTGGTTCAGCCAAAGTCAGCTCCACCAAAAACACATGTGAGAGCTCTGGTTCAGCCAAATACAGCTCCACAAAAAAACACATGTGGGAGCTCTGGTTTAGCCAAATTCACCAAACAGTAAATGGCTGTTTGGTTTCCATGGCAATCAAAATGAAACAGTAGAAAGTGATAGATGAGTTGGTCTCACCGATATTTATCTACAGGTACTGCTACAGCTTTAACTGAGTAAATTACACAGTTTGCAAATCTCGTACCACTCAAATTAAGACAAAGAGTTTTATGTCCACATAAGCTAAACTTATATTCCCCATGTACATACTTCATCCTTGTCAAACTTTGAAGCCATCAGGAAAACATACAAAACCTACTTTTTAAGTTGTGACTGAACAGCTGGTAGATATTTCATTTTCTTTGTGGCAGCCATTTTTTTCTCATTGGCAGTCCTGTCCTCCTGAAATCAATTAAGAAAATCAAACTAAATTTGCATAAATGTCATAAAATCTTTCCTTTACTGTTTTAGTAATTCTGCATTTAACATTCAGGGAGTGAAATTTTTATACCAACAATAGGAAGAAAGATCAAATATGATGTGCCTTACATTTTCAAACTGTACTTTCCTGGAAAAAAAAAACTGAGCATTAACATGTGTAAATGCAAATTTATTCTTACCTCGGCAGCTGTTTTCATCTTGTTAATCATATCAGCAATCAAATCATCATTGTCGTTGATGATATCCACATCACGTCGCTTCCGTCGATATTTCTGACTTTCTTCTTTCTTTCTCATCATCATTATCTCAAAATCTGATACAAAATCCCTGTAAAGAAACATTTATTGATGACCAAATATCTTGTATTCTTTAACAAATAACACTATGGACATGCCCATTCCTCAAGACAATTTTGTTTCATTGGTGAGGTGGAGTGAAGCAAACACCAGGAGTGAAGCAGACACTGGGAGTGAAGCAGACACTGGGAGTGAAGCAGACACTGGGAGTGAAGCAGAAACCAGGAGTGAAGCAGACACCAGGAGTGAAGCAGACACCAGGAATGAAGCAGAGACCAGGAATGAAGCAGACACCGGGAGTGAAGCAGACACTGGGAGTGAAGCAGACACTGTGGGTGAAGCAGACAAACAGGGTGAAGCAGACACCGAACACCAGGAGTGAAGCAGACACCGAACACCAGGAGTGAAGCAGACACCGGGAGTGAAGCTGACACGAGGAGTGAAGCAGATACCGGGAGTGAAGCAGACACAGACACCAGGAGTGAAGCAGACACCAGGAGTGAAACAGACACCGGGTGTGAAGCAGACACCCCAAGAGTGCAGCAGACTGTGGGTGAAGCAGACAAACGGGGTGAAGCAGACAAACGGGGTGAAGCAGACACTGGGCATGAAGCCAACACCAGGAGTGAAGGAGACACCAGGAATGAAGGAGACACCAGGAATGAAGCAGACACAGGACACCAGGAGTGAAGCAGACACCAGAAGTGAAGCAGACACTGGGCATGAAACAGACACTTGGCGTGAAGCAGACACCAGGAGTGAAGCAGACATTGGGAGAGAAGCAGACACTGGGAGTGTAGCAGACAAAGGGAGTGAAGCAGACACCAGAAGTGAAGCACACACCAGAAGTGAAGCAGACACCCAGAGTGAAGAAGACACCGGGAGTGAAGCAGACACAGGGAGTGTAGCAGACACTGGGAGTGAAGCAGACACTGGGCAACAGAGCAGGTATTAGCTTCATATAACAACACTGTCCTGAACATCGTTTATTTTCTTCAGAGTGATGCTTAACTTTGTTTGCTATTATGTTAGAATAGCAGAAATAATTAACTTTCACAAAAGATCAGCTTGTCCATGTGCATGTTACTCAAGTGTTATTCAAATCTGTAATTAAATACCTAAAATTTATAGTATGAGTCACATCATACCTTTTTTCAAACTATGGGATCATTTTAACCACAAAAATTGTACAGGTACAAGTATGATGTTTACTGAAAGGCAATAGTTTGAGCTATTCTTGGTATATACAGAAAATCTCATCTGGTTAGGAAATATGGATCTATCACTGAAAATCTCCCGTATGGCCCATTCTGAAAATCTCCCGTATATCCCATTCTGAAAATCTCCCGTATAGCCCATTCTGAAAATCTCCCGTATGGCCCATTCTGAAAATCTCCCGTATAGCCCCTTCTGAAAATCTCCCGTATGGCCTATTCTGAAAATTTCCCATTTGGCCTATTCTGAAAATTTCCCATCTGGACTATTATAAAAATCTCTGGTATGGCCTATTCTGAAAATCTCCGGTATGGCCTATTCTGAATATCTCTGGTATTGCCTATTTAAATCAGCCCTTAACCACTGGAAATCATCACAGCAGTGTTATATCCATTTTAATCCAATTTGGCTGGAAACCATGGCTGGAAACCATGAAACTCCTTAAATACCTGGCTTATACCTTTAGCTGTGCTACAGAGCACTATAGATCAAATATAACTTTGTACCATTATTATTGACCACTGTCAGCGCTCTGCCAGCCATGGGACAGCGTAAGGATGAAGTATTCTTACTGAAATATCATAGGGGCTCAAGGCTTTAAGTATAGTTGTATAAATTTATCAGTTTACTGGCTTTATATACAATTTCATTATTTTTTTCTACCAGCTCAAAAATCTGCTTAGGATTAGTACATCATGAACAGACCAAACCAATACTAACCCCAAAATCCTCAAAAAATTAATAGAAATTTAGATGCAATTTAGAACATATGTTTTAAAATTTTGAACACTAAATTGTACTGTTCAGGTAAGGGCACATATGAACATTTGCAGGGATGGTGAATAAACTGTCTAGATCAGACAACATTCCACGACGTCAAATGTTGCAATACGTCACAATCTAAAAAGTATACTTTTTTCAAGGGTTTAGGGTCAATGTTCCAAAATACTTCAAACTTATGTGGAATATCTAGTCTACGCAACAGGCCAGGTTACATACTCTTTCATCTCGTCATCGTCTGACATTGCTGCTGGTGCATCCCCTGCGCCTTCAGCACCCTGACTCTGGGTCGGGACCTCCTCCTCTGGAGCCCCCTCACCCTGATCACCAGTGGGGGGTCCCTCACCACCCTCATCATCATCATCATCATCAGACACCACGGCTGAAACAGATCCCCACACAGGTAACAATTAACAATTTCATGTTTTTTATTCCTTAGAAAATTTTAACAGGTTTTTTTTATTCCTTTATTTTTTTCTTCACAAGTCTGGGTGGGAAGAATGGCCAGGCTGAAGAAAAACACCCCCCCGTCGGCAAATTCCTGACATAAACCATGACTACCAAGGTCAAGGTCAAACCAGGGAGAGCTGAATTTGAAACACCATGATTTCGTTTATCCTAAGGCTATCTGCTGAATGAGTAATACAACAAAATTTCAATCTGCCCTAAGTGACATTACAGGGCATCAGCTCTCTTCATTTATTTGATTTGAATTTTACTTCGTACTCAAGAATATTTCACTTACATGTACAGGATGGTGACCAGAATTGGAAGCCAGGGTGCGGAAACCCACAACCATCTGCAGGTTGCTGACAGACCTTCCCCCACAAGACTGCAGAGGAAGCTAGCAAGAGCTGCAGTTGTCTTGAGCTCCATGTGGAAAAGTTATCGGTTATAATTAAAGTGTATCAATACAGAAATACTCGGTGACTTTTTACAGATGTTCAAGTGGAGTCTCAAAACATGAATTCAATGTGAAAATGAAAACCACATTTAAATCAAGTCACCTGTTTTCTTCTTTTCCTTCTTCTTGACTGGAGCCTCAACATCAGCCACGCCAAAACCCTTAAATTGTCAAACAAGTTTGGTTCAATGTCTGACCAATACAACCAATTCTTTCAACAAAATTCATCATATAATAAATTTTTTTATTGATGTGATTGGTGTTTTATGCCGTACTCAAGAATATTTCACTTACATGATGGCAGCCAGCATTATGAAGGGAGGAAACCTGGCTGAGCCTGGGGGACACCCAGGACCATCCGCAGGTTGCTAGCAGACCTTCCCAGGTAACTCACAACAAAGTCTCATGCTTATAGATAAATGGACTATAAACCAGCGGCTTAGGGAAACACAAAAAACAACTCTGTATGTACAAAGATATGACAAAATTATATATTACATATCACACAGTATCACTTTGATTTAAATCCATTCTCAGAAGTCCCAGAAATCCCACAAACCTTGTCTAGCTCAAAAAGATTATAGTTCGTACATCCATCTGCCGGTTGCTGGCAGACCTTCCCACTTACGACCAGAGAGGAAGCCAGCATGAGCTGGAACGCTGCTGGAGAGGGTTTTAAATTGCATGGTGCTATGTAGGGACCTTTCTGTTCAGCACAGTACAGTGACCTTATTAAGTCTTTCACAGTACCATGCTGTGATTTCAATGTATTATGCTGTGAATTCACTGTATTATTCTGTGATCTTACTGTAGTGTGCTGTGATCTTACAGTAGTGTGCTGTGATCTTACAGTACTATGCTTTTACAGCACTGTGCTGTGATTTTACAGCACTATGCTGTGATCTTAAAGTACTGTGCTGCGATTTTACAGTACTATGATGTGATCTTACAGAAATGTGCTGTGATTTTACAGTACCATGCTTTGATCTTACAGACCACTGCTGTGGTTTTACAGTACCATGCTGTGACCTTACGGTACCATGCCGTAATCTTACAGTGGCATCCTAAGTCTTTGTGATCTAGCCACACAAGTTCTCTTTTTTATTTTTTTTTCATAATAATTTTACCTCAAATTCTTCATCTTCGTCACTTGATCCAAAGATATCAGCAATCAATCCTCCAACAGCAGACCTGGATGCAGAGTAGCAGTTTAGAGTTTACAACACAAATGAATGATTATGACTTACAGCCACTTCTTCTTCACTTCAGTAGTCTGGACCGTATGATGACTTATTGGTGCCTCACTGAAATGCCATGCCAAGACACCTCACTCGACACGACATCTACACACCCAGTCACAAAATACAGACACTGAGCTGACCTGTACATAGACTATTTCTCTTCTGTAAGCTCAATGGTATCAAGGTGGTCAAAGGTTCAAATAAAAGCCATGGAGGATGTAGCTCTGACTTCTCACATTAATCACTCAAAACTTTCAGATGCTGAATAAAGTTACAAGAGGGTTTGCCTAGGCAAGTTTTGACATTTTTTTTTGACAGGTGATGATTTGGTGATTCAGTGTATACCAAATATTACGACAAGCCTCAGTTTGTAAAGCAAAGTGCAATTTCCTGCATGGTGGCACATGCATTCTGCACCTAGCTCTATGCTTATTAGAGGACGTGTAACTTGGGCTGGTGTGGCAGATATGCTACGATTCTGTTGAGAGTGCTCAATTCCTGTTCAAAACTTCTGTAACTTGTTATTTACACATTTATTTCATCCAAACACAACGCAGGATTAACCTACCCTTTGTCACTGTCTTCATCATCATCACTGTACATATTTGCATCATCAGCTGAGAAAAATGAAACGAAAAACATTCTAAAACAGGTTAAAATAAGAAAAAAAAATATCTGCATATGGTAGATAACATAAAATTTGGGCAAATACATCTGATAAAATATTACATATTAGCTGAAAGTTATAGTTTTGCGATAGGATATCATCATATCTTCCACACAAACCTTAAAACACCTTTCTATGATCAACAGAACCCTCGGAATCAGGTGAAATGTGCAACTTTCTAGTCAAGGGCAACAAGAAAGGAAAGAAATTTCACACCATCAAATCATCACAATTCACCAGTGTTATTCTGGGTCATCTATGGCCAGAATGCGGGTGTTATAAGAGTTGGGGGCCAGAGATTGAATGTGGACAAAATTTAACAAGTTACCATCATTTCTAACTTGGTGCTGGATGCAGTGCTCAAGAATATTTGACTTATACGCCCATGGCAGTCAAGCTTCATTGATGAAAGACACCCGTGCACTCAGAATAAACCATAGGCCTTTTGGCAAGTGACTGACAAACTTTAAAATGTTTGAGCAGCTTTTGTTTGCAAAGCAATTGCTTGTTTTCATTATTTCTACTGAAATGAGAGGTTTACCTTTTTCTGCTGTCTTATTTTCTGGCTGTTCATTGTCACTGTCAACATCTGAGTGTGATGCATCCCTGAAAACATACAATCACAGAGATTAGACGTGTAAGAATTCATTTATTTATTTATCTGATAATTGTTTAATCATCTTTCTCAAGAATTTTTCACTCATACCGTGGCTGTCTGTTTTACGGTTGGAGGAAACTGGTTTGAACTTTTGGCAAGATACTGATGAACTTACCAACATGTTACATGCAGAAAATGCCTGACATGCACTCCAAATTGACAGAAGACAAGTGGTTTTTAACATGCAAATGACAGGATGAGCTGCATTGGCTACTTCACCTGGGCACAGGTGTTCAAAACTGTTTAAAGACTTAATGCCAGATTTATTCTGATGTCAAGTCCTTCAATTTTGTACTTAGCCCAAAAATAACTGTATAACAGTATACTAGATATGACTGAATGAATGCTTGGGTTTTAATGTCATGCTTAAAAAGATTCAGTCATATGATGACAAAGTGTCAATAAGTGTGTGTACATATACTGTGTCTTCTTGTATCAGGGGGAGTCCATGTCGCCAAAGTGCTGCCACCACTGAAGTATCATGCCAAAGACACCAGGCATGACATACCACCCAATTACATTATACTGACACACCTCTCAGTACTGAGGTTGCAACAAGTACCAAGTCTTTGGAATGATGCGACCAGGTTTGATCAGTGGTCTTCTGGCTTCTATATTAAATATGAACTAAATAGGCTTTCCATATACCATGTATACTTTGATTTTGGACAAGTGCATTGGCTGCTCAATTTGGATAAAATCTTAAATGTAAAATATGACTTAGCATCACTCTTAGCTCACTTTCGAAAAAACTAGGCCCAGGAGTAAAGGTCCAAACACACATCTGGAGGGAAAGAGGGTGGATCATTTTAAATTATCTCTGTCACAAAGTCTCAAACACATGAGTGCACACACATACATGAGGCATGAAAACAACCCAGTAAAGCTTAAATGAAATATTACAATCTCAAATTTCAAACCAGAAGTCTTAACTACAACTATTAGTGACTGTAACTCTACTACTGCACTATTGGTGTAATAAAACACTACACATGTGAGTGACTATAAATCAACTACTGCACTATTGGTGTAATAAAACACTTCATGTATGAGTGACTACAACTCAACTACTGCACTATTGGTGTAATAAAATACTACATGTATGAGAGTATAACTCAACTACTGCACTATTGGTGTAATAAAACACTTCATGTATGAGTGACTATAACTCAACTACTGCACTATTGGTGTAATAAAACACTACATGTATGAGTGACTATAACCAAACTACTGCACTATTGGTGTAATAAAACACTAAATGTATGAGCGACTAAACTCAACTACTGCACTACTGGTGTAATAAAACACTACACGTATGAGCGACTATAACTCAACTACTGCACTATTGGTGTAATAAAACACTACACGTATGAGTGACTAAAACCCAACTACTGCACTATTGGTGTAACAAAACACGACAGGTATGATGGTCCTGTTAAATTGAAAGTTGCTGTCATATGCAAAAAGGTTGAGGAAATAGGGTAATGCCAAAAACCAATGTGCCAGGACCGTGGCTTGCTTTCAGTAGAGTAGTACCAGAAGTCCATTACCTAAAAGTATACAACTTCCCTATGGCTAGTCTTCAAGGCACAGTACACGTCTGTTGAAGCTCGAGCTACCTGGTGGAGAAATATGCCAACCTCTTGGGTGGAAATTGTGAAATGAATCCTAGGAAATCTAATTGTATACGACTGCTACAAGAACTGGCCACACCTTGAAACCAAAAGTTTGTATTTAAAAACTACGATTTTGATAAATCATTGTTGGTATGAAGTTATATACCCATCAACTATTTTTATACTTCCAAGCAACTCTAAAACAATTACTATCAAAGACGTTGTTGTCCTTTTATAAAACCCTCCTTTGTCGTAATTTTTTGGGCCTATTTCAACACAAATGAGTTTGGATCCAATCATGCATCATCCGTTTCTCAAAAATTAGCGGCGTAATAGAGAGAAAAAAAAATACATGTCTGCGCAGATACATCACATTTGTTAGAGATGGAGGAAAAGTGTAAAGTGCCACGGAGACTAGCTAGAGGGAAGTTGCTTACTTCTAGACAATGGACTTCTGGTAGTACACACATGAATACCCTGTACATGTTCCTCATTTACCCTGGAGCATGTCTGTTAGTCATACTCATGTGTGTACATTACAACGCCAGAACTATAGCTTTGAAATTAGTAGCATGCATCAAGAAGGTCAATATTTTCTGCGGACAGTCACATCTCTTGTCTACCTACATTTTGTAATAGCTTGGACTTGGTTCAGAGTTGGAGTGATAAAACAAACTATGTCTGATCTACAGTCAGGTAGCCTCTTATACTGACTTGGTAGATCTGACACTGAGAGCTTCATGCACAAAGACATGAATTTACTAAACTCAACTGATAACTACATGCAGGGGAAGCTATTTATAAACCTTGATGTAATTCCAGAGTGACAGCATTAGAATACCATGGCCTAGTACAGCAGAATACATCAATTATCACCCTCACTTATAACTCCACCCCACCCCCCAACCACACACACCTCCAAGCTGGATGGTTGATTAAATATCAACCCTGCATTTCACCAACCTCTTCTCTCTTACTCAAGCACTCATTCTTTAGTCACAGTAATGCATGTGTGCACATCCTTCGTGTAAAACTACATGATTTAATTTCCGCCTCCCACAATACCACACTCAAGACAACACTGTACTGACAGACTGTTATGTACACCCGATCCCATGTTAATAAGGTCATCCTGAGATGACAAACTAGGAATAAAGCTACAAAGAAGTTTTCTTTCACATTGTTGCATTCTTTGTCTTTACTGGTATACATGTATCCAATTGTTACTGGAAATATATGTATGTGTTCTTATAGGTATCCTGTATAAAAAAAAAAAAGCAAAATGTACAAACAAGTTAACAACTATTTGAAAACCAAGTCTGACAACCAAGAACATTTACAAACCTCTCAGTTGATTTTCCATCCTCTACTGTGTCTTTGGAGCCTGCGCCAGCAGCCTGCACTGGTGACTTCGACCCAGATTTAGACCTTCGACCTGGTGAGGCAGAGCCTGACCTTGATCTGCGACCAGGAGAGCCAGAGTTTGACTTTCGACCTGGAGAACCTGAGCGTGACCTTGACCTTCGTCCTGGAGAGCCTGAGCCTGACCTAGATCTGCGACCAGGGGAGCCAGATCCTGACCTTGACCTTTGTCGTGGAGAGCCCGATCCTGACCTTGACCTTTGTCTTGGAGAGCCAGAGCCTGACCTAGATCTGCCACCTGGAGAACCAGAGCCAGACCTTCGACCTGGAGAGCCTGAGCCTGATCGTGACCTTCGGTCTGGAGAGCCTGAACCTGATCTAGATCTACGACCTGGAGAACCTGAACCGGACCTTGACCTTTGCCCTGGAGAGGCGGAACCTGACCTTGAACGTTGCCCTGGAGATCCTGAGCCTGACCTTGATCTTCGACCTGGAGACCCAGAGCCTGATCTTTGCCCAGGAGAACCTGACCCTGACCTTTGACCTGGAGAGCCTGAGCCTGACCTGGATCTGTGGCCTGGTGATCCTGACCTTGACCTATGACTTGGTGACCTTGACCCAGACCGTGACCTGCCATTTGGTGATCCTGATTTTGGGCTTTGACCCACAGACCCTGATCTATGACTGGGTGAACCTGACCTAGACCTCCTCCCAGGAGATGCAGACGGGGACTGCACTCCCTGATCAGGAGACTGCGGGGCTGACATAGGGCTGCCTACTGGTCTGTCCTCATCAGAGTTACTGCCCTTTTCATCGACATTTTGACCCTCCCTGCCATCATCACTGTCAACGCCACTATTGTTACCATCGCTGTTCCCATTCTTCTGTGTGTTCAGACCAGTTGACTGATCTACAGACATTGGCTGGAAAAATCAGTCAGATTAGATTTTTCAACACAAACATATTAAAGTGTGACACAGCTTTGTCAGTCCCTCTGCAAAATTATTCAGTAGATACATGCAGTTTGGAGTTAACTGAGTATTTGGTATTTACTGATGTAATATAAACATTAAACAATTGTTAACAACTAGCACTGTTTTAAAAGAAATGTATCTATGCATAGATCAAGTCTAAAAAGCATACCTTGCTCTTGTGAAGTTGCATTACTGATATGCATTTGAAAGTACACCGAGAAAATCGTAAGCGCTGACACCAGATACAATTAAACCAATAAGGCAGGAGTTCATTCACTACATTAATTTATAGTTTTAAATTCCCTAATACTGTGCGTCCCTTGACCTCGTAAGAATTTCTGATTGATTTATAGAGTTACCAACCACGTCACAAATATCCAGATGTGGTCGTATAGGTATCTTCTGAAATAACTATGGTTAAATAAACTGTTATTTTGTTATATATATCTTTTTAACAGTACTGGTATTCAGGTATCAGTTGTAAATACCCACCTCCTCACCATCACTGTTGTATACAGGCTCATCTTGAACAGGTGTACTCCCGCCACTACCTGTAAGAACACAGGACTTGAGATTTGAACTCATGCACACACAAGTATGTACACAGACCCAGTTCACTTTTTGTCCTATTATCTTGTCTATGCCAAGAGTCTATAATGACACTGTTTGTCTACAATCTAGTGCAGAATAGTTGTGTTTAAAATCATGTCAAATGGTCGTAAAAAGCACTATACATACACTGTACTTAAAAGGTCCTTCAGTGTCAAACCCTCTGTATCTTCAAAGGAAGGTTAAATGATGAAGATCAAGATAGACACCTGCTTTCCCAGATTGAAAGAAAATTGCAGGGTATTAAAACTGCTAGATGTATGGTTTGAAGGTTCAACAGAAAGAAAAATTTTGTCGTTTCGACTGTTGTGACTGATCAAGAAAGTACAGACAGCATCACCCATTGCTGGTCGATAGCCACAAATGATGCCATACTTTTAAAGTTCTTGATGTTACTGCAGCATAACAGCTTTACTTAGTGTACTTGATATCTGCCTGAATCAACATCACAAATGGAGTATAATCTTTTTACACCAGATTAGCATCATGTAAACTTTAAAAGATTTTATTCTTGAGGATTCTTCACATGTGATAGATGGGGTCTCCGTGGCCGAGGTGGTTAGCACTCCAGCGCGGCCCAATGACCCAGTTACCAAGGAGCCTGATGCTGGCTTCCTCTCCAGCCGTACGTGGGGAGGTCTGCTAGCAACCTGCAGAGGTCATGCCTTTTCTCGGTTTCCTACCATCATAATGCTAGTGCCTTCGTATAAATGAAATATTCTTGAGTATGGCATAAAAAAAAACCAATAAAATCTAATCAAATTCTACTTACAAGTGTTACATGTAAAATCTTTTGAGCCATCGTGTTAGTTCTGTAATGATCCATAAGGTTTCCTTCATAAATATTTCAATATTTCCACTTAGTTTCTGCTGGAACTGAAGCAGCAGTTCAATACTGTTACATTTTACAGGAGCTACATGGACACCATTTTTAGACTGCAGCCATTGTTTAGCAAGTACTTATAGAACATGGCGTGAATCAGTGTATGGTTTTCCGTTAGTTGCCCCTGTGGTTACGATACTCCGCCAGCTAAAAACTAGCAATCTGGGGCTAACCTGGCAACAACAGAATAAGCCACGGCAAGCCACCTAACTACCTCCCCCACCCCCCGCACCCTCTTCCAGTTTTACCAACATCATTCCGTACAGAAACACTTTGGACCTGTGCAGAATATACGCCAGTGCTCTCTGTTCACGGTGATCATAACAAATACATGTCCACGGAGCTCGTTTTCAGTGTTGTTGTTGTAACTACAAGCTATACCGTGCGTCATTTACCTGTCTCTCCTTCGGAATCCATGCTAAGCTCAGATCGCCCAAAAAAGGTGACTCATTGGCACATCGGACTTTGTTCTAAATCAAACACATGAAACATGCGGTCAAATAGGAAAGTACTTGATAATAGCAGTAGGATAAAAGCGTGATTCCGGAAAACAAAACGTTCATGTATGGCAAGTTCGGTAACTCTGTATAGAGTTACCAGATAAGTTACTTCCCCTTGTAATAGGCGTAGACTAGAAGATGTTTCGAGGACTAAAAACAAGTACTTTTTTTACGATTTTAACCAAAAATGGGACGAAAAAAAACAACACTATATACATGTCTATGTACAATGTAGATGTATTTTTATAGGGACAAAACGTAATGACAATTTAGTTCTCCCCATGCATTTATATAGGCTGTATTTCCGCTGTATTTACCTAGGCAGACATAAACTTTGTTTAATCTTATTTGTTGCATATATAGGCCCTGTGCCTCTAAATTAAACCCGTAGGAAATATTTTTATGGGGGTGGTGTAGCAACCTGCGGATTGTTGTGGGTTTCCCCCGGGATAATAGGCCTATGTCCAGTTTCCTCCCACTATAAAGCTGGCCGCCGTCGTATAACTGAAATGTTCTTGAGTAAGGTGTAGCCTACAACACCAATCAATGAAGTAAATAAATCAATCAAACATGGGAGCCGGGGAGATGAGGTAGACAGGCCTACGCAGGCGCACAGAGTAACAATCATCCTAGTCTTTCTAGATGGATTTAAGATTTTGACATTCATCGTAACACAGGCGATAAATATCAGGCATATTTAAAATAGAGCCTATTTACATTTGGATGAACTATTTTTGAACCTACTACTAAAGTATATAAACATATGTAATAATGCATGGGAGTGAATTGATTTACAGCATCTGCAAATTAATGATTGCATATCAACGCTGTAGAAAATCTTTCCGCTGTCTGTCGCCAGTATAAAATGTTGGTGTCTAGCTTGGTGAGACTATAACGTCATTAGAACCCCTCTCCCCTTCCAACCGTTGTATACTAGTACTTTCATCAAATCGACTTTGTTTGAAAAGGCCATAATTGTAATCTTGCCATTGATATACTTTTGTTTTCTATTTGGATGGAAACAGAGAAAATAACAATTGGAACTTACCGATTGATTGATTGATTGATTGATTGATTGATTGATTGATTGATTGGTTGATTGATTGATTGGTTGGTTGGTTGGTTGATTGATTTTGATGGCCGTGCTCAAGAATTTTTCACTTATATGATGCCGGTGAGTGTTATGGTTCGCGCGGAGAATTTCACCAAAATAACAGTTCAAACTCCTTCTTATATTTGAGATGCATGCACTGATTCCCGAAGTCAGCCGAAGTGTAGATATGTCAAAGCCCTTATGCAGCATTGGTAAACTACATGTATCTTTTAACAGAAATCCAGCCCAGTCTGGGCAAGGTACGTGCTGGCTGTTTGACAATAAGTGATCGACGGTGCCATTACATATAGGATCGTTTGCACGGTGTAGCACGTATTGAAGATCACTTGTGTTTCACCAATATACCGTGAAAGCTTGTAGGCTATAAAGTCACGAGTAGGAAAAGTCCATAAGTAACTTGCCGAAGGTTAGTGGTTTATCCCGGGTAGTCCGCTGTCAAACTCTTATAAAAGAGACTACCGGCATATACCTATAGGCCTATGTGATTTTTTTTAAAATATAGCATTTAACAACAACCAGTCAATCAATCAATCAATCAACCGATCAGTCAATCAGTCAATGAGTTCGTCAGTCGTCCAGTCAGCAATGCAATCGATGAAATGCCATCAGTCAATCAATCAATCGATCAATTAATCAGTGACATTAATTAAGTCTGGGGGCATGTTGCATGAAGTAAAAATAATAGTTCATATTCGAAGACATGAACAATATGTCTGACATATATATCTAAGCCTTGCGTCAAATGTAAAACCTGTCGTTGTTATAAGGGCAAGGGTGTTGAAAAGCATACTGAATGCTTATAGTGCTGAGATCCCCTAAACCAGCATTAAACGGAATTAGAAACTACTCGTTTTTCATTGTGCATGACGAAACAGTAATACCCTGCTGTTGTAAGTGTTTATAGGTCTGCCGTGCAAAGCTGTAACGGATAATCCTACTGGTCAATATAGTTTATAAAATCCCCTACCATGATTAATCCAAGATGTCGTTATGTGTATACACTTCGCTCTGAATGGTTTTGCAATGCTTGTAAAACACTGCACGCTCGTAAAACATTTGGCTGAGCGCACAGACTACTTAGTTAACTGTAGACAACCCAAGCATAGCACACGTTCTATTACGCTAGTGCGTAGAACTTCGCCCCTGGCGGAGACTGGATTTATACGACCTGGTTCAGCTGATACTTGCTGTTTCGACAAAAACAGGAGGAAAGAAATTTATCGTCGTGATTTTACGGGGAACATTTTATTTGAACTACACGCCCAGGCTGTGCATAGGTTTCGTGTTTCGTATCTATGTTGGGACTTGTTTTGTGGCATTTGGCAATATTTGATATATCTGGAATGTATATGCCTACACGGAAGACCAAAGGTTTGGATTACTAACAGCACTATGCCTTTAATACAGGTAAGGCTTTGTATCGGCCGCACTGTGTATAGTCCATATGGGCATACGGAGTGTCGTATCGTCTCAGCACTTTATCCATTCACACTGGCGGCTTTATGCACATTACATCAATCGATACAGGTAATCAACTGATCGATTACTTTGCATTAAAAGTGTTGCTGTCAGCATCGCTTAGGTCGCGCTTCACTGAAGACCACTTGTCTTAAACCGATATGACGAGCCAGTCTGTACGCCCCCTACGACACAGTGGAAAAGCTTGACAGCAATTTACCAAGGGTCGGTGGTTTATTCCCGAGCACCTTGGTTTTCTGCAACTATAAAACTGACCGTCATCGTACCGGTGAAAAATTCTTGTTATATATTATTATACACAACGATAAGTTGGTAAACATCGCTTTTTGATTAGATTGTTGTTACTTTGAAGCTTAACATCGGGCCGAAGATACTAGTTTTAAAACTAGTCACAGTACACTGTTATCCACTTGGCATATACATATCAGTATAGTCGAGGCCCTAGATTCGGTAAAAATGACACAGGTGTCAGTATAGTGGAGGTCCCATACTCAACAGAGATGGCATATATCAGTTTAGTCGATGCCCTATACTCAGTTGAGATGACACATGTATCGGTATAGTCGGGGCCCTATACTCAGTTGAGATGACACATGTATCGGTATAGTCGGGGCCCTATACTCAGTTGAGATGACACATGTATCGGTATAGTCGATGCCCTATACTCAGTTGAGATGACACATGAATGAATACAGTCGAGGCCCTATGCTCAGATGTAATGACACATGTATCAATACAGTCGAGGCCCTGTACTCAGTTGAGATGACACATGTATCGGTATAGTCGGGGCCCTATACTCAGTTGAGATGACACATGTATCGGTATAGTCGAGGGCCTATACTCAGTTGAGATGACACATGTATCGGTATAGTCGGGGCCCTATACTCAGTTGAGATGACACATGTATCGGTATAGTCGGGGCCCTATACTCAGTGGAAAATGAAACATGAATCAGTACAGTTGAGACCCTATGCTCATTTGAGATGACACACATATATATAGCGAAACCCCTATATTTTAGATGATCGCATGTACATTTATAGAAATAAAGTGTATAGATACAGTCAATAGGATTTAAACTTTATATATGATTTTTTTGAAGCTGCTGTTTCCTTATATATATATATATATATATATATATATATATATATTATATATATATATATATATATATATATATATATATATGGTTTATTTATGGTTAGTGGTGCACGTCATTTTGAAGAATGTATGACGTGTACGATGAAGATACACTCCAAAAAAAAGTTTGTTAATTTTAACAGAAAATCTATTGTGTGAGTGATGCTAGAAAGCATTCTGCTATTGTAACAGAATATTCTGTTAAATATAACACATATATTCTACTGATTCAAGATAAAGATTCTATTAAACTAACAGGATGTCATGTTGAACAGGATATCATAACACAGTGTAATTTAATAACAACAGAATACATTCTACAATCACTCAGACAACAGACTTTCAGATCATTTAACAGATCATTTTTTTTTAGTGTGTAACATATATATGGTATTTAGCCATGCAGATCTTAGGAATACAACGCTTCACGTGCTCCAGGGTTTAACACGGAAATCTCATACGTCTATTATTCAATACCATTTTGTCAACATTCTGTATGCGTGATTGCCTGTGTGTTGTATTTACATTCAAGAGCATACAGATCCAAAGATTAAGTTAAGTCCTAAGTCGTAAAACTCCTTAAGAATAATTTTCTGCTTAGAATAAGCTGAGAGAATTGAAACATCAAGGTTATTGGCCGGCTGATCGAGATTATGGCTTATAGATGGTCTATTGTTATTGTCACAGTTATAGTTTACCGAATACTTCGCCCCTCACCGAGTATGTAAGATAAATCCACCTACCGTAAATCACCGGAAAATTCGCCCAAATGACAGGGTGAAAAGAAAACCTTAATATTCACACAGAGTTTATGCATTTACATGAACAGTTGCATATGAACAGAATAAAACCCTTAGGTAAACTGACAAGCGGCCGTCTTTCACCGGTACGTGTGATTATATGCCAGTTATCACATTGCCAATGCTGCTCTGGTTCTACTCTCTATGCTGAACGTTATAAAATAGATTCATTATCAGCATATGCAAATTTCAGTGTCCAAAGTATACCTTAGTATAACAACACCATTCTTATATAGTAGTAATAATCACTGAAGTGTAGCCTACCTTCTTAATCGCCATGGGATGAATGCAGTATCGAGCTTGGCTTACTATTTTAACATTTCACTTAACGACCACCAAGTGATGAAACGTTGAAAATATGATGTCTTTATGTTATTTATTTGATTGGTGTTTTACGTCGTGCTCAAGAATATTTCACTTATAGGAATACATTTTCATAAAGAGCTATCCGTTCATAAGTAGCTTACCCGTGGTAGTTTTATGAAATCAAGATACATTTGATGGAGGAAATATAATGCTTCATAGTTATAATGGCCTGTACTCTCAAAAAATTAATCTGTAAAATTTAACAGGAATCTGTTGTTTGACGCTAGAACGTATTTTATTACAGCAGATTACGCTGTTAAATGAAGCACGTATATTCTGTTAATTTAACAGAACGATTGTGTTATACTAACAGGGGAGACTGTGTTGTATATGATACAGTATAGCGTTATAATAACAGAATATATTGTAGCATCATCTTGCAAGACAACAGACTTTGTGTAGAAATTAACAGATTTTTTTTTAGCGCATACCTGTGCGAAGCTTATAAATGAGTCAGGTAACTGTGTAATTCTCAGCGTGTTACGTAGCGAAGGTGACATGACTGCCTCGTATCTTTCCGCATGCGGAACAGGGGGGAGGGTGGGGTGGGGGCATACGTGGAGGAACTTTGAGGAGATAAACCAAGTGACCCAAGGCCTTTGATGTAGGCATTTAGAACACCACTATATACAATCAATCACTTTATACATCACGCACACTTACTACATGTCTCTGTAATCTTAATAAGCAAATAACGGCCGATATTAAAGTGTCCGAGCAAACACATCATAAACAGTTTATTATTTCGACCCGTTTGACATCACCCCTGATATGATATAATAGACAGCTCGTAAAAGCATACGTGAGCAGAACGCCGTGCAAGAGTAGACAAGTTATAACTCTGAGCAGGTTCGAGGTTAGGAAGTCGTAATGTGTGATACATTATTACTGACTCATGCCCCACCATTTTCTGTTGTTGATTTTAGGGCCTTTCTTCATATGGAAACTTAAAATATATGTCTGAAAACAACAACAAGAACGAAAAAAAAAGAGAAATAATTAAAAAAAAAAAACAGATTAAATTTCCCAGCCACATAGACCTACACTGAACCCCGTCATATAATTGAAATATTCTTGAGTAAAGTAACACAATAGTGACAAAGTACGAGGGTTGTGGTTGTTGACCCGAGTTCAGTCTACTGTGACTGAGACAGGTGACCTGTCACGTGACTGCGGTTTGATGCTTTAGTAAAAGATCCGGGGTTCAATCCTGAGTGGCGTTATATCTAAGGCTTCAAAATCAGTAACATTAGCACCCAGCTTTGTAGGAATACATTTAACACTGGTCGGACCAGAGTCAGTATAATGTGACTGGGTGGGTTAGATATCCTCTCACTCATGGCGTTCGAGGGAGGCAGCACCAGAAATATGCCGCAATCGGTCCGGCCTGTTACAACGAGAAACCGTCGTGATATGACCTTTGTATGTTTAAAGTGATGATAAATTTTCAATGAAAGAAAGTAACAACACCATTATCCCAAAATTGCTGTTCCTGGTTGCCTTTCTCCACGGGGAAGATGTCATCATACATGATAATATTCATTGTGAGAAAAGCCTAAGCCCATCTTGATGCTGCCATCTAAACGTGGTTATTGCATGGTACATCAATTTATATACAGTATGTAGGCCTAGAGTCTAAATACAAAGGAATGTAAACATATAGCGTAATGTAAACATACAGCGTGGCATTTATTTAATTTTCAACTCTCAGTTGTGCGTAATGCTGGCCGCCGTCGTATATTATTCTTGGGAAGTCAAATATTCTTGGGTACGGCGTAAAACGCCAATCAAATAAATAAATAAATAATAACATGCTTTTTCTCAGTTAATTCTACATCTGTGTATCAGTCCCCATATTTACTTTTCAGAACTTGGAAGCCAAGACCTGATGATGAATATCTGGTGTTTGATATCTTCTAAACTACATGAAGTCAAAGCCATATGAAGTCGAGAGAACATCCGATCATGTCTGGCAGATCATCCAAACGACTGAAGTCTGCTTCAAAGCAAAAGACCTCAAAGGTCAAGGTGGAAGAAAGGTTGAAATACCACCCTTAGCCCATCTACATTATAAAGGAGATCGGCATTTACCACCCGCAAAGACTGCCCTCTGCAAAGCGAGAGGTACCGGTGTCGCTTCGCCTTCTGGACATCAAGCCCGCAAACAGTGGAGAATGTGACGAAAATTGGACGTTTCTTAAAGCGAGTCACGCTGTGCGGTCTACGCCTAACTACCGTACCTGCTCCTTTACTGGATTGTTTGACGTGCGTTGAGAAGTTAGATCTTAGCGAAAACAGGCTTCATGACGCGAGTATTCCGGAGGACTTTAAGAGCATGGACAGTCTCATAGAGTTAACGCTCAGCAATAACAAACTAGCGCGAGTTCCTTCGTGCCTCAAAAAAATGACAAATCTCACGCGTCCTTGATCTAAGTCATAATAAGCTAGACAGTTTAAAAGGTTTGGACAAGATAAAGCGCCTACAGGTTCTGGTTGTTGAGCACAATATGCGGAATTCGTTTGTTAAGGATATCCATCACATGAAAAAACTTGAGACGTTGTGTTGTGCTCACAACAACCTCCGAGAGGTCCAGCCAGATGTGCGGCATTTGAAAACTCTGAAAGAGATCGATTTATCACACAACAAAATGTCCTTGTTAATTCCGGAATTAATCCTCTTACCGCGACTGGAACTGTTAAATGTGAGCAACAATCGCATTTCCAAGATCCCGTCTTTTACCGTCAAGCTGCTGTCGCGGCATTGGGTGCAAGCATATCGACCTATCAGATAACACCATTGTCCGTTTTCCGGAGCATCTCTTGCTGTTCGTGCAAAGCTTGGATCTCAGCGGTAACAAGATAAAGCTGCTTCAGTCCAACGTATTGAAGAAGATGGACTGGAAGACCCGATCAGGAACTGAACGTTGAGAACAACCCACTTGCCTACCCTCCCATGGAAGTTTGCAACAGCGGTCTGCGCTCCATTATCCAGTTTTTCCAAGAGGTCAAGGCCGACAGCAAAGTGCATCAAGGGTGAAGGTCATAGTGCTGGGCTGTGAAAAGTCCGGGAAAAGCAGTTTGGTTCAGAGTTTTATCGATCAGCAGGCACGACTAGAGGAAAACAGCCAATCATCATGTGGGATAGACAGTTATGAAACTAGCATTGACCAATCGGCTGAAGGGGAAGGCGTAGGCGTCCCGTTACATATTTGTTTGTGGGACGTCGGGAGGCCACCCCGCATACTTTTTACCCGCATTCCATCTTCCTCGAACATCCTTCAGTGACTCTTCTCACATTCAACATGGCGGAGTTTTCACCCGAAACGTTTCGGGAGTTCATAGCAACTTGGTTTGAATGGATGATTTGCAAAAGCAACAGCATCGTGACAATTGTTGTTGGAACACAAAGTGATCGACTTCGTCCTTCAGAATGTGAAACGGTTAAAACCGATGCGGAAAAAATTATGAAGCACTACATTCAAAACCGGAAGAAACAATTCGAAACCGAAATTAAGAAAATAGAATCTCGACCTCACATTTCTGCCACCTATTCAGAACTGTTGAAGAACTATGTCCATCTCCTAAACGCCAGTCTATTAGTGCATCCTTCGGTTATGACAACTAGTGCTGCGAAGTATTCTGGTTTTAAGGAGCTACAAGAGGCCATAATCGCTACTGCGGACACCCGCGAATTTTTCCCGAACTTTAAGCAGGAAATTCCCACATTCTGGATTGACGTTGAACACTTCTTGGAGGACAAAGGTAACTTTATGGCCGTCCCTGTCATCGCTTGGCCGGATTACGAAGAGCTCGTGACGCGCAAGTTTGGCATGAAACACCTACTGAAGGCCATCACTCAATACTTACACGAGAGTGGAAAGGTGATTTGGTTTTCTAAAATGAACTCTTTGAAGAAGTACGTTTTCTTACGACCGTCGTGGCTCTTTGAGGTCTTTCGGTACGTTTTCCGATATGATATCGGTGATGAATCAAAGTGTCCTGTGGATTGGTTAAAACGTATCGGCCTATCGTCCAATCGGATCGAACGGGCATGGAAAGAGCTGATAGAGGAAGGCATTGTAGAACGTGACTTCATCAAAGGGATGTTGGGTCATTGTGTCCCCCATGACCTAAATCAACCTTTTCTCCAAGTTCTGAACATACTTATTGAAGGTTTTGGAATAGGTTATCCGGTCCAGAAGAAAATGAAAGAAGGAGCGTACAATCTAACCGTCGAGCCCGATGCCGATGGCAAAGTGAAACTTGCTCGGGTATTGTTGCCATGGTATCGGAAAAACCCGGAGCCGGCTTCGGTGACAGAACATTGGATGTCTCTCTCTAGTAAGCCAAAGGTCGTCGCCTTGTACAACTTCCATAACTACATGCCTCCTGGCCTCTTCGAAACGTTTGTGGTGCGCGTGAACGGCACGACCAAATCGCCCACACTGCTTCTATCCCACTGGGGAGGTGGAATACATGCTCAGCACCCGACACGAGCCGTTCAAATTCTCGTAACGCACAATATAATATCGGGTCAATCCGCTACCATCAAGTTTGACGTGAGAGATGTAAGCGACGCGGAGTCCGACAGTCCAAAAATCATCTGGGAAGTCCTGCTCCCTATCTTAATGCTGTTCGAGGAAATACTACAAGGGTTCTCAGGTATACATCTTTATACTTAAGCCGTTAATTAGTTGATTAATGCTGGTATATACCTTAGGTGGGCATAAAAAATTGGCTGTACTTTGACACTCAATATCTCCAAAACCCTCCAACGTCAGCTTCAACAGGACAACAGATAGTCCTGATGGTACATCTTATTTGGATCTATATCGGTACAAAGATGAACAAGGTCTCCTTTCACGCCGCCTTTACGACACAAAAGGGATAATTTCAATTTTGATATTGTAAATTATCCTTATTTAGATAGCAATATACCAAAGGGTCCTGCATATGGCGTATACATATCTCGCCTTGTAGCATTTGTCAGATCTTGCGTTAATTGTGATGACTTTAATCTGCGTCACGAGTTGCTAGTTCAAAAACTAGTTTGTCAAGGATACTCCATCAAACGCCTTCATTCTAAGTTTCTCAAATTTTACAATGAGTATAACACTCTCGTTGGCAGGTATGGACAGAGCGTTGAGAATCTCTGGCGATCTGCATTGTGATCAACCACATAGACGGCGCTGTTATCCCTATGTACATATCAATCACGTACATGATATTTAACAACATAGATGGCGCTGGTTGCCCAGTGTAACCGTCTATCTTGTATGTCATGTGTAACATCATAGATGGCGCCTCTTGTAGCATGAGATCTTTACATATTAACGGGAAAGACGTAATCGTCCGTTACTTTTGAATCACAGTCTGATCGGTTAGGGTCTGTAACGCTCGGCATTTTTAAACTGTATCGAATACCGCTTAACCTGGGGCTAGGCCGTAAAGTTAGCCATGCTAATTACATCAGCATGATGCCTTTATGAACAGTTGCAATTAAAGCGCGACTGAGATACTTGTTTAATTGTTATTTGACATGGAACTCATTCACGGACTACGAATTTGAACTTTGATATGGAATTCATGCCTGGAATATCCACTGTCTGCCCGGCATCATTGAAAACTGATGACCGCTTCTCTCTTGTGTGTTACCGGCTTTATTTCCTATTTGTATAATTTCTTACATACCTTTGTCTTTGGGAGCTAGTGTTAAACGTTGTTTTGGAAATGGATCTTGCGATTATCGACTTGGAACGCCCTTTACGGACTAGGAATGGTATATGAATGTCGGACTTGACGCTTATATCTAAAAATTTACACACTCAAAAGCCATTATGTCCTAAGTATACAGACCAAATTTCAGTTTCATCCTTTAAGATTTCTGTTCACGGGACTAAAATCAAAAGATAGTCAAAAACGCATGTTCCGGACATTTGAAATGATGTTCTACCTTGTTTTACTTGAAAAGGTGATCAATTGGTCCTCCATCTTCTCGGCGTACGGCGCGCAAACGTTTCTTCCATGAACTGATTGAGTCCCGAATCTGAAGAGTAATTTTTTCCAGCACTCCTGGATGCGTGTCACACAGCTGCAGCGCACACTCTACTCATGTGATCTCTCAGGTGATGCAATGTGGGTCACCAGAACGTGCGTTTTTGAGGCTATCTTTTCATTTTAACCCTGTGTACAGACTTCTCAAGCTATGACCTTGAAAATTGGTCAGTATATTAACAAAATCGTGTCATTTGAATGTCTAAAGTCTGAAAGGGTTTGAACTAAGGATAATGGAGCAATGCAGCATCAAAGTGCGGCCCATTTTTATGCCCACCCGATATATATACAAATGTACATCTGCACGATTTAAAAATTGATCTGGTTTTGTCCCAAACTTGTCATTGGATTTTCAGGGCTTTGCTCACGTTACGTAATGGTGGCTTATACGCCACGACTCTCCGACCGTACGTGGGAAGGTCTGCCAGCAACCTGCGGATGATCCTGGGTCTTCCCCGGAGTTTGGCAGGTTAAATATACGCCAAGTATACGCCACGATATACGCCACAGTGATTTCTTCTGATAAGTCAAATATTTTTGAGGGGTGTTTAAAACTAGTTTATTCTGGCCTCTGCACGGCTTCCCATTAACCTGAAAGCCTTCGCATCGGTGAAATATTCTGCCTGAAACATGCTTCTCTGGGCTCTGTTCGGTTTCCTATCAATCTGAAAGCCGTCTTACGAAAAAATATATTGTTGAGTGCTTTGACAAAACCACCGATTTGGTCCAGCAGAACACTGACCTGACGGCCAATATATGAAGCAAATATCGGAGCTTTCCGTAAAATAACATTAACAAGACTGATATGAGTTACTTCTTTCCTAAGGTTGTTGGTTGAGTCGTCACATGTTGTGTCCTCACTGCCAGGAAGCGTCGTTCATCGGGGAGTGGCTGTCCCCCAAGGAGACACAGAGTCTCAGCATCCGGCCGTGCGAGAGCTGTGGAGAGTGTGTCAATACTGGTCTGCTAGTGCCACCCAAGGAGAAGAAAAGAGGTAGGCTCTTAAAATAAATTATATGTCATGCACAATGCAAATTTTAATTATATATTTCACTTTAATTTGGAAAGAGTCCCAATCTTATAATGCAGATTTCTAAGACCGTAACTGTTGATTATGTTAGTGCTTTTGATATACAAAAAAATCTTATTGAGAATGGAAGTATGTTTCATGGGTTAAAAACGGATTATTACTTCTGCCGAGGGGCTGATGCTTTCGTCTATTTATTTGTCTGTGTCAGCGTGTTTGTCAGCAATTTTATGGAGAAAGCTATGGACGAATTTGGATGAAAATTTGAGCACAGCTTGGTCCATCAACTAAATATTGATGTTGATCTAGGTTTGGAATGTAAGGTAATGTGTGTCTCATAGAAGCATTATTTCTACCAAAAAATCAAGGTTTGTTCACGGCTTGGTTCAAATCATTACAGTTTGGGGATGATAGATTTGGATCAGCCAATTTTCAAACAGCTATTCTTCGCCATGGCGGGATAGGAGACAAATGCAGAGTAATGTCCCTTTACATCGTTTGCTGCCTCTGTGATGTTTTGTTGGTTGCGCTAATATATTACGCTCGTATATGTATGAGAGCATACAGCTTACATGTATGTAAGAATATACTACATTCGTGTATATTCGTTGTTTAGTTGGTTACGCCAATGTACTATACTCGTGCATATTCGTTGTTTAGTTGGTTACGCCAATGTACTATACTCGTGCATATTCGTTGTTTAGTTGGTTCCGCCGATGTACTATACTCGTGTATATTCGTTGTTTAGTTGGTTACGCCGATGCACTATACTCGTGCATATTCGTTGTTTAGTTGGTTACGCCGATGTACTATACTCGTGTATATTCGTTGTTTAGTTGGTTACGCCGCTGTGCTATACTCGTGTATATTCATTGTTTAGTTGGATACGCCGATGTGCTATACTCGTGTATATGTTTTTTGGTTGGTTACGCCGATGTACTATACTCGTGTATATTCGTTGTTTAGTTGGTTACACCGATGAACTATACTCGTGTATATTCGTCGTTTAGTTGGTTACGCCGATGTACTATACTCGTGTATATTCGTTGTTTAGTTGGTTACGCCGATGTACTATACTCCTGTATGTTCGTTGTTTAGTTGGTTACGCCGATGTTCTATACTCGCGCATATTCGTTGTTTAGTTGGTTACGCCGGTGTACTATACTCGTGCATATTCGTTGTTTAGTTGGTTACGCCGGTGTACTATACTCGTGCATATTCGTTGTTTAGTTGGTTACGCCGATGTACTATACTCGTGTATATTTGTTGTTTAGTTGGTTACGCCAATGTACTATACTCGTGTATATTCGTTGTTTAGTTGGTTACGCCGATGTACTATACTCGTGCATATTCGTTGTTTAGTTGGTTACGCCGATGTACTATACTCGTGTATATTCGTTGTTTAGTTGGTTACGTCGATGTACAATATTCGTGTATATGTTGTTTAGTTGGTTACACTGATGCATTGCAGTCGTATCTGCGTTGTCTTGTTGGTTATAGGAAGGTATAAGTTATGTCAACCTCTACGTTTGCTTTCTTTCAGATGACGTGAAGAGTCGACTATCAAGGCTACCTTCAAACCGACGCCAAAGAAATAGTGTACAGCTCGAAATTCAACCGAGAGTGACAGAAAACTAATTAGCTTATCGCAGCTATGGTTAGATTTAACTCAAACTGTTCTGCTCTTCTGGATAGATTATTAAATCCTTTCGTACCCGATCAAAGAGATGTCAGATGAGCTTCCGTCAGTTTGTTAAACGTTTTGAAATAGCACACTGCTAGATAAATACAAGCAAACTTGTGTCTTACAAGCGCATCTACCATATGCAAATTATCTATACACCACGTGACCGTGTTCTTTTTTGTTTTAAGTTTTATCTGAGTAGGCATGAAGATAATGAATAACGTGATGACAACACAGCATTTTGAGTAATTCTAGACCAGTGAAGTCTAATAAATTGCAATTAACATCACTACGTATTTTTTTAACCTAATTCTGCTTTAGCCATAGTGCTAGGGGGCATGTAAATAGCTACTATTTATGCATTTACCTGAACAGTTGGAATAAGACCCTGTGTGAGGTAAATTGACATGAGGCCGTATTTCATCGGTTACGTAATATCATTTGGCCAGCTATCAAACTGTCGTCGCCGATCTGGTCTGACTCTCTATGGTGTACGTGTTAATCATATTGTGTTCCGGCATAAACCAGGATTCAGCTGGTGAACTGAGCATCCTTGAGGCCTGGCCCTTTGCATTGTTTTAATGCTGTTGTATATTAAATGTGATGACAACACAGCATTTTGAGGAATTCTAGACCAATGACGTCTAATAGATTGAAATTACCATCACTGCATATATTTTTTTGTCTAATTCTGCTTAAGCCATGGTCCTAGGGGGCGTGTAAATTGCTACTATTTATGCATTTACATGAACAGTTGGAATAATACCCTATCTAAGGTAAAATGACAAGAGGCCGTATTTCACCGGTTACGTGTGACCAATTTCCAGCTATAAAACAGTCGTCACTGCTCTGGTCTTACTCTCTATTCTGCACGTCTTAATTATATTATATATTCATGACATAGATTTCAGGTAAGAAAGAAAAATGCAGTGTTTATCTGGAAAGGTTTCCGCCTGATCGTTGTCTCGGGAAAACAACCCAACCTTGAGGTGTTATTTATACAAGAATAACTTGTGTATAACTTATGTCAAAAATAAATAAATAATTGCCTGGCAATTCCTACGTATAAACAGTGTGATTTTCTAGGTTTAATTCCTGTAACTACTGCTCTGCTATCTAAAGGTACATGGGTGTCAGTATTTGGCATTCATAAGCTGTCAGAATTACATTGCTCCGACGTTTCCGTTAAACCAGCGAATCGTGTATATTCGTTGTTTAGTTGGTTACGCCGATGTACTATACACGTGTACATGTTGTTTAGTTGGTTACGCCGATGTACTATACACGTGTACATGTTGTTTAGTTGGTTACGCCGATGTACTATACACGTGTACACGTTGTTTGGTTGGTTACGCCGATGTACTATACTCGTGTATATGTTGTTTAATTGGTTACGCCAATGTACTATACTCGTGTATATTCGTTGTTTAGTTGGTTACGCCGATGTACTATACTCGTGTTCGCTGGTTTAAAATGTCAGCCATTTTGGCATTCTTAGCCGAGACCGTTGCCGATGTGGACCAACGCGACTGATTATTTCTATATTAATTTTTCCAGTCGATGGTATCAAGGCCCTAGAATTGTACAATGTATTCTGTTATTGCAGCAGATTGTTCTGTTAAGTATGACATACTTATTCTATTACTTCAACTTAAAGAATCTCTTACGCTCACAGAATATTGTACTGAATATAACAGAATATTGTGTTGTAATAACCGAATATATTCTAGCATCACTCAGAAAAGAATTTTTGTTGAAATATACAGAATAAGAAAATGATTGATTGATAGTTGGTTCACACCACACTCAAAAATCCCCCCCCCCTCCCCACCTCCATACGATTGCGGAAGCCGAATGGATCGGAACAAACCTTTGGCAAATTACTGGCGTGCTTTCCCACGTGTCACCTACAAATGCATGTACATGTATGCACACCGTATTAGTAAAACCGTAAATGGACTGTAAACAAGTGTCATGCTAAACTGTACTACGCAAGGACAATATCTCCGGCCGTGCGTGGGAAGGTCTGCCAGCAACCTGCGGATGGTCATGGGTTTCCCCCCGGGCTCTGCCCGGTTTCCATCCACCATAATGCTGACCGCCGTCGTATAAGTGAAATATTCTTGAGTACGGCGTAAAACACCAATCAAAATCAATCAATCAAATAAAGGACAATAAGGTTTGAATTCCATTACTCATTATCTGTGAAAGGTAATAAAGAAGATCTGGTGGCCAGTATATCCGGAACACGCAGCTTGTGTGTATGTAAGAATATTTGCAAAATTATTTAACAGGATTTAAGAAGGAAGGAAAAACAAGGGGAGGCTACCCAGTGGATTCACAAACTTTTATTCGTAAAACATCAGTACACATAGACAATATACCGGAAAGAGCAGCTTACTAATGAACAACACATAACAACGTTAGGATTTGGTCTGAGAGACTGATAAAAAATCTGCGAACTGAAATGTGAAGGTGAGTACAACAGCGAACTTATGCTTAGTGATTAACTACACGTACAGTTAATCGACAACTTATCAAATGGAGAGACCACAAATGAATTGCCTCACGTGTCTTTCTAGGGCCAAAGGGTCATTTCAGTATTCTACAGTGTTCGCCACAATTTTCTTCATGCATTACCATTATATTAATAAATGTACACTCATTACAACTGCCAGAAGGGTGTGGTCACCGAGTCAACCAAAGCAATACACTCCTTATAGTTTTACGCCGGTCTTTACACCTGTGGAACACTACAAGTTTTAAAATGCGCGAAATATTTAAATTTATGCAACCTATAAATGATGCTCACTCGCAACCATGCTGGGCATCTCATAAAAGGATATCCTGACCTCTTTCAGAGTGTATCTTCACTATGTGCAATGGGATTTTTGTGTTAAAGATCGAACATGATAGCGACACATGTATACAAGAAAGCATCTGCTCTTCAGTATTAATTAATTGTGTGATAATTACTTTTGAAAGATGAATTACATTACAATTTCCTTGATCCACGGATAATTTGAAGCTCCATTTCATCATAACCAATATAACATTCGTTAACATTAATGGTGACAAAGTTAACATTAACATTAATGGTAACAACGTTAACATTACCAATTAATGGTAAATGTATAAATGTATACATTATCATTATGTATCTATAATTTTAATATGCACCAAATTGTGTACCTATGATACATATCTTGTCTACAACAGAGCGACACAAACACATTACAAAACGGTGCACATTTTGTTTTTTGCAAAGTACATTTTTGCAATTATATCCTTGCAGGACCAAACGGACATCTTGCTGACATCATGTTATCCACGCGAAACGGTTGTCACGCGTATAAATGAGTTTTAAACAGTAAATCTTGAATGCTGTCACAGGGCAACCGTGGCATCCATGGTGAGCATGCCAGTTCAGCGCGATGACCGAGCCTCTGATCAATGCAGTCGCTATGAGTTCAAATCCAGCCGATACTGGCTTGCTTTCCGGCCGTACGTGGGAAGGTCTGTAGGCAACCTACAGATTGTAGTGGATTTCCACCGGGCTCCGCCCGGTTTCCTCCCACCATATAAGTGAAATATTCTTGAGTAGGGTGTAAAACACCAATCAAATAAATACATCAATCAGAGTTGTAACAATGAAAGTTGCTCCGGTGAAGCCAAAAGGACGAATATTCCCCTCACCGCTTCAGGTCAAGGTCGTCTGTCAATTTTAAATGTTATACTTATATAATAATAAAACATTACTACTCAATATTAATTTCTTTATTCACACATCTACTTACTGATAAAACCAGGCTAATTTCGAAGCAAAAGTTTCATTTGAATAAATTAAAGACAAAGAAAAATGTCATACCTGAGAAACAGCAAGTTAGCTTTGAGGAAGTGTTTAACTGGGACGGATGCATAATAATCTTTGTATCAAATAATACTAATTTTAGGGACAACAGTACACAATTGATAAAATTAATTCTGGATATGAAAATGTTATACTCTGTTACTGTGTGTATATAGAGCCAATTTAATCTGATAATGAAAGAGTTTAAATGACATGTTGAACTTGTCGTCAATCGTCAGTGTTCACCGGAAATGTATTAGTTATGCGTTTGACTGCTGACCGAGCTTTTATGTCTTTACAGAGCGCATTACATACGGTTTATACTGGCTCCACTCCAAATTCGCTGTGCGAGCTCGGCACCGGGAAATCTGGCTGCACGTGTCAGTAATCGAAACCCTCATAAGATAGTAAAGGTCAAAGGTCAAAGGCTGGTTAGCCTCAACAATGTAGACTTATTGTGTGAACATTTACTGTCGTTAGGTTTCAAACAGCTGCAACCGATTAAGTAAACATCACATATTTAGACAGGGACAAACGCATACCGCAACCATGCTCTGGGATTATATCCCATGTTTAAACAGGCTACAAAAGGGATTAGAGAATAATGGAAGCCACTTACCGCTGTATGTACTACATGCTTTGTTGTATCGCCTCATGTGTTTACATACTGTAAATAAACGCATGCTTGCTTGACAAGACGATCCTTACTGGAATGTTACCAATCTCGGTGAATTAAAGCCTACTCAAAACTAACCTTTTACCACTAAACCCTTCTTGGAAATTCACCTTTTATCGCTAAAACCTTGTTGAAAATTCATCGTGTATACCGGTAAATCCTTCTTGGAAATTCACCTTTTGCCACCTAAAACCTTATTGAAAACTCATCGTGCGTACCGAGAAATCCCTCTTAGAAATTTCCCTTTTAGCACTAAAACCTTCTTGAAAATTCTTCCTATATACCGGTAAATTCTTTTGGAAATTCACCTTTTACCACTAAAACCTTTATTAAAAATCCATCTTATACCGGTAATTCCTTCTTGACCATTCAGCTGTACTGTAAACCTTCATTCGCAGATTGCCTGCTTCCGTTACCCATACACGTTAAACTGGTTAAAATCTAACTCATGCCGGTTATCGTAAACCCTTATTAGAGACTAAACTTATAGCAGTAAACTCTTATCGTAAACCATCATCGAAAATTTGCTTCATACCACTTTTGCCACATTTACCACAATATTTGTAATCTTACTCCTTTGATACATTTCATATCATATATACATTATCCATGGTCGACTACGTAAGCTCAGAAAAAAACTGACAGGCATGGTTTTCAGGCATTTAAGCAACATAATCATGTACATCGCAAAGTTATTGTTGAATACATTAATATAGATACCATATCAAGTATAATGAACAATTTTGAATATCAACACAATAAAGCATTAAGCGAAGACTTCCACAAGGTTACGATGTCTTTGAACTAAATCCATGTGTAAGTCTTGGACAATACGTAGGGCAATTCCTGTCGAATTGGCAATGGTCAGCGCAGGATGTTCCAGTTCCGAAAGTTGATCAAGTACTCTTCAACGTTCACAAACCCCGGCCCACGGATAAGTGTTCTTTGGGCAGTCAGCCAGACACGTGTCCAGAAAGCTCACGAACTTACAAGTCTGAAAAAACGAGAAATATAAAAAGACTAAATGGTTAAACGTCGCTTTGGGAATTGGCCTTACGATTAGTAAGGAACCGGAACGTCATTATTGGTTGACGGCTTGTATACAAATGTCTGTTTCGACGCACAGATGCATGACCAGTGAAATACGGCCTTTTGTCAATATACCTCAGCTAGGATAGTACGGTATTATAACTATACATGTAAATGCTGAAATAGTCGCAAACTGCACGCCGCTGGTACCATGGCTTAAGCAGAATTAGGTAAAAAAAATAAGCAGTTATGCTGATTGCAATTTATTAGACGTCACTGTTCAATAGTTGGCAAATGGTCACACGTAACCGGTGAAATACGGCCTCTTGTCACATTACCTCAGCTAGGATAGCACTCTAATTGTTTATATAAAGGTTTATATAGTAGCAAATTACACGACCGTAGCTTTTGCACAATTAGGTAAAAAAAATTATGCGTTGATGTTAATTGTAATATATCAGACGTCACTGATCTAGAAAGAATTACCAATCTTTTGTATTATGCATCGAAGAAAACTTTCAAAGGGCGCATGAATAACCAAGAATTTCACTCACTGGTGATGCACGAAAGTCGAGTATCAGGATTTCTTTTTTATCTGAATTGTGATATGAATGCATGATGAAATGATTTAATACACGAATTGGCTTCTAAATTGGCGTGTTACATCATTGTTGTTTGTCTCTTAGCTTGTGGTTAAACGTTGATCGGTTTCACTATCTTTTCGCGTTTATATCACAACAGTGTTTCCATGTTGCCTGCCATTCTCTGTGCTGACACCATTATCGTGCTGCTTCACTGGGACGACATGCCCAAACCACCAGAGACGACGCCTCATCCTTTGAGACTACACTGACCAGTGCTTGGCCTCTCCTTGTCTGTGTCAATGTCTGTTTTTTCCGTTTACATACTCATGAGACAGATGCACTTGTAACCAGTCACGTTACATGACACATGTCAAATGACCGGGGTACGAGAAGCATGTACCAGGCAGAGCGTGCTGCTCCCGTCTTATTATTATCTTATAACTGGGGACTCTTTCCCACGGCAAAGACGATTTCAGTCCACATGGAAAAGACCATTGTTCTCTTGCATTGAATGAGCGATACATTACCAGTTCGCAAATAATACGCCTTCGCACAGAAATGAGTAATAGGTTACACACCTTAGTCACGAATTATTTTAGGCGGGAAAACTTATCAATTGTCTATCAATGAGCAGGCTATATGACAAAGGATCTTCCAGACTCTAGTGAACACCGTGTTCCCGGGTAAAAAGGCCTTGAAGGGCCGTTTAGTAGGTCTGGCATAACGTTCGTGGCGAAAATCTGTGCATCACACATGGGAAAGTGAGTCCTTAACTTACCACTGTCAGTAAAACGTTAAACGCCAATTACTAGTAGTCAGTCAATAAATCGACCAATCATATTTGAATACCAGAATATTTATAGATATTGCTGAGATATTGCTACAGTGACCTAACACCAATAATTTACTCTGCGCATTAAATTTCACATTTGAACTTAAGATCTCACCAGACACTGGAACTTTCGGGGTCCCCAACAGCCTCCTGCACAGACATTTGCGCAACATCCGGAGAGAGATCTGGAGACATAGCATCGCCCTGGACAGTTGGGATGACACACCAAGTCGTCCATCACAGGTATCACTACAACAGCAACACATACGTTTACTCTCGCATTACAAGTTGAATGTGAACAGCAACTGGCGCAGTAATCGACTATACTCTTAGGAACTAAGCCGTGCATGTGCTTTTTATATGATGGGTTCTGTACCTGACGCTGAAGCTGATTTTTTTGCTTATTATTTTTTTTTTTATCGTCTTACACCTCACGCAGACCGTCTGTGCTTATGGCGTGACAGTTCTTGGATATTTGACGGTTACAAGACCTTGTGACCGTTCTTTGAAACCCGACAAAAAATTGTTTGTTGGGACACACCCAAATTAATCTATGGAGGAATTGAATTGAGCTCTCCACCATAAATCTATGCGTCGAAACACACATTCGTATACCAGCCGTAAACCAATAAAGACGTTCCAGGTATATAATCGCCAGGCCAATTTCAAAGAACCGTTTCACATTTTCCTCTGTTTCCAATATGTGAATTCAATATATTACTCCGTCCTGGTTGAATTTTTGGCAACATCATGAAAGGATCCTATTATTTTTTCACTTTGTGTTGACCCACGGATTTAGTCACAGCCGGTTAACTTAAGGACAGTGTGGAACAATACTCAGTTTTTGGTAGTTAAACAGTATTCAATTGGACACAGACCCCCATTACAACTTCCGTTTTTCGGGAGGGTAATGTAATTCTGTCTATTTTAGAGTGTGAAGTCTTGTTTCGCTGCTAGCCTGCCATTTTTGGTGTACAGGTACATACTTGGTATCAAAATGCTGGGAATTGTCTATGCTTTGGGCAGGTATGAGTTTTAATGATGAAAGTTTGAAACTCTGGGCGAGAGGACACGAGGAGACAGGTGGTGATGAGGTTGCGAGTGACGTCCCCTTAGCGTTGCTAGGCACCCCTCCCAGCTGCCGGCATGGAAAAGCCCAGATTTTGACGGTCAACCTATGCCAAGATTTTTATGGCTTCTTTCTTACAGGCTGGAAAATTAATGGGGGTCTGTGGCCAATTAGGGCCACGAACAAGATAGGTATAGCGCCATCTGGATGTTGTCTAAGGGAGGATAACTCTGTGATGCAGTCCACAGAATTATACCACGAAGTTACTCTCCCTTAGACAACATCCAGATGGCGCCATGCCTATCTTGTCATGGGCCATAATTGAGTATCGTTTCCAAATACACCATGTTTTCATGACTATGTATTTGTTGAAAGATATAAGTAATATTTTTTTGTCATAAGATGCATACAGTATTACAAAATCTGCCAAAATTTCACACGAAACGTATACCGCTTGAAAATGAGCCTTAAAACATCTTATTTGTGTATTTGTCAATAACTAAGCAGGTAAGGAGCATAGAAATCGGTTGTCATATAAGATGACTTCGTGGAATTGTACCTGTTTGACAATCATCGCGTCCTGGACCCCAACAGTGTGACCTTCCCCTCTGCAGACAAGCCGGATGGCATCGTGGACCTGATGAAGAAGGACAGTATTGCATCGTTGTTACAAACAACACGTATTTTAAGCCATTATTTTACACACTCCCTGGTTACAGTTATGATCAATAAAGGTTATTATGAACAAAGAACCAAAAGCGAAGTTTGCAATCGACGCTGTTTTCCAAGAATAAAAAAGTCAGCTGCAATGCGTGCTCTGTGCGAGAACAACATCCATCCCGAAATGAATAATTAAATGAATTTGGAAGAGCTAACACATCCATGGATGATGGCCCATGGAACAAAATGTAAAGATTTGACTCTAGGCTTCAAAACAGACATTCTGATACTGGCCGTCAACCAAAGTGTACGTTCCGGGTCAGTAATTATGGAAGGAGAAAAAGTCAACAGTTTTAGAAATGGAAAGTTTTAGAGGAATGGTACGTGGGAAGGTCTGTAAGCAACCTGCGGAGAGTCGTGGGTTTCCTCCATGTTCTGCCCGGTTTCCTCCCACCATAATGCTGGCCGCCGTCGTATAAGCGAAATATTCTCGAGAACGGCGTAAAACACCAATCAAATGAATAAATTTTAGAGCAATGAATCAAATCAGTGTCCGAATCGTGTACCATGCTAGTTTTCAAATCGTCGATAATCAAAACTATGTATCTCAGCTGCGTTTTGAATGAAACTGTCCGTATATCCGACACTGTGATCAACATCATGACTATACCGCCCCTATCCCCGGGTTAGGCGAGAATATAAATAATAATTAAGTATAGTGCAAGACTGTACTCATTGTAAAACTTTAAAAAAAAATCAAGGTGAAGGCCTTTGAATATATATGTATTTTATTTTATTTATTTGATTGATGTTTCACGCCGTACTCAAGAATATTTCACTTATACGACGGCGGCCAGCGTTATGGTAAGAGGAAACCAGTCACAGCCCAGGGGAAAGCCAGCATGAGCTGGACTGGAGCTCACAGCGACCGCATTGGTGAGAGGCTCATGGGTTATTGCGCAGCGCTGGCGTGCTAACCACTTCGGCCCCTTTATGTATATGTATGTATGTAGATAGTTGGCAAACGGTCACACGTAACCAGTGAAATACCGTCTCTTATCATTTAATTCAGTTATGGTTTTATTCTAACTGCTCATGTAAATGCTTAATTAGTAGCTAATTAGAGTGGTATAAGTTCAGTGATGTTAACTGCAATTTATTTAGTCTCCATTTGCCTAGAATTCCTTTGGAAGACTAAGGCAATTCTACGTATTAGAAAAGTCACACTTTTAGCGCAGTAAACTATGATGCCGTTAAGACTAAAGCTGATTTAAGTCCAAGACAGATTTGTCATTGTGAGGCCTGACCTCAAGTCAAAGTGCGCTTTGTTTCTTATGTCTCCTCGAATATTTTTATCTTTTGTTTCCATGAAGAAAAAGACTTCGTATACCTTGAACTCTTTATAAGTCTCTATACACCCACATAAAACACTATTATATTACATGTATAAACATAAACAGTGAAAACGGTGCAACAGTAAACACTTAACTTCATGCACTGATGAACAAAGAAGGAATGTTTAATTAGCGTAAGATTCATTGTCATGACCGTGCGTGCATTAGCCGATGTAAAATTGACAAAATCAATATCGCCATTAATTCTACTCACATTCGGTGACAGAGTCAAGCGAAGGAAACCCGAAGTCTCGAGAGCCTTTTTTCCCCCCACCCACACTCACACCCACACACGCCAACTCAAAACTATCAAATGTCTTCGCTTTTCTTCGACCGTCGAGATAGTCGATTGAAAAAACAAAAGCAAAGACTGTCACACTTTTGCAAACAATATCCTTGATGTATAGGGACAGCCAGTGGAACTCTAACTTTTATAGGGGAGGTTTATTATTGACGATCCACACACGCCCAGTTTTGGTTCATATGTATCTCACCGTAAATGTCAAGAGGCTCTTGCATTTGTTGCTGTCTTCTCAGGGACGGCAAGAAAAACAAGTCGGACATATCGGTGGAGCATTTTTAAACAGCTTGGTATATCGTATTCCTTCATAAACTGGGACTTTTCTGCTGGATTCAGAGACAACGATGTGATTGTTTATTAAATATGATGACGACACGTCTACTAAATAGTTATTAACATCACTGCATTTTTTAAAAAATGTCGTCAGTATATGTTGTTACTTTTTAAGCATTTTCATGAACATTAAGAAAAAAACCCTGACGAAGGTACACTGATTAGAGGCCGTATTTCACCAGTTACGTGTGACCGGTTGCCAGGTATCACACTGTTCTCCCTGCTCTGGTTCTTCTCTCTTCGATGTACAATTTGACATTGTGTTCCTGCATTATCAAAGTTTCTGCCGGTGGATTAAGCATCCACGAGGCCTCTTCAAATTCCATTGTTTTCTTGTGATTGTTTATCAAATGTGATGACAAGAAAGAATATTGAATAATTCTAAATCAGTGCATGACGTCTAATAATTAAGTTGACACCTAATTGTTAACATTTATTATTTAAAATAGAAACCATCTGGTTGTGTTTGGAGATATTGTTATCTTCACTTGTAAACCGCATTACTGGCCCATAAGAGTTATCTCCCTTGACGTGTGGGCGGTATGAGACATATTTGTCATTGAGAGTTATCTTTCTTGAAGTTGTGAGTTTTGGGTGGCGGTTTATTTGAACTGAAAGGTTCACCTCCCATATTAGGAGGTATCCTAGTGATAATAAAAGCTCATAATGCCATTGACTACAAAGGTACCTGACTAGATCGCGCAAATGTCTTCATTTGCGGATAATTATCCAAACAAGACGGACGTTTAGAGTACTACGCATAGCAGTCCTTATAAATTAATCTAACTTTTATAAAGTAATCCAAGTTTTGGTTTGTCCACTGTTTCTTCGAGTAGTATTTGAGTTTACGCGGAGGAAGTGAATGGAATACCAGTTCGTTGGTCTTGATAGGATCAGGTGAACCGTGACCCGGGAAAATGCCAAGGATAAGTGACAGAAGTAGGGCGAATGAAAAAGTCGATGGCCAGTGGCGACCAAAAAGGTAGGGAAATCATAGATGAAATCTTCCACCAGTTCCGATCCTCTGCCCAAAGCACCTGCCCAGTTCAGGAGCCAGTGTGAGAGCGCAAATTCGTCTGTTTCAGCAATGCCAACTGCCAGGACTCCATCCAACAACGCAGGTGGTTCTATGATAAGTTTGACAAATTTTAATCGATTATCAACACTAAAGCATGCTGGGAATATCGAGGGGGGAGACAGTCTGCTGCAGCAGGCAGTTTCCCGCGTCACAGGCATTACGTCACTGGGCACTATGGAAACTCTTGCGTTTCCAGGTCGCCCTAGTACAGTCGGTCAACAATAGCCAGTTCGTCCCGCGAACAAATGCATAAGACATTACTTTGTGGAAACTATAGAGCATCCAACAAAGGACTGTGGATTGAAGGTTTGTTCCTTTACTATATTTTATTCTATTTTATAGATGGATTATTGGTTACAAATTCTGAGTTCACGCGTTCTGACACAGTTCTATAGTAAATTGTTGACAGAACATTCAAATTAATGTGTTTCTTATCATGCATAAATATGTCTTTATGGGTCCTGCATATGGTGTATACATATCTCGCCTTGTAACATTTGTCAGATCTTGAGTAAATTGTGATGACTTTAATCTGCGTCACAAGTTGTTAGTTCAAGGATACTCCATCAAACGCCTTCATTTTAAGTTTCTCAAATTTTACAATGAGTATAACACTCTCGTTGGCAGGTATGGACCGAGCGTTCAGAATCTCTAGCGATCTGCATTGTGATCAACCACATAGACGGCGCTGTTATCCTTATGTACATATCTATCACGTACGTGGTATTTACCAACACAGATGGCGCTGGTTGCCGAGTATAACCGTCTATCTTGTAGACAGCTTTTATACAGACCAGCATGTCATGTGTAACATCATAGATGGCGCCTCTTGTAGTATGAGATCCTTACATATTAACGGGAAAGACGTAATCGTCCGTTACTTCTGAATCACAATCTGTTCGGTTAAGGTCTGTAACGCTCGGCATTTTCGAACTGTTTTGAATACCGCTTAACCTGCGGGTAGGGGCCATAAAGGCAGCCGTACTCATTACATCTCCATGATGCCTTTATGAACAGTTGCAAACAAAGCGCGACTGGGATACCTTGTTTAATTGTTATTTGACATGGAACTCATTCATGGACTACAAATTCGAACTATGATATGGAATTCATGCCTGGAATATCCACTGTCTGCTCGGCATCATTGAAAACTGATGACCGCTTCACTCTTGTGTGTTACCGGCTTTATTTCGTATTTGTATAATTTCTTACATACCTTTGTCTTTGGGAGCTAGTGTTAAACGTTGTTTTGGAAATGGATCTATCGATTATCGACTTATCGACTTGGAACGCCCTTTATGGACTAGGAATGGTATAGGAATGTCGGACATGACGCTTATATTTATTTGCTTACATTTTCAAGTATTCCAGTGCGGCCTAACGAGCGAACCCAGTGAGGTGAAATTTTCTCTATCCACTCCCCACCTATCCGTGTAACCGCACCTAATCCTTTGATTACTAACTGTGATGACTTCGTCGCTCACCTCTCGTTGAACTTGAGACAAAGATTTGGTCGGGAGAGTATGCAGACTTGGCAATGTTGTTAAAACATCGGAAGAACTTAGCGAGCAGGGGAGACAACCCCATTTTCTCAGAGTTTTCTTTCATACTGTAAATAACTTTCACTTGTCTTTGGCTTCAACGCTAGTAAGGCTTAAACGGCTTCGCTACTGGCTAATAGATTTCCCTAATGAGTCTCATAAGGTCAAACTCTTGCGAGGTTTCGAGAAAGGTTTTACATTATATTATTCAGGGCCGGAACTCACCAACGGATCAAAAAACTTGAAATCTGTCCAAATCTGCCCTGACCTTGCAGCTGTTAAATTGAAAAAAGAAATAGAATTTGGTTGGATTGCGCGTTTCGCTGCTGGGTTTACTCCTCAAAAAAATCACTCAGTGAATACCACACCGATTCATCACCTCTCTTATCCTAAAGGAGACATTAATGATTATATTGATTCACAATTTTGTTCCGTCTCGTGCTCTAAAGTTTACGATGTCATAAACTTAATTCAGTCTCTCTAGAAAGGTACTCTGTTTGGAAAAGCTGATATTCAGTTGGCTTTTTGCCTCCTCCCAGTTCACCCGAGTGAATTTGACGAGCTTGGTTTTAAGTTTCGCGATATGTATTACTTTGATAACTGCTTACCAATGGGATTTCTTGTTCTACGTTTGAATGTTTCAGTACTTTTGTTGATTAGTGCGTACGGCATAGAACGAGGTTAGCAAGCGTGCTACACTATTTAGGTGACTTTCTTTAGGTGACACTCTACTGTAAGTTTTGAGACAAGAGTCGGTTGCCTTTCGGTTTTAGATCTGCCTTTGATAAGCCATTCGGGATCAGTTTTGGGGGTCTGCGGGAGTTTACCACGTGGTGGAAGGAATACAATGGTTGTCTTACGATTCTTGTGGCGTCAGAAATACGATGGTGGTCGTGGCGGCAAGAATACGATAGTTATCTTGTCGATCGTCGTGGCGGCCGGAATAGGATGGTTGTCTTACGATGGTCGTGGCGTCAGAAATACGATGGTTGTCTTACGATGGTGGGGCCTCCGTGGCTCAGTCGGTTAAAGCGCTAGCGCAGCGTAATGACCCAGGAGTCTCTCACCAATGCGGTCGCTGTGAGTTCAAGTCCAGCTCATGCTGGCTTCCTTTCCGGCCGTACGTGAGAAGATCTTCAGCAACCTGCGGATGGTCGTGGGTTTCCCCCGGGCTCTGCCCGGTTTCCACCCACCATAATGCTGGCCGCTGTCGTATAAGTAAAATATTCTTGAGTACGGCATAAAACACCAATCAAAAAAAAAAAATCAAAATCTTACGATGGTTGTGGCGGCAGGAATACGATGGCTGTCTTACGATGGCCGTGACGTCAGGAATATGATGGTTGTCTAACTATCGTCGTGGCGTCAGGAATACGATGACTGTCAATTATCGTGGCAGCACGAACACGATGGTTGTCTTACGATCGTTGCGGCTGCAGGAATACGATGATTGTCGTACGATCGTCGTGGCGTCAGAAATACGATGGTTGTCTTTCAGTCGTCGTGGCGGCAGGAATACGGCGGTTGTCTTACGATCGTCGTGGCGTCAGGAATACGATGATTGTCGTACGATCGTCGTGGCGTCAGGAATACGATGGTTGTCTTACAGTCGTCGTTGCGACAGGAATACGACAGTTGTCTTACGATTGTCGTGGCGTCAGGAATACGATGGTTGTCTTATAGTTGTCGTGGCGGCAGGAATACGGCAGTTGTCTCACGATCGTTGTGGCAAAAGGAATGCGATGGTTGTCGTACGATCGTCCGATACACGAGGTGTGGGTTCAATGCCATCCTCCAACAGGAAATTTTTTAGATTCTGTTAAATTACATCCACCATTCTCGGTTCTTTGATTGCAACAGCAATATAGAACACACAACATGTCCACTTTGTGAAAATGTGTGTTTCATATGCCAAAGTTCGTCAGTTAGTTGCCAAAAGCCGCGGGTTTTGTCCCAGCACTGTGGTTATTTTCACTGACAAAACTGGCAACCTTCGTATAAGTTAGTGAATGTTATTACGCTCAGACAGAAAAAAGGATGTTGTTACATTCTTATAAATTGATCGCGGTGGTAGTAGTTTGTTCAAACACAACATTGTAGCTGCAGTTCTCAAAATGTTTCCCAAGCACGTCCATACGTAGGGATATCTTACATATGCATTTATAAGTCTTCCAAGTAAAGTTTATACTCGGGATTTGCATTGTTCTTTCACAAACCAGCCTGTATTTGATCGATTTCAAATGGCATTGAACTCCTAAGAGCAGGTGTATATCTTTCCCAGCGGGATCTGCGTCCGCCGAAAATAGAACAATCACAATACGAAGTCCTACAGCGTGCACATAACCCAGCGTCAACTTTCACTGACAAAAGGGACATTTATGTAAGACTTAAGGAACAGACCCTAGTGTCTCTATTGTCGAAGGCACAACACAACGACAACACCATCCAGTGGTTCATGTCTTTTTTAAAGTGACATGCGCTCCTTGCAGAGTCTGTGGACTGAATGACAAAAAACTTGCATGCTGCATGGCCTGCTATGGGCCCAGTGGGACTTCAACAAAGACGATACACTTGTATAGACACGACGTAGCTGGTGCTCCTGAATTCCATATTATGTACACTTTTCAGAAAGAAGTTCTTGTGGTGTTGAAATATTTTACACGCGGTGTATCGTCCTGACGCTTCAACTCAATGGCATGGGGGCATAAGGTGTGTGTGTTCCTTGCCAACCGCTTCAGCACATGGTGTCTTGGACACAGAATATATATATATTCTCCTGCTTTCATTTTTACGCGTGGATTTTAGTGACAATAATCGGTCAACGACGCTAGTGGAACGGTTTGCTGAATTGGTGGAAGACTAACTTATGCCAGTGACTTGTATCTAACTGACATAACAAGTAAAGAAATTGTGGGTTATAGAGTTGAACAGCACTCAAATCAATATAAAACAACTAATTACTTTTCACCGAAAACGTACGAAAGACATATGAAGACAGAAGAGTGGCATCAAGAATACTCACGTGATGTAGGGAAATCCTGGAGGGTTACGTCAGCGGTTGGGGCGATGACGTCCCAGTCTATAGTGGTGACGTAGGCAATATGAGGGCTTAGAATGAACGCTACGTCACCGTTGGAGATCTCTGGAAAATATAATAGCATGATGATATAATGGAATTTTCTGACTACCATGCTACCATGCTCTTCTTCCACTTATAGAAGGGTAAGTAATACAGTATAGGCAAATGAAGGCAACATTGCAAAGCTGTTATGTTAAATCAAGAACCTTCTTTGCTGGACAAGCTGGGAGCATTTCACATGATATAAAGATATATGCTAAACATATATATTTTACAGTGTAGGTTTACTTGTATATTGCACAGACACGTAATAAAATTTGTCTGTAAGGTTCGATGAATGATTATGGTGTTTACGCTGGCATTTTAATTAGCGATATTATTTTTGTGAACAAATACGTTGTTATTTTATCACACAGTCCTACCTCTCAGATAAGGTATTCTCAGCTGACGGAGTCCGTTTTCTGCCCTGTTTCCAGGTCCCATATTTAGACCAACAAAAAGGCCGTAACCCCTAGAATTGGACTTGAAAAGGTCATCGCCTCGGATGACCCGCAGGTTGTCCAATGAAATGCTGACATTCTCTGTTACCAGGGCGATGAGAACGTAGCCCGTGACAACCCTTATGGACGACAAGAAACTGAGATCATAGAGAATGTTCGGATTATCTAGGTGTGTGATTTCCAGACTTCCGCGAACGTAGGTGCAGTTGGCATAATGGCGCCGTATTCGCTCGTAATGAACGTGAGAGTTTGCGATGAGACCCAAACCGTTCCTCCGTCCATAACATTCTGGAACAAAACATGAGATATTCATGAGAATCAGTTAAATCCATGACTTTTCTCATCAAGCAATATATTACTGAAATAAACGGAAAGGATTGGAGAACAGGCAAAGTCTATATAAGATGTCTCTTGAGGCTATGAAAAATTGTTAGAGAGCTCTAGATAGAAGTTACAATTTCTAATTTCTAACACAAGTTTGATTACGTTTACCTATTCTAGTTTGAAGTTGCAAGTTACAACTTGAACTTTCAAGTTCTAACTAAAGGTCGAGCATCTGTATAAAAGGCGTTGTTGTTCAAGTTACTTTTGTTGTCGGAGATGCTACAGATCTTGTCCTTGATTGTGGGGTGCAGTATGGAAGTGCGCATGCCTAACATTGGCCTTTTTTTCATTATTATACTTCACGATAATTAGTGAGGAATAGACTGAGAATGAGCTGATTTTCACTGGATACCAGGGTTTTGCAGAATATCACACGACCCTATATAAACCAGTTAAAAAGCAAGAAACACAATCTGGCACAGCAAAGAGGGTAAGTGACGTCACTGTCACGTGACAGTATCGCACGACTTGTCCTGACAACAAATGTTAGACAATATGGTCATTTCTCCTTTTCCTGTGCTGTTCTCTAAATTAACCGAGTAAAAATATATCTTTTATGCCCCTCTTGACAGTTTATGTATGTGTCTACTCTATTATGATATCGTTAAGTAAGGGCGTTCGAGTTACAGCTTTTTTTGAAACTCAGTCTGCAGTTCTTGCTATTTTAAACACAATCTTAGGGTGAATTTTGAATTTTGTTTGAGAACATTACTCTATCCTCTGATGGATGTCTAAAATTTCACATTATTCTAATCAAGCTGGCGTCTCCAGTCTTCTGAGAGGCTCGGAATGCAAATTTCTTCAATCATGCCTGAGAAAGTTTTTGTAAACCTTGAGCACTTCATAGGTCTGTCAACAACACCTTCTTATAGTTTTGGGCTCGCCCTTCTATGGACTGCTCAACAGCACATCTTGTGCATTTGTATTCGGAGAAATGGTAAATTCCTTCCAGTCGCCTTCATCTAAAATAAAAACACCGTGACACCCTGGTCTCACAGCATGGATCTTTCAATGAAAGACGGCGAATCCATTTCATGTTATATTCGTGCCATTTTTGTGAACATTGTGGAAGGATATGATAGCCTAAGGGCTGTCTTAACGTCACGCGTAAACAGAATAAGAGTGTGAGGTTATTGCATATTGTAGGCCACATTATTCTGTCGATAGTGTTCTACGGATTGACCATTTTTTGAAACACATTTTATTGCCTTAACGCAAATCATTCCATGGAATGGAGTCGCCATGTAAACTAATGTATGTATGTATGTATGTATGTATGTATGCATGTATGTATGTATGTATTTATGTATGTTATTGCATACGGCGTCAACAAACACGCTGGAACTTACTGAATACTGCTTCACTTCCCGCGATCAGCATTTAGAATTTATTGTTTAGTTCATTGTTGTTTAATGCCACATGTCGTTATCAGTTTTACGCGAGGAGGAAGTTAGAGTTCTCGGTGTAAAATTGGCTAACTGCTGACGAACTTTCCCACATTTGAGTATTGGTGGGAGACAAGCGATCTTCGAGTAAAGTAAGATGACACAAAGCAAGAGGCCACACTAGCCGCTTCCTGTCACCAAAACCCCGCAAACAGTTGGAGAGAGGCAACCTACTCATTCCCTGTCCAAGACCAGGTTCGAACCCGTGCCTTCTATGTTCTACAGCGATTAAAAGACACGCGTCTTAATCATTCATTCAGGACTATCTGTCCCAACCCAACTTGACTTTCTTCGCATGGCCTCACTTCAGTCCAACATGACAGGTCAAATACTGGACGGTATGAACTCCGTGAACTATGTTAAGGTGCAATGTCATGTCCGGTGTCATCATCGTGGTATTCCAATGATGTAGCACTACAAATATGCGGCCATTAAGGCTAGCCTGTTACATGGAGACCAACACAATATTAAAAGTAACGTTAGACTCCATGTAAACAAACAATTTAAACAGTATCCTGTTTTGTTTTGTTTTTTCAATGATAGCGGTAAAGTTTACGGCGAGAGGGAACGGGACTGCCCAGAATAAATCACCTTTAGGTATTTGGATATTGTTTTGCCAAATGACGGCCTGAGGTATGATTTGAATACTTCTTTTTATTATTCGACAGGTATCTGTCAACGTTCCTAACTGTAAGCCACACACGAAAAAGCCAAAAGTGGATTCGAACACGCGACACTACTTGTCAAGGGTCTGATAGTCGCAGCGAGCTATCGCTACATCTGAGCAATAAACAAATTAACTCAGTTTATACTGATGTTTGTGTTACTTTTCCACATTCCCTATATGCAAGTTCAGAAACAGTAGTTTTTACGATGTCTACCAATTATTAAGCAATTTGGAGATTTATCTCATCACCGGAAATAGAAGTCGATTTTTTTCTGGAAATCGTGGACTACCTTTTATCTTTCACTTTTTCTTTTCACTGATTTGCCTTATAAATAAGTCTTCGCCCACAAAACAATTATATTAAAATAATAATTAAATAACAATGCAAAAAAAAAAAAAGTATGAAACTTACCTCGTCCACTATATTTGTCGTTTTTGTCTTCCACGTCATTTGTTAAACTGTTTGCCGGTGTGAGCGTGAAATTGAGGAAGAGAACTGTAAACAGAAGGGAATACCCCAGCATGATTGCTTTGTAAACAGCGTGCCTAGTTGACAGGTGTGTGGCCGACTGGATTAGATCTAAAGCCTGATAAACTCGATCGTCTCCCAGCGGGGACATGCAGAGATGTGGGAGGGTACCTCGCGCAGCGATCCCAGCCTCAGCGCAACGGCAAGTTGTGGGCGGAGTGGCAAAGTCATGCACGACAATACGCTTGGCGGAAATTGAGTAAATTATTGCGGAAATGATAGCTATTTCTGTCTCGTTGTTACTGAGTCATATTGAAAGTGACCCAGGTGATTTCGGGCACTGGAATCATGCGCAAGACAGCCAGTATATCGTGCCGCAGCCAATTAGCACTCACTTAACAATATATCACCGCGGGCTTCAAATGACCAATCAGGGAGTCTCCCTTACGAGACATGCTGATCGACAGTTATGTAATTAATTCGGTGTAAGCAAACTCCTGATCCAGAACATTAAATCAACCTTTGAAAAACGTGTACCGTCTGTTTTCGTTTCCAGGAGCAGGCTTGCCAAAGGTGGGGTCATCATATATAGACCAAATTAGATGAATCGATTTAGCGGACGGCCCAATGTGTCAGAACTTCCTCAATTTGCTGATAAATCGCGTCGTGTTACAAAGATATTACCTGGACAAACTCAGTTCCGAAAAAAAAGTTAGGAGAAATTGATTGATATATTGAATGATTATTGTTTAATGCAGTACGTGAAATTATTGTCTTTACTTATACTGCTGTAGTCTAGTTTATCGATGGAGGAGACAGCAGTGCTCGGAATAATCCACCACTTTTAGTCGCCAAGAGTTGAATGCGAGCACATGACCATTGATCATGTAGCGAACCATGCACCGAAGGTATACGGAGTTCAGTAATATTAACTCCTGGCTATCAGAAAAGCTCTACGTATTTAATTATTTGTTTCTCTAATTTTTTCAATTATTATTCCATGACTTCACAAACCGTCCATAAACAAATCAATGTAAGGAATCAATAAATATTCTAGATTCAGAACCTCCTGGAACCTTTTGGAACAGCTTGGAAGGTTTTATCTGGTGACCGTGAAAGTAAAGGAACAATCGATAGGTATCAGATCAGATAAATTAAAAGCATCACTTCATCATTTTGGAAGAAAACTTTACGCAATAGTTTAAAGGTACACAGTTTACATCAAGGGGGATAGTTTCAATTTTGACATTGTAAATTATCCTTACTACCGAAGGGTCCTGCAAATGGCGTGTGCATATCTCGCCTTGTAGCATATGTTGTGTGACGATTTCAATAAACGTCATAAGTTATTACGTCTTCACTCTAAGTTTCTTAAATTTTACAATGAGTGTAATTCTCGTGTAAGGAAATACGGACAGAGTATGCAGAACCTCTGGCATTCGGCTTCAAGATTGTGCCTAATTCCGCTTAACCCGAGGCTTTCGGCTATATATTCATCGTGTTGAATTAGATCGCCACTTTGGATATATGAACAGTTGTAATCAAAGTGCAACTGAGATATATATTTTGTTATCGGCAAGTGATATCCTAACACGATTTGAATACTGATTTCACTCATTCGCCTAGAACATACTTTTCGTCTTTCAAACATTATTGCTTCTTTTTGCGTGATTCAGTGCTATTTTCATACTTCGTATACTTTCTTAGTTCTTTGATGGTTTGTTTTATACGTCGTTTTGGGGCCTTGTGATTATTGACCTGGAACGTCCTTATTGGCTGACGGCTGGAATGTCTGTTTCGACGCATAGATCAAGGTTTTCTCCCACCATAATGTTGGCCACCGTTGCATACGTGAAATATACAAGTAAACCAATAAATAAATATGCAGAGATATATCTCAGAGATTAGGAGAGACGATCAACCCATCCCGATTAGCAGTTTTGTTGTCCATCAGAGTGAGACAATGGTGCAGACCAAAAATTCGGGGAAATCGCTATAGCAACCAGATCCAGACATTCGAGAAGTGGGCCATATATTTCAGTCAATCAAACGTGACTGGACTAGACTGCGCGGCTTTCGCCTTAATGTCATTACCAGCATAGAAGACCTAAAATGCGAAGTTTTGTTTAAAGGCTACTCTTTCATTTATCACTGGATTCCTGAATAAGAAGCAAAAACCTTGCACGGAATTTAGTTGTTTATATATGTAAAGCGCACGACCTATCGTCTCGTCCACACATTTTCGAGCTCTTAATTTAGGTATAAAGCCACTTTATCTAGCATTTTAGAGATACCGTCCAGAAATCGCGTGATAATGCGCCAATACTGCAACGAACTTTTTCGACCCACTTTAAATCGAGCAAATGTCTGTACAAGTTGTTTCCGTCGTTATTTTTCGGACAACTATCAAGGACCTTACAATGTGAAATGTTCACTTCCCGCGACCTGTTCCGAGTCAGAAAGCTTTAATATGGGCTAATCACGGCGGCGTTAACAGCGTGGTTATGCTGAATTGGGCGACAAATAAACTTGACTTTTCGATATATGGCAGATGGTGCTTGTTTTCGTTACGATTGGTGGTGAAAGTAATAGCGCAAATTACACGCTGAAACATTCGCTTTTGACGGCGTAGATCACTAATTTCCTTCGCTGTTGTCGGTCTATTTTCGCGCCTACATGTAATTCTGGGTCGAAACAGACATTAGCAATACCAGCCCACACCTAGAATGATGTTCCAGGTCAATAATCGCAAGTCTAAACTCACAAGCATGGCGTTCGTACAAAAATCTATGCGTCGAAACAGCCATTCGGATACCAGCTGTCAACCAAAATGGGACGTTCAATAATCACAAGGCCAATTCCAAAACGACGCATACACAAGCAACCAAAGAACAAAGAAAGTATATACAGTATATACTTTCATGTAATACATACAGTATGTATTACATGTGAACAATGGTCAATCTATTACGCTGAAGAAATTACGTAATAGATTGAATTATATTTCCTTTCAACGTACTTGAATGCGTCTTTAGTGTTCTAAGATCCTGAAGTTTCCGGGGGCTACGCAGTCCCTGGATGCTGGCCACCATTGGCGTATCCACCATTGCGACCAGATCCCCCCCACCCACCCACCCACCCCACCACCCACCCCACCCCGCCTTCGGACGGGACTTTCATGAATACTGCGTGTAATCGAGGTTAAATCATCCGTTTATTACCTGCACTAGGGGATGAATGAATGAATGAATGATTAGGGTTTAATGCCACATCGGCAATATGCGAGCCATATTGTGGCCACACTCGAGAATTTATACGAAGCCATTTACATGAGTTTCCCGGAACTGACTATCTCTTGACTAATGCGAAGAAAACCTTGTAGTATTTCATGTAGTTCTGCTCTAACCAGGGGGTGCCTTATAACCCTTTCTCGCAACTCTCCCCATTTTCATGTGACCTAGCTCCGCAAGGTGACGCCATTTACAGAGTAAAAGTGCGAAACCCGGAAGTTTTGTGGACGTTACATGTGACCATTTGCCAATTATAACCCTGTCGTCGCCGCTCTGGGTTTACTCACTTCGCTGTAAGTCCTATATTATATTAAATCAGATTATGTATAAATCTCAATTCTCGTTAATTTTACGTTGTCAGTTGACATCATGTTGGTAGTCAATGATAGTAACAAAGACTTAATCTTTGGAATACTGCAGGTGGTTAACAGCTACAGATTTATATGTACATAGATCATGGGCTTCAAACCCACACATCCCTTCCTCCTCCCCTCTTCCTCGTTTGCCTGTCCCTCACTCTTCCTGGCTGATTTATTTCATGCTACAGGATGCACCATTTGTTGCACCATATGATGCTATAGGATATAACATTTGTTGCCACACGATATGCCATTAGATGCTGCAGGATGCACCATTTGTTGCCACAGGATATGTCATATGATGCTACAGGATGTGTCATTTGTTACCACAGAATATGCCATATGATGCCACAGGATATGCCATATGATGCTATAGGATATGCCTTTTGTTGCCACAGGATATGCCATATGATGCTATAGGATATGCCTTTTGTTGCCACACTATATGCCATTAGATGCTGCAGGATGCACCATTTGTTGCCACAAGGTATGCCATATGATGGTACAGGATGTGCCATTTGTTGCCACAAGATATGCCATATGATGGTACAGGATGTTCCATTTGTTGTCACACGATGTGCCATATGATGCTACACGATGCACCATTTTTTGCCACAAGGTATGCCATATGATGGTACAGGATGTGCCATTTGTTGCCACAAGATATGTCATATGATGCTACAGGATGTGTCCTTTGTTACCACAAGGTATGTCATATGATGGTACAGGATGTGTCATTTGTTGCCACAAGATATGCCATATGATGCTACAGGATGTGCCATTTGTTACCACAGGATATGCCATATGATGCTAAAGGATTGCTTCCTCTCTGGATGGCTACAAGTTTGGCGTCCTCTCCGGTCGCACGTGGGAAGGTCTCAGCAACCTGCGGATGGTCGTGGGTTTCCCCCGGGCTCTGCCCGGTTTCCAAATACCATAATGCTGGCCGCCGTCGTATAAGTGAAATATTTTTGACTACGGCGTAAAACACCAATCAAATAAATAAATAAATAAATAAATAAATCAAAGACAAGCTTTGTTTTCTACCTGATTACAGTCAACGATAGCTTTTACATCATGCGACAGGTTCGTCAGTATCTCACAATCGGACGTGGCATTCTTCTCCTGACCCAGCCACCTGTGGTCTCGAGCAGGAGTATTTAGTTACGTATACTCTTAATCATGAAACATGTTTATCTTCCAATGGATTTAAATATTCCCTTATCTTTAAAATGTACTACTTTAAAATAAACATTCACACCAACTCAAATTTTACTGCTGCCAGGATATATTTGCCGTCTGCTTCATCTATGCGTCGAAACAGCAACAGTGCGATTTGTCGACCCCACTCGTAAAGTTCTTCAGCTGGAATGGAAATCGGACAAGTCTGTTTCATAAGTTGCGTTCATACCATGCGATTTCGTGAATGCTACAATATAATTAAAGGCGTTCTATATAGAGAGTGGCGACAACAGTGAGATAACTGGCAAACGGTCTTACTTGACCTCTGTTAGAGCCGCATTTCTTTTAATTTAATTCTGCTTAAACCATGGTGAAAGGGCGTTTGCCATTAGCCAGTTATCACACTATCCTCGTCGCTCTGGTTTTACTCTCTGTGTTGTACCTAAGCATCAAGTAGACAAAATGCTCTGATGCTTAGACATCCCCTTAATCACTGCGATTTGTCTTACATACATAATTACGTGGCAGTTCGTGGGACTATTCTATAATTCTTATACCTTACATTATCCATAGGCTTTAGGAGGAGCTCGTGTATGTAATAAAGCTACCAAACCTATTAAAATATGCAAGACTACAACATATAGAGAAAGACTAGAGCAGCAAGTACGGTGTGGATATGTCACGTACATATCTCGCCTTGTACTATTTATTAGGTCCCGTGGGATATGCAACAATTTCAATCCCCGCCACAAGTAATTAATTAAGAATAAGCGTGTCCAGGTTATTCCATCAAATGCCTTCACTCAAAGTTGATAAAGTTTTATAATGCATATAGGCCTAAGTATCTTGTAAATAATTAAGGACAGTATGTCCAGAATCTCTGGCAAGCTGCTTCCTGACTGTCTAATGCCTCTCAACTATGGTTAGGGGCGCCATATTCATCGTGTTGAATTATATCGCTACTTTGGATATACGAGCAGTTGCAATCAAAGCAAAACTAAAATACATATTTTTTATTATCGACGTCTTATACTGGCCAAACATCAGAGTCGTCATCGCTTTGGTTTTTACTCTCTTTGCCGTAAATCGTTTGTTATATTATAACGTGAACCCCATGTATTGTGGCGGCTTTCTTTTATTTATTTATTTGATTTGATTGGTGTTTTACGCCGTACTCAAGAATATTTCACTTGTACGATGGCGATCAGCATTACGGTGGGTGGAAACCGGGCAGAGCCCAGGGGAAACCCACCACCATCCGCAGGTTGCTGTCAGACCTGGCGGCTTTCTGTAAACATCCATATATTGCGGTCACAGAATGATGTTTTGCGATGTCAACACTGAAGTTATCTCATTCGCCATGAATGCGATGAACCATTTTGCAACATTTTGTTAGGATATAGTCCTGTAGTCATTTGTGTAGGCCTACAAACATATAATTCTGCCCAACTATGTGTGGTAACACAGTAATATATCAACCTGTAACGTCCATGTACATGTATATCCGGACACTTAGGTAAATACACTTAGGCATACACAATAACATTCTTATAATTTCAAGTACACTAATTTGCACCCATTATTGGAAAGGTAGAAGAAAAAACTTTACAATAGAAGCTCAACGTGTTCTGGCCATTAATCTGCTTTGTTGATCGACTGATTGATTGACTGTTACGTAAATGCATACTGAATAATTTTCACTTATACAATGGCGGGCAACCTGCGGATGGTCGTGGGTTTCCACCTAGCTTTGCCCGGTTTCCACCCACCATAATGCTGGCCGCCGTCGTATAAGTAAAATATTCTTGAATACGGCGTAAAACACCAATCGAATAAATAAATATACGATAGCGGTTGGTTTTATCAGAGGCGGAAGCTCGCATGTACTGGATAAAAAAAAAACAACCTTTGGCAAATTACTGGCGAACTTCACAAGTATGACACACAGACGTCCACATCTTTAACTAAAGTAAAACATGACAAACGATCCTTCGGTCACCTCAACAGGTAAAGGGCAAGGAATCTACAAGTGCCATGTCTAAGGCCGTGATTGAACTGGTGCCTCATGTGCCTTATGTTTGGGGAAGCGCCATCTTTACTCACTGAATTAACCACATCCGGCTGCTCACCACTGGACTGACTGACTGGCAGAAAGTTGGACGGCTGAGAATTGACTCTCAATTTGGCCAAATATGACAAAAGACAACGGAGCCGGTGGTTTTGGCATTTCATTGGAAATGTGTGACAATTAACTATAAAACTAACTCCTCTGGTTTTATCCTCCATGCTGTAGCCTGTAACAACACATTGAATGGCATTGGAAAAAAGGAAGTAGGTTTGTGTGTGTGGCCGGGGTGGGGGTGGGGGTGGGGGTGGGGGGTGCGAGGGCGTGCTTTCAGAATGCCTGTCCAGTGATAAGGTGGTCAGGTTCACTAGAATCAAATGTATGTACCAAACAAAAACACGATTTGTAACTAAGCACGTTCTTGTTTATCCTAAAATTCCGTCACGTTTTAAACTGTTGCTTACAAACTACACTTTGGTATCAAAGAAGTTCGTTCAATATTCATCTGAACTGTCACGCACAATCAGTTTGCTTTACTGCGCTAAGAGATGTAGTCATACAGTTGGTGGATGTACAACGAATATGCTGTTTTCCCATCGATGAATGTTTCTGTGTAATTTCTGGTAATAAGCACAGTAACCCCGCCCTTCTCTCCAACCTGCTACCCCTTGGGGGCAAATATACGTAATAACCCGGCTGATGTGAATATACGCTGTTCTTGTTCTCATCCTGGTGATAGGTTGATATCTGTTAGCTCCTGTAACCCGAGGGCCCAAGGCAGACACCTGGTCATGGCAGCCAATCCACCTGATTAGGCTTGCTGAACATAACACATGTATCACTTGGCACATGGTCAAAACGTGGCTCACAGCAATATGTTTAATACACCAGCTACTTCGCAGATGGACAAATTTGATTGATAACAGTTTACTGTGCGACTCGCCTTAATATTCATCAACATCTTGCTTAACTTTAAGTTAGAGGATTCTTGAAAACGGTCTTGAACAACAAATCAACAAATACGGCTAAAGACTTTCTCGCTTTATGAAATCTACTTGGCGTGGATAAGAGCATCAAATTGTATGTATTTGGTTTCATTGCCAAACGTGTGCTTAACTGTATATTCGAAAAACTACACAAGACTTGTATGCAAGTGTAAATGGCCATAGGGAATCAGTCAGAAGGAAAAAGCCGCTAATAGGCAAACATTTCTACGTCTCAGACCATGGGCTTGAATCATGTCAGCATTGAAATTATAGATAAGATTTGTCCGTCTTCAAAACATAATTTTCAGCGTTCGAACGGAAAATCCGTGATCAGGAATTTAGATGCTAGAGCTTGGTTCAGCATTTCCTTACGGCTTAAATGACAATTGTATGTGTACTGTCAATGCAGCATCCAGTGAACCAGACGACTCTGAACACAATACACTTGTTCAAATGCGTATGCAAAGTTTTACGGCCCGTATTTGATTGTTGTTTTATGCCGTGCTCAAAAATATTTCACTTAAACTGCGACGGCGAGGCATTATAGTAGGAGGTAACCCACGGCCATTCACAGGTTGCGGATACTGATTTGGACTAGAACGTTTCCAGCGTTTTTTTTCATCACCATTGAAAAACTGTGGTATGCTTCTCCTGGCACGAACCCTTCCAATTTCCAAACTTTACATGTATATACTTTTTTAGTTCTTTGCAGGTTTGTGTTGAGTGTCGTGATAGGAATGGACCCTTGCGATTATTGATCCGGAACGTCCATTTTGCTTGATAGCTTGTACACGCATGTCTGTTTTGACGCCTAGACCTGAAGTCAATGTAATCCAGTTGCTGCCAGAGGCAGTACATAAGATAGTCTGAGTGGTAGACAGAAAATGGCCACACGTAACCGGTAGAATCCGGCCTACTGTCAGTTTACCTTAGCAAGAATTTTATTATAACTGTTTATGTAAATACTGAAACGACACCAGGAATTACGACCCCAGGATACGCATCTAATGTTGACAAATGTTCATAGACAGAAAAAAACTCGACCCAGAAAAGTTCCCCGCACAAATCTAGCAACGGCTGCATATACATGCAGTTGAAGTTAACATAGGCACAGGTTACATGTGGTTACATTTATGCTGCAACACGGTTATGTAACAGTTTAAGGTAGCAATGCATTGTGCTATTTGAAATGAAGGAAGACCAAGAGCTATTAGGAATGTGACATCTGGTGGGTAACTGGTTTCTTGGATTAGGCTGGTTATGATATGACGAAAGCAGCTGTAGCGTTCATTATTCTCATTCGTAAATAGTCCATGCTTGAGGTTTCCCGCTGAGTTCCCGATTATCAGCCACAAAGCATCGGAATTACTGGTAACGGGAAGGAGAAACGTGTGTTACTGAAATCACAAACACCCATCGACCTGCGCCAAACCTGGCATTAGCACTTTGTTTCATCATTGTCTAATTCCGCGTCACCATGTGCTAGGGACCATATCTTCATCGTGTTGAATTAGATCACCACGTTGGATATATGAACAGTTCCAATCAAAGCGCAACTGAGATATATAATTTGGTTGTGGATTTAGGTGCCAGCATGGTACACGGTTTTGATACTGATTTAACTCATTCGACTAGAACATCCCTTGCGTCTTCCCATCATCAGAAACTGTTGACTACATGTACTTCTCTTTGCATGAATCTGTCCTAATTTCGCTCTTTACGTACATGTACCTTCTGAGTTCTTTTGTGTGTGTTGAAGGTAGTTTTGGGAATTGGCCTTTGCGATGAATGAATTGGAACTTCATTAATTATGACTAGCTTCAGTTTTATCAACTTTAATATCTCAGAAGCATGAAATGAGAGACAGAAAATCGATGAAAATGGGATTACTTTTTTAATCCCTTTAAGTAACGCGCACAGCGTAATTAAAGCTTACGCCATCCGTGCTGCCATATAAATTAAAATCTAAGCTACAACTTGCTCTTCTTCGGTCGGTTCTGGAGGCTACAGGTAAAAATTCTGGCAGGAAGTTGGAAAGCTGACTTAACTATCAAACTAACTGCTCTGGTTTTACACTCCATGTTGTAGCCTGTAATAACACAGAACTAAGAAGAAAGCGTTTCATTATGACCGACTGAGTGTGGGAACTGCTTACAAGCCGTGGATTGAGGAGTGAGAGTAAGTTTCCTTATAAGCCTCAAGACAACAACAACAACATCACTTGAATACAGTGACATAAAAGATAACCGTAAGTAAACAGTTTATCAAACAACTTTAGAAACCAACAGTGAATTATTACTTTTAAAAAATGTTCTGTACAGATGTCTGAACCAGCACACCATTGTGCATGCGGGGCTTCAAATCGAACTGGACATCTTTTGTTCAGAGACCCAAGTGGCACGGAGTAAGAAATATCTCGTTCTATCGTTTGAATAGACCTTGAATAACTTTGTCCCGCGAATCGTCACGTCACGAAGGACGACAGCATTGTTTCGCCCTCAGGAGCCTTATAGCACCACATAGTTGTCATCCCCAAAACTATACAAAGGTCATTGTCACAGGCTAATCCAGGAGGAAATGTTGCCATACAAGCCTCAAATAATGTCACATGACAAAATAACGGATTTATAAAGCGAAATCAGAACTTAAAACCCAGAATTTGATCATACCCAAATAATTTAGGGTCAGAAATGTTCTAGGTGAATGAACCAATGGGTATCCAAATATACTACCATGATACTTCATAAATTGTCTTTAACCAAAATATGTTTCTCAGTTGCGATTTGATGATAAACTCTTTATGTATTTGGTACATTCTGTCCATATTTACTTACAAGAGAGTTATACTTACTGTTTAATTTTAAAAACTTAGAGTGAAAGTGATGGAAAATGAAAGACTGTACCAAAATTTTACAAATTTTTCTTTGTTTATGTGGAAATTTACAAGCCCCAGTTACCATTTTTAGTTTTGATAAAATTAATGATAAAAGGCACTACTGAATCATCTAAACTGCCGACAAATTTTAACCGTAGATTTGCGTTTCTACTCCCTCAAGATCAACAAGGTTCTGCTACAAATTAGTTTCAAACACAAACTATTAATGTTTATTTAAAAATCTATACAAGTAGCTAGCAACAAAAAATCGACGACGTTTTAAATGTACTGCTTAAGCCATGTTGCTGGGGGGAGGGGGGAGGGGGGCGTGTAAATTGCTACTATTGACGCATTGCCTGCATGAGACTATATTGTCTCATAGAATTGCGGCTTACAGTTAAGCTAACACCTACACCAATAGACCGAAATATCACAAAGAAGTCCAATTGTAACTGGAATCCAATCAACATGTGTACTTTAATCCTGTGGTTTTAGAAGGGTAAAAAGCTGTAACAAAAGAAAGAAAAGCTATTGAGAACAGTGTTTCACATTTGCAGAGAATGAAGACGAGGCAGTACGACACATGTACTTTGTCGTAACGAGTTGTCCCGCTTGTAACATAATGCATTATTCCAGCATGAGTTACCTCCCTTGAATTGCTAAAAACACTTGACAGTGACGTTTGTACAATTAAAAATACTGAATTTCAAGGCCTATGCATAACTCAAAGAATATGTGCATAAGCGTAATACATAAGCACACCTAAAATAAGACATCAACACGTATGTTAAGCTCACAAGTTCTGAGATAACTGTTCACAGATCAGGTGTACATTTGATATGATTAGAGATACCGGTAGGTTAGAAACAAGTTTCGATTCCACCTTAGCGTTCATGGCTAAATTCTCAAAGCTGCGACAACTTGAAGAATTTTGGGAAAAGATGATGAGTTATAAAGTTAATGCAGATATTTGAGCACAAAAACTAACACTGTGGATGGCTGCAGGAGTGAAATTTAGGCTTGTCAACAGTTCAGTCAAGAGCGTCTGTTCCCATGTGAAATGTCAAAATAAAACTAAATGTACCTCCAAAAGTGGAGAACTATAATCATATCAAAGTAGAAGAAAAAATGAATATATGAACAGTTAGGATAAAACCCTAACTGAGGTAAACCGACAAGAGGCAATATTTCACCGGTTACGCGTGACCATTCGCTGTACGTCTTTAACTACATTTTATGGTTCTTTGTGGGTACCAGCTTTGGAAGTTGAGAGAAGCTCTGAGGTTTTGGGGCAACAAGCGAAGTAAATACCGTCATCGATGACCGCAGTGTTGATGCTGCTCACTGATGAACTGAAATGATTAAATGATGAAAACGCACTAGGAGAGTAGCTTGTGCTCTTGCCGGAGATCATACGGGATTATGACAAGAAAGCATCTCATCTGACATCCTTGAATGTATGAACAGTGTTCAGGGCAGCCAAACGAAACCACCGAATATGCAACAGTTTACTGCCTAGTGGGAATTCTCTTGGTGATTTCGTTAACCGAGCCACAGAGAGGCGTCTAATAAATCGCAATTAACATCACTGCATATGTTTTTTTTACCTATTTTTGCTTACGCAATAGTGCTAGGGGGTGTATAGATTGCTACTATTTATGCATTTACATGAACAGTTCGAATAAAATCCTGAGGTAAATTGATAGGTGGACATATTTCACCGGTTACATGCGAGATTTGCCAATTCTCACACTGTCAATGCTGCTCTGGTTTTGTTCTTTATGCTGTAAGCCATGTATTATATTCTGAATGCCTTTGATATTTTATCAGTAAAGAAGTGGCCTGATGACGGACTATTTGGCTCATTTTGGGAAGGACCAACTGAAGGCTTTGACCAAACAATGAAAGGTACTCCTTGAAAATAAATGATTCAATCATGAAAACGCACTTGGAGAGTGGCCTGTGCTCTTGTTTGAAACAAGACGGAATTATGACAAGACATCTCACCTGACATCCTTGGACGCATAGACCAGAGTTTTCAGAGGGCAGCAGATCGAAACCACTGAATATCAAAAGAAACCACAAAAGTTTACTGCCTATCGAGGCTTCTGGTGATTCCCATATCGTCAGCGGAGCGACAGAGAGGCTTTTCCTGGTGATTCCCATATTGTCAGCTGTGCAACAGAGAGGCTTCTCCTAGATGAATAGTGTTAAAAGTGACACTAAATCTTCACCTCAGCTGATGATAATTCGTTTATCTTTCATGAGTGATTAGCAATGGGTTGAGTGATCAAGAACGGGTAAGTTCAGCAAACTGACATGTTAAATATGGCAAATATTGAGTGCCTTCACTTACACTGGAAAAAATGCACTTTTTTTTATAGTGGATACAAGTATGATGTAATATATATCCATTATACATTCTGTACTAGTCTGTTTCTCAGCTTTGAACTGTTTTGTCTAACTGATCATATAGAAAGCGTTGACAAATCAAAGTCGTGAATTTAAATTGATTTCTCTGATTATGTTTTAAGTAAAAGTACATGTATTTAAATTTCACACGTATAGTAAAGGAGTGTTGAAGTGTGATCATATATGTTCATATAACAACGGTGACATGCATTCGATTTTAGATTCCACGATTCCTGAAATTTTGCCAGAGTGGCATTTTCCAATGAATATAATTCTCTTGTAAGGAAATATGGACAGAGCGTTCAAAATATGTGTCAATCTGCTTCATCATTGTTTAACGCGGGGCTAGGGGGTGTGTATCTCTATTGAGATACATATTTTATTAGCTAGTATACTAGCGTGGTACACGATCTGAGTACTCATTTCACCCACTGGCCTAGAACATTTCTTGTGTCTTTCCAATATCATCGCCTCTCTTTGCTCCAGTGAGTAAATTGGTTCCCTGGTCTGAATGAAGTTGTCTGGGAAATCCTAATCCGCAGATTCTTTTTCACAATTTTTCTTGCCACTGTCAGTGCTCCTTTAAATCCGCATACTAAGTTCGCTTTGTTTCGGGGGTCATTGGAGGTGTACCACAAAACTTGTATTTACCATCTTCAGGAAGGCAAATGCACGAGGTAGCCGTAAAGACAAACTGAAAAAAGTACTGTGGAATTCGAGCGTCAACTGCATATGGATTCTTAGAAACTCAAAACGTCTAACTGAAGAACTAGACTCAAATATACTCATCCTATATATGCATATCCACTTGGGATTTCTCTCTATACTAATAAGCCTCACAGATTAAATTCTTAAATAATTTCATAACTAATTGTTTCTGTGTTTAATAAAGTCGGTCAGCCTTCACTAACGTCAAAGGCAACAAATTATTCACTTCTGCCTACAACGGTCGGCTAGCTGCTTGAATTTCTCATTAGCAGCACCAAATTCGGGGAAACCATATATACGTACCATCAATGTATAGGAATTCCGATGGGTGTAAATTGTGACCCTTTTGGCTGACCTATACTTGTTCCCGTGTGAATACGACTATATGCAGACATTATTGAAAAGTAATCTTCATCACACAGCCTCGATCTTTCTCATCGAAGGTATATATTCATCTTCGCTGGATTTAATGAAAACTACAGATCCTCTAGAGGGTGTGTTTTATCTGGACTTCAATTTTTGTATTTGTACGAAGAGCAAAACGGTTTCTTGTCGCGCCGACTTTACTTTGCTTCGGCTTTATTTTCAGTACTCAAATTGTGCACCGTTCGAGCATGGAAGCTAAAAATGTCAGATAAATCTCTGCTCCGAGCATACAGTCTTCAGTAATAGATGAAACTACATTGTTTACACTTACTGGGTGGTTCATAACATCATCGGTAAGGTAATTTACTTCTTTCACAAATTCAAGCTTGGTGAGCCCGGTACTGTTTGGATTTCATATTATAACATTTCCCGGACTCGCGCTTTTATCCATTTATCACTTTTATATGAGATTCGAAGTTTTCATATGGAGTGCAAGTTTTCCAACAATAGATTTCCTGTGAATTGGATGATGGTGATTTATTGTGATTGTGATAATATTTATTATTATTATTATTATTATTATTATTTGCACTTGTAGTTGAGACAAGTGCAAAGCAGTTGCCTGTCATATGGGACCGAGTCCGAATTTAACATAGTTCATGGTACAGAACGTCCTATAAAGCCCCGTGGGACACTTTCTCAAGTCATGGTACCAACGTTCAATTTATATCCCGGTCTGTTTTGTCCACTGTTGAATTCCCAGATACATGTAGTTTCCACCTCCTGGATACTGGACCAGGATTCATGACTTCGTGAGAGTGGTGAGAGAGGCCTACATTTTTGGTCAAGAGTCCCAGCTTTGGAGTCCATGTTTCCTAGGGCTGGTCCTCTCCCAGTGTCAAACTGGAAACGTGTATATTTTATCATTTTTATTAAAAAAGTATAACCAGTTTCCAGATAAAGATATCCACCGATAATTTCCTTTTCACACTGTGGTGGGAAAATCATTGTCCGGTTTCTTAAAAACCAGGCCCTGCATACACCATAATTACTGTAAATGTACAAAAACTGTGGCTGACTGACCTCTGATTTCGAAGTTGAGCTAAGAACCATGAACGTCATTTCACTGTATAGAACAGGTAAATATACAAATTACGGGGTTCCAAGATAAAAGAGTAACTTCTGAATTTTGACAATAATGATATTACAGTTTCAGAAATACTTATAAGTTAGTCTATATTTCTTGAAAGGCCTAAACAACAATACAGGTCGTTCATGACAAAGTTCAAAACTTTCTATGAGATGAAAGAAACACAATTCTGGCAAATATTAACACTAAATAAATGAAGTCGGATGGCCTCAGACAACAATGTCGACTTTTTGAAAATTCTAGAAAAATCTATATAACCATGAATAGTAATGGGAGAGTCGAGGATGAGCTACACAAGCGGTCCACATCGCAGTAGAACATATTATGTTCTTCTGTGAAATTGCAGTGCCTGTGGGAAAGAACAAAACAGTTCATACCTTTGCACTGTTTTCTTACAGGCTGGAAGGGGTTTTACAACTTCCTCACTGACATAACAGTTAAATTTCTGTTCTTACATCCCACTACAATAACAATTGTTACTTCAGAAAAAGAATATAAGCACTGTCACCTACATGTACTTCTAAGACCAAAAAATGTATTCCAATAGGTCTGCTCGGAACTGAAATTAAAATCTGCCTTAAAGCTATGTCATCAGCTAGCTTATACCGCTATAACTTGGAGACTTGCCACTAGCCATTTTCGGAGGTCCCACCTAACCACAGCTTACTTATAAAAACACACCTTTTAAACAGGAGAGTGACCACAAAGGGAGATAATTCGGGGCGGCCCTATTTACGTTTCGAACACGCAAACTACAGACTGTACTACAGATTGTTAATCGTGAAAGAAAAAGCAAGCAACAAACCATCCATCCCTGGTCAAAATGGTAGTTTTCTTGTTTGCTTTTCCTTACAAGGCAACAACTAATACTAAAAGAAATGCAAAGAACGTCAAAATCTGTGTTTGTTAAGAAAAAAATCTACTCATACCACTTAACTCATTTTAGCGCACAAAAGTTAACTTTAAATGAACAAAATGACATTAACTGACTACCTAGTGAATGTTAATCCTAAAAAAGGATTAAAAACATGACAAAAAATCAATCATGTCTGAAAAGGGAGGAAACCTTCGTTTTCCACGAACTGTCTCCAAAGGGTACATTGAGTCAAGGTACACTCGAAAGTATCCTGAAACGAAAAAAGCTAACGAAACATTTTTCATGCATTTGTACTCATAAACTGAAACTAAAATATACTCTAAATTTTATCTCAAACACAAATTAGAAACTGTTACTAATGAAAGAAATAGCAAGCAACAAATCATCCATCCCTGGCTAAAATGGTAATTTTGGTGTTTGCTTTTCCTTACAAATCTAATGGCATCAGATCACACGCTAACCCGGCTGGCAGAACACTAAAATGGCCCTAATTGACCATCTGTACCATAGAAAAACTACTGATCTATATTTTAGACCGATTCTCTTGTCTCCATAGCTGCTAATACAAACTTACAGCTATTATTTCTAAAGAAGAGCAGCAAAACGCCCACAAATCAATAATATAGGTATGAGAAATGAAGTCTTTTTTCCGTGTACTGTCTTCTTTAAGGCTGAGCCATGGGAAAAAAACATACAAAATTCACTGCCAATACAAAACATAAAAGTTAAGTTTCGAACACGCACAACAACCTGTTAAAGAAGTAAAGAAATAGCTAGCAACATATCCACACCTGGCTAAAATGGTAATTTTGGTGCTTGCCTTTCCTTACGACAGCGCGACAGAATACTGATATATACATGTACATGCACTAGAGAACATTAGAAATTTCAAAAATTCGTGAACTCTTCCATGAAAAAATTCCAAACGCATGTCCTTTACTGTCCTGGATCAAGATTTACTATAGCTCCACTACAACTTAATTTCATACACAAAACATCAATTGTTACTCTAAAAAGAAAGAATGCTACAAATAAACAAAGAAAGCTCAACATTTATTTGAGTCTTTAATGTACTGTGCCTTGTGAGACTACTAAAACTGCTTTAAAAATTGGTATGAAAGAAAAAATGCTTTAAGATTAAGCAAAATATGCTCAAAACTGGTATAAAAAACCTGTAACCTACGTCAATATTCGTTTGTTTTAGCAAGCAATCTCTTCTTCCATTTAAAGATATACTATTCTACAATGTGGTTTCCAACACAACATAGAAATTAATAATTCTGAAAGAAAAGCAAGCAACAAATTATCCACCCTTTGCTAAAATGGTTAGTTTGGTGCTTGTTTTTCCTTACAAGGCAATAACTAATAGTACAAAACGTATGAAGACATCAAAATCTCTTTCTGTTTGTGTTGAAGAAATCTACTGATAAAAACTAACTCATTTAAGTGTACTAAATTTAGCGATATAATACCAAAATGGAAATAATTGACTATTTAAATCTTAGAAAAAAATACTGCCCTAGACTTTCCATTGATTCTCCAGACTTTAGATCAGTAGGCCTCTAATATAATCTAGTTTTCAATACAAAATCTATCTTCTGAAAATGACTTCTGAAAAAGTGCCAAAAAATCAGTCATCTCAGTGAGCAACGAGCAAATCTTCGATTTCATGTATTGTCTCCATACGGCTTATTAAAATGTACTCCAAAGTAATATGCAACGAACAATGCAAACTAAATATCTTCAAGCACTTTCTCCAATTTGTACTTATCAACTCAAAATAAAAATTATTTCAAATTTTATGATGGAACACAAACCAGAAATTGCCACCCATGAAAAGAAATAACAATGAAGAAATCATCTACCTAGTGGCATTCGGTTACTATGGCACTAGTGAATGCTTGGTTCCTGTAAAAGAGAGTTCATGAGTAGCATGGTACTGACAAGAATCAAATTATGCCGTTGCTGCAGTTCCAAGTTCATTGTGCTAGGGCCATGGTTACTGTCGGTAAGGATAGAACCCGTTCTCGTGGTCGACCATCTTTGGAGGACGGGCAGTTTTGACCACTCAGTTACCTCCAAGGAAGAAGGTATGAGTTCATGTTCTCACAGATGTCAGACTTGACAATGTAAGTCATTTCTCAATGTGGGACGACCAGCGACAGAGATGTAAACTGTGTCCCGGTGATGTATTCTCTTATGTCAAATGCATTAAATGTGACGTTCACCTATGCCTAAATAAAACGAGGAACTGCTTTCTCTCTTACCATAAATCACTGAAACTTACAGCTTTGTAACGTTTTCGAACGTCAGTAAGGAAACGGATCCAATGTCATGCACATTTCCAATTTCTGATTTATGATCTGTTGTCAAATAATTGATATGTCAGGTAATTATATCTTTTTTGTTGTTGTTGTTGTTAAATGAATAAGTCATGAGTGCCGGGAGTATCATGTGATACATTTGTATTAATATGCCTGTAGTATCATATGTGATACGATCACATTATGGTACATATAACCAGCATTGTTCCATGTATCAAATTTGATACTAATGTGTATAGGTCATCAAAACTTCCACCATTTTTGAGTTCCGTTATGTTATTTCTGCTTGAACTGATCAGGCCGCAGAGTGTACAAAAAATACTGACCTAGACTTTACATTGTTTCTCTTGCCTTTAAATCGATAGGGGTCTTCTAGAATATAGTTTTCAATACAAAATCTCACTTCCAAAAAGGACTTTTTGGCAAAAATACATGTAAACTCAGAAGTATTATGAAACGAAAAATTCAAAGTAAATATCTTTCGAGCATTTTCTCCAATTTGTACCTATCGAATCAAAATAGAAATTATTTCATCTTTAACATTGAACAGAAACTAGAAACTGTTACTCATGGAAGAAATAGCAAGCAACAAATCATCCACCCCTGGCTAAAATGGTAATTTTGGTGCTTGCTTTTCCTTATGACAGAGCAACAAACAACTCATTTATACATGTACTAGAGAATATTAAAACTTCAAAAACTCAAGAATTCTTTCATAGAAAAATTTCAAACGCATACATGTACATATATCTTACCTCATCTGTCCTGCCTCAAGATTTACTGTGGCTCCACTGCAACTTAATTTCATACGCAAAATATCAACCATTATTTTATAAAGAAAGAAAGCTACAAACAACGTAAGCCCAACATTTAAGAAAATCTTTGTCATTAATGTATAAAGCCTTGTGAGACTAACAAAAATGTTTGAAAAATAGAGCACTTTTTCTTTCATACCTAAGATTATTCAAATATATGCTCAAAAAAATGCAAACTATGTCCATATTTATTCATCTTTACAATCAATCTTATCTCCTTCCATTTAAAGATATACTATTCTGCAATCTAGTTTCGAACACAATATAGAAATATTCCTGAAAGAAACAGCAAACAACAAATCATTTGTAAGTTTGGTGCTTGCTTTTCTAAAAACTCATACTACTAAATATCCGAAAGCATCGAAACATCTTTCTGTTTAGTCTAAAAAAATCTACTGATACCAACTAACTCATTTTGGTGTACTGTATCACCGGCAATAACTGACTATCTAAATCTCAGACAAATATTGACATTAGCTTTACACTGATTCACCTGCTTTTGGATCAAAAGAGCTGTACAATCATTCATCTGAGTTGAAAAAGAGGAAATCTTCTTTTTTTCCATGTACTGTTATTATAGGGTTTATCAACATAAACTCGAAAGTATTACTGAATATGGGGCCTGCGTGGCTCAGTCGGTTAGCGCGCTAGCGCTGCGTAGTGACTCAGAAGCCTCTCACCAATGCGGTCGCTGTGAGCTCAAGACCAATTCATGCTGGCTTCCTCTCCGGCCGTACGTGGGAAGGTCTGCTAGCAACCTGAGGATGGTCGTGGGTTTCCCCACGGCTGTGCCGGGTTTCCACCCACCATAAAGTTGGCCGCCGTCGTATAAGTGAAATATTCTTGAGTACGGCGTAAAACACCGATGAAATAAATAAAATAAATAAATTAATAAATAAATATCTTCTAGGCACTTTTGCCAATTTGTACTTACCGACTCAAAGTGAAAATTATTACAACTTTATTCACTGAACACAAACTAGAAACTGTTACTCGTGAAAGAAATAACAAGCGACAAATCATCCACCCCTGGCTAAAATGGCAATTTTGGAACTTGCTTTTCCTATACAATCAGTCATCTGGCTAAAATCGTAATGTTGGTGCTTGCTTTTTTTCTTACAAGGCAACAACTAACACAGAAAAGAAATACGGAAACCTGGAAATCTCTGTTTTGCAAAAATCTGCTGAGAAAAACTATTTCATTTAAACTAACGACAAAAAGAAAAAAATGGCACTCAATGACTCTCCAAGTCATAGAAAAAATACTAAAGGAGACTTTGGTTCTCTTTTCTTTACAGGATTAGGAATCAAATAGAACTTAAGTTTTAATGCAAAATAATCAATCTTATTCCCAATGAACACAAACTACGAATAAAAGGAGTGCCAATAATCATTCATCTCCGTTTTCCATGTACATGTACTTTCTTTATTAGCCTAATCAAAACATACTTAAATTTATTGTCAACCTACAAACTAAATATCTTGTAAGAACTTTCTTCTATTTGTAGGCATAATCCCAAAATAAAATATACTCTAAATTTTATATCAAACACAAAATAGAAACTGTTACTCGTGAAAGAAATAGCAAATAACAAATCATCCACCCCTGGCTAAAATGGTAATTTTGGTGTTTGCTTTTCCTTACAAGGCAACATCTGATAATAAGGATAACATAAAAACTTCAAACTGGTTCCTGTTTATATGAAAGAAATCTAATGACATCAACCAACACCTTTAAGTTTTCTAAAGTTAACAATAAAACCCCATACTGGAACTAAATGATTATCTACATCGGATAAAAAGTGCTCACCTAGACTTACATTGCTTCTCCTGTCTAAAGATCAGTAGGGTTCCACTACAAACTACCCACTGCTACTTCTAAAGAATAGCAAAATGCCATAAATTAACAACTCATGCTATACATGAAAACTTAAAAATCTTTAGCTTTCTGTTTCTTTTGATGACACATACTAACACAAACTAACTCATTAAAGAGTAGTGTAATTATTAAATAAAGGGCCACAATTAGACTAGCTAAATCTTACAAAAAATAATGACCTATAGACATTGACTCTCCAGTCTTTAGATCAGTAGGCTCTAGTACAAAATAGGTTTCAATACAAAAATACCAAATGCTCTTTCTAAAAAAAAAAATTAATAAATAAAACAGTGCCTATAACTCAAATATCTCCAAAACAAAAATACAGGCAATCTCTATTTCTCATGTACCCTCTCCAAAGGCCAGTCAAAATATACTCAATAGCACTACAAAAGCAAAAAGTCCACACAAAATCTCTCAAAAGCACTTCCTCATCTACCCATGGTCCTCCCAAAGATATACTCCAAATTATACATCAAGGAAAAAAAGGAAACTGTTACCTACATGTAATACACATAAATAAAATAACCAGCAACAAATCCACGTCTGGCTAAAGTATTAATTTCGGTGTTTGCTTTTCCTTAAAAGGCAATAGCAAATACCAATGACCAATTCAAAATCTAAAAACCTCTACCTCTCTGTTTTTAAGACACATGCTGACACCAACTAACTCATTTAACTCTGCTAATGTTAAAACTTAAAAATCAAAGTGGCACTTATTAACTTTCTAAATCTCAGAAAAAATATGCTGACCTACAGACATTCATTCTCCCGCCTTTTCATAAGCTCAGGTACATCTTACATATATGTTTAATAGCAAAATACGAAATGTTCTTTCGATCAAAAAATAAAGTGCTTAAAAACCAATTATCTCTATGATAAACAGAAGAAAATCTTTGTCTTCCATGTACCGAGTTTCCAAAAGCCTAATTAAAACATATTCAAAAGTACTATAAATTAACAAATCTAAACTAAATATCTTACAAACACTTTCTTCTATTTGCACTCATTATCCAACAGTAAAATATACTCTGAATTTTCAATCAAACATGAATTAGAAACTGTTACTAATGAAAGAAATAGCAAGCAACAAATCATCCACCCCTGGCTAAAATGGTAATTTTGGTGCTTGCTTCTCCTTACAAGGCAACATCTAATTTTAAGGACCAAATAAAAACTTAAAAATCTACAGCTTTCTGTTTCTCAAGACACATATATACTGACTCCAATTAACTTATTTAAGTGTACCAAAGCTGTAAGTAAAAGACTAAAATGGCACTTATTGACTATTTTAATCTTAGAAAAATTCCTCAGGCTAATCAAATTATCCTCAAAAGTAGTTTGGAAAAAAAATGCAAAATGAATATCATGCAAGCACTTTCTCCCATCTACTCAGGATCCTTTCCCCCTCCCCAAAATATGCTCCAAACTGTATATCATAGAAAAAGTAGAAACTGTCCCTGATGAAAGAAAAAGCAAGCAACAAATCATCCACCCCTGGCTGAAATGGTAATTTTGGTGTTTGCTTTTCCTTACAAGGCAACAACTTATACCAAAGACCAAATCAAAACCTAACAAACTCTCTGTTTTAAGACACATACTGACACCAACTAACTCATTTAAGTCCACTAAAGTAAAAACTTAAAGATCAAAATGGCACTTATTAACTTTCTAAATCCAAGAAATAAAATGCTGACCTATAGACATTGATTCACCTGCCTTTTAATGAGTAGGGCTCTAGTCCAACTTAAATGTATGTTTTGTTACAAAATACCAAATGTTCTTTCCATCAAAAAATAAATAAAGTGTTTATAAATCAATAATCTCTATGATAAACAGCAGAACGTCTTCCTTTTCCATTCACTGTGTCTCCAAAAGCCTAATTAAAACATATTCAAAAGTATTGCGAATCAACAAACCTCAACTAAATATCTTACAAGCAATTTCTTCTATTTATACTCATTATCTAACAATAAAATAGACTCTGAATTTTCAATCAAACACAAATTAGAAACCGATCCTCATGAAAGAAATAGCAAGCAAAAAATCATCCACCCCTGGCTAAAATGGTAATTTTGGTGCTTGCTTTTCCTTACAAGGTAACATCTAATTTTAAGGACCAAATAAAAACTTAAAAATCTACAGCTTTCTGTTTCTCAAGACACATATATGCTGACTCCAATTAACTTATTTAAGTGTACCAAAGCTGTAAGTAAAACACTAAAATGGCACTTATTGACTATCTAAATCTTAGAAAAATTCCTCAGGCTAATCAAATTATCCTCAAAAGTAGTTTGGAACAAAAAAAATGCAAAATGAATATCATGCAAGCACTTTCTCCCATCTACTCAGGATCCTTCCCCCCTCCCCAAAATATGCTCCAAACTGCATATCATAGAAAAAGTAGAAACTGTCCCTGATGAAAGAAAAAGCAAGCAACAAATCATCCACCCCTGGCTAAAATGGTAATTTTGGTGTTTGCTTTTCCTTACAAGGCAACAACTTATACCAAAGACCAAATCAAAACCTAACAAACCCTCTGTTTTAAGACACATACTGACACCAACTAACTCATTTAAGTCCACTAAAGTAAAAACTTAAAGATCAAAATGGCACTTATTAACTTTCTAAATCCAAGAAAAAAAATGCTGACCTATAGACATTGATTCTCCTGCCTTTTAATGAGTAGGGCTCTAGTCCAACTTAAATGTATGTTTTGTTACAAAATACCAAATGTTCTTTCCATCAAAAAACAAATAAAGTGTTTATAAATCAATAATCTCTATGATAAACAGCAGAACGTCTTCCTTTTCCATTCACTGTGTCTCCAAAAGCCTAATTAAAACATATTCAAAAGTATTGCGAATCAACAAACCTCAACTAAATATCTTACAAGCAATTTCTTCTATTTATACTCATTATCTAACAATAAAATAGACTCTGAATTTTCAATCAAACACAAATTAGAAACCGATCCTCATGAAAGAAATAGCAAGCAACAAATCATCCACCCCTGGCTAAAATGGTAATTTTGGTGTTTGCTTTTCCTTACAAGGTAACATCTAATTTTAAGGACCAAATAAAAACTTAAAAATCTATAGCTTTCTCTTTCTCAAGACACATATATACTGACTCCAAATAACTTGTTTAAGTGTACCAAAGCTGTAAGTAAAACACTAAAATGGCACTTATTAACTGTTTAAATCTTAGAAAAATCCCTAAGGCTAATCAAATTGTGCTCAAAAGTAGTTTGCAACAAAAGAAAAAATGCAAAATGAATATCATGCAAGCACTTTCTCCCATCTACTCAGGATCCTTCCCCCCTCCACAAAATATGCCCCAAACTGTATATCATAGAAAAAGTAGAAACTGTTCCTCATGAAAGAAAAAGCAAGCAACAAATCATCCACCCCTGGCTAAAATGGTAATTTTGGTGTTTGCTTTTCCTTACAAGGCATCAACTTATACCAAAGACCAAATCAAAACCTAACAAACTCTCTGTTTTAAGACACATACTGACACCAACTAACTCATTTAAGTCTACTAAAGTAAAAACTTAAAGATCAAAATGGCACTTATTAACTTTCTAAATCCAAGAAATAAAATGCTGACCTATAGACATTGATTCTTCTGCCATTTAATGAGTAGGGCTCTAGTCCAACTTAAATGTATGTTTTGTTACAAAATACCAAATGTCCTTTCCATTAAAAAATAAATAAAGTGTTTATAAATCAAAAATCTCTATGATAAACAGCAGAAAATCTTCGTTTTCCATTCACTGTGTCTCCAAAAGCCTAATAAAAACATATTCAAAAGTATTGCGAATCAACAAACCTAAACTAAATATCTTACAAGCAATTTCTTTTATTTATACTCAGTATCCAACAATAAAATATATCCTGAATTTTCAATCAAACACAAATTAGAAACCGATCCTCATGAAAGAAATAGCAAGCAACAAATCATCCACCCCTGGCTAAAATGGTAATTTTGGTGTTTGCTTTTCCTTTACAAGGTAACATGTAATTTTAGGGACCAAATAAAAACTTCAAAATCTATAGCTTTCTCTTTCTCAATACACATATATACTGACTCCAATTAACTTATTTAAGTGTACCAAAGCTGTAAGTAAAACACTAAAATGGCACTTATTGACTATCTAAATCTTAGAAAAATTCCTAAGGCTAATCAAATTAGGCTCAAAAGTAGTTTGCAACAAAAAAAATGCAAAATGAATATCATGCAAGCACTTTCTCCCATCTACTTAGGATCCTTCCTCCTTCCCCAAAATATTCTCCAAACTGTATATCATAGAAAAAGTAGAAACTGTTCCTCATGAAAGAAAAAGCAAGCAACAAATCATCCACCCCTGGCTAAAATGGTAATTTTGGTGTTTGCTTTTCCTTACAAGGCATCCACTTATACCAAAGACCAAATCAAAACCTGACAAGCTCTCTGTTTTAAGACACATACTGACACCAACTAACTCATTTAAGTCTACTAAAGTAAAAACTTAAAGATCAAAATGGCACTTATTAACTTTCTAAATCCAAGAAATAAAATGCTGACCTATAAACATTGATTCTTCTGCCTTTTAATGAGTAGGGATGTAGTCCAACTTAAATGTATGTTTTATTACAAAATACCAAATGTTCTTTCCATCAAACAATAAATGAAGTGTTTATAAATCAATAATTTGTACGATATACAGCAGAACGTCTTTGTTTTCCATTCACTGTGTCTCCAAAAGCCTAATTAAAACATATTCAAAAGTATTGCGAATCAACAAACCTCAACTAAATATCTTACAAGCAATTTCTTCTATTTATACTCATTATCCAAAAATAAAATATACTCTGAATTTTCAATCAAACACAAATTAGAAACCGATCCTCATGAAAGAAATAGCAAGCAACAAATCATCCACCCCTGGCTAAAATGGTAATTTTGGTGTTTGCTTCCCCTGAAAAAGTAACATCTAATTTTAAGAACCAAATAAAATCTTAAAAATCTATAGCTTTCTGTTTCTCAAGACACGTATATACTGACTCCAATTAACTCATTTAAGTGTACCAAAGCTGTAAAAAAAAGACTAAAATGGCACTTATTGACTATCTAAATCTTAGAAAAATTCCTAAGGCTAATCAAATTGTGCTCAAAAGTACATGTAGTTTGCAACAAAAAAAATGCAAAATGAATATCATGCAAGCACTATCTCCCATCTACTCAGGGTCCTTCCTCCCTCCCCAAAATATGCCCCAAACTGTATATCATAGAAAAAGTAGAAACTGTTCCTCATAAAAGAAAAAGCAAGCAACAAATCATCCAACCCTGGCTAAAATGGTAATTCTGGTGTTTGCTTTTCCGTACAAGGCAACAACTAATACCAAAGACCAAATCAAAACCTGACAAAGTCTCTGTTTAAAGACACATACCGACACCAACTAACTCATTTAAGTCTAGTAAAGTGAAAATTGAACAATCAAAATGGCACTTATTAACTTTCTAAATCCAAGAAAAAAAATGCTGACCTATAGACATTGATTCTCCTGCCTTTTAATGAGTAGGGCTCTAGTTCAACTGAAATGTATGTTTTGTTACAAAATACCAAATGTTCTTTCCATCAAAAAATAAATAAAGTGTTTATAAATCAATAATCTCTATGATAAACAGCAGAACGTCTTCGTTTTCCATTCACTGTGTCTCCAAAAGCCTAATTAAAACATATTCAAAATAATTGCGAATCAACAAACCTAAACTAAATATCTTACAAGCAATTTCTTTTATTTATACTCAGTATCCAACATTAAAATATACTCTGAATTTTGAATCAAACACAAATTAGAAACTGTTCCTCATGAAAGAAATAGCAAGCAACAAATCATCCACCCCTGGCTAAAATGGTAATTTTGGTGTTTGCTTTTCCTTACAAGGTAACATCTAATTTAAAGGATCAAATTAAAACTTAAAAATCTATAGCTTTCTCTTTCTCAAGACACATATATACTGACTCCAATTAACTAATTTAAGTGCACCAAAGCTGTAAGTAAAAGACTTAAATGGCACTTATTGACTATCTAAATCTTAAAAAAATGTCTAAGGCTAATCAAATTGTGCTCAAAAGTAGTTTGCAACAAAAAAAGTAGAAACTGTTCAACATGAAAGAAAAAGCAAGCAACAAATCATCCACCTCTGGCTACAATGGTAATTTCGGTGTTTGCTTTTCCTTACAAGGCATCAACTTATACCAAAGACCAAATCAAAACCTGACAAGCTCTCTGTTTTAAGACACATACTGACACCAACTAACTCATTTAAGTCTATTAAAGTAAAAACTTAAAGATCAAAGTGGCACTTATTAACTTTGTAAATCCAAGAAAAAAATTGTTGACCTATAGACATTGATTCTCCTGCCTTTTAAAGAGTAGGGCTCTAGTCCAACTTAAATGTATGTTTTGTTACAAAATACCAAATGTTCTTTCTATCAAAAAATAAATAAAGTGTTTATAAATCAATAATCTCTATGATAAACAGCAGAACGTCTTCGTTTTCCATTCACTGTGTCTCCAAGAGCCGAATTAAAACATATTCAAAAGTATTGCGAATCAACAAACCTAAACTAAATATCTTACAAGCAATTTCTTTTATTTATACTCAGTATCCAACAATAAAATATATCCTGAATTTTCAATCAAACACAGATTAGAAACCGATCCTCATGAAAGAAATAGCAAGCAACAAATCATCCACCCCTGGCTAAAATGGTAATTTTGGTGTTTGCTTTTCCTTACAAGGTAACATCTAATTTTAGGGACCAAATAAAAACTTCAAAATCTATAGCTTTCTCTTTCTCAATACACATATATACTGACTCCAATTAACTTATTTAAGTGTACCAAAGCTGTAAGTAAAACACTAAAATGGCACTTATTGACTATCTAAATCTTAGAAAAATTCCTAAGGCTAATCAAATTATGCTCAAAAGTAGTTTGCAACAAAAAAAATGCAAAATGAATATCATGCAAGCACTTTCTCCCATCTACTCAGGGTCCTTCCTCCCTCCCCAAAATATGCCCCAAACTGTATATCATAGAAAAAGTAGAAACTGTTCCTCATGAAAGAAAAAGCAAGCAACAAATCATCCACCCCTGGCTAAAACGGTAATTTTGGTGTTTGCTTTTCCTTACAAGGCAACAACTAATACCAAAGGCCAAATCAAAACCTGACAAACTCTCTGTTTTAAAACACATACTGACACCAACTAACTCATTTAAGTCTACTAAAGTATAAACTTAAAGATCAAAATGGCACTTATTAACTTTCTAAATCCAAGAAAAAAATGCTGACCTACAGACATTGATTAACCTGCCTTTTAATGAGTAGGGCTCTAGTCCAACTTAAATGTATGTTTTGTTACAAAATACCAAATGTCCTTTCTATCAAAAAATAAATAAAGTGTTTATAAATCAAAAATCTCTATGATAAACAGCAGAACGTCTTTGTTTTCCATTCACTGTGTCTCCAAAAGCCTAGTTAAAACATATTCAAAATTATTGCGAATCAACAAACCTAAACTAAATATCTTACAAGCAATTTCTTCTATTTATACTCATTATCCAAAAATAAAATATACTCTGAATTTTGAATCAAACACAAATTAGAAACCGTTCCTAATGAAAGAAATAGCAAGCAACAAATCATCCACCCCTGGCTAAAATGGTAATTTTGGTGTTTGCTTTTCCTTACAAGGTAACATCTAATTTAAAGGATCAAATTAAAACTTAAAAATCTATAGCTTTCTCTTTCTCAAGATACATATATACTGACTCCAATTAACTAATTTAAGTGTACCAAAGCTGTAAGTAAAAGACTTAAATGGCACTTATTGACTATCTAAATCTTAAAAAAATGTCTAAGGCTAATCAAATTGTGCTCAAAAGTAGTTTGCAACAAAAAAAAGTAGAAACTGTTCACCATGAAAGAAAAAGCAAGAAACAAATCATCCACCCCTGGCTACAATGGTAATTTTGGTGTTTGCTTTTCCTTACAAGGCATCAACTTATACCAAAGACCAAATCAAAACCTGACAAGCTCTCTGTTTTAAGACACATACTGACACCAACTAACTCATTTAAGTCTATTAAAGTAAAAACTTAAAGATCAAAGTGGCACTTATTAACTTTCTAAATCCAAGAAAAAAAATGCTGACCTATAGACATTGATTCTCCTGCCTTTTAATGAGTAGGGCTCTAGTCCAACATAAATGTATGTTTTGTTACAAAATGCCAAATGTTCTTTTCATCAAAAAATAAATAAAGTGTTTATAAATCAATAATCTCTATGACAAACAGCAGAACGTCTTCCTTTTCCATTCACTTTCTCTCCAAAAGCCTAATTAAAACGTATTCAAAAGTATTGCGAATCAACAAACCTAAACTAAATAACTTACAAGCAATTTCTTCTATTTATACTCATTATCCAACAATAAAATATACCCTGAATTTTCAATCAAACACAAATTAGAAATCGTTCCTCATGAAAGAAATAGCAAGCAACAAATCATCCACCCCTGGCTAAAATGGTAATTTTGGTGTTTGCTTTTCCTTACAAGGTAACATCTAATTTTAAGGACCAAATAAAAACTTAAAAATATATAGCTTTCTCTTTCTCAAGACACATATATACTGACTCCAATTAACTTATTTAAGTGTATCAAAGCTGTAAGTAAAAGACTAAAATGGCACTTATTGACTATCTAAATCTTAGAAAAATTCCTAAGGCTAATCAAATTATGCTCAAAAGTAGTTTGCAACAAAAAAAATTCAAAATGAATATCATGCAAGCACTTTCTCCCATCTACTCAGTATCCTTCCACCCTCCCCAAAATATGCTCCAAACTGCATATCATGGAAAAAGTAGAAACTGTTCCTTATGAAAGAAAAAGCAAGCAACAAATCATCCACCCCTGGCTAAAATGGTAATTTTGGTGTTTGCTTTTCCTTACAAGGCAACAACTAATACCAAAGACCAAATTAAAACCTAACAAACTCTCTGTTTTAAGACACATACTGACACCAACTAACTCATTTAAGTCTACTAAAGTAAAAACTTAAAGATCAAAATGGCATTAATTAACTTTCTAAATCCAAGAAATAAAATGCTGACCTATAGACATTGATTCTCCTGCCTATAAATCAGTAGGGATCTAGTCCAACTTATATGTATGTTTTGTTACAAAATAACAAATGTTCTTTTCATTAAAAAAAAAACAAAGTGTTTATAAATCAATAAATCTATTATAAACAGCAGAACATCTTCGTTTTCCATGCACAGTGTCTCCAAAAGCCTAATTAAAACATATTCATAAGTACAGTGAATCAACAAATCTAAACTAAATATCTTACAATCAATTTCTTCTATTATACTCATTATCCAACAATAAAATATACTCTGAATTTTGAATCAAACACGAATTAGAAACTGTTAGTGTTACTCATGAAAGAAATAGCAAGCAACAAATTATCCACCCCTGGCTAAAATGGTAATTTTGGTGCTTGCTTTTCCTTACAAGGCAACATCTAATTTTACAGATCAAATAAAAACTAGAAAATCTACAGTTTTCTGTTTCTCAAGACATACATACTGACTCCAACTAACTCATTTAAGGGTACCAAAGCTGTAAATACAAGACCAAAATGGCACAAATAGACTATTTAAATCATAGAAAAATTCCTGAGCTATGGACACTGATTCTACTCCCGTTAGACCACTAGGGCTCCAGTCCATCTAAGGTTTCAATACAAAATAAAAAATGTTCTTTCTTAGAAAAAAAAAAACAAAAAAACTAAAAACTGCATATAAATTAATCATCTCTGTGACAAACTGTAGAAAAGCTTCGATTTCCATGTACTGTTTTCATAAGGCTAATCAAAATATACTCAAAAGTAGTTTCCAACAAAAAAATGCAAAATGAATATGATGCAAGCACTTTCTCCCATCTACTCAGGATCCTCCCCTCTCCTCTCTCGCCTCCCCACCCAAAACACTCCAAACTCTATATCGAAGAAAAAGAAGAAACTGTTCCTCATGACAGAAATAGCAAGCAACAAATCATCCACCCCTGGCTAAAATGGTAATTTTGGTGTTTGCTTTTCCTTACAAGGCAATAGCTAATATCAAAGACCAATTCAAAATCTAAAAACCGCTAGCTCTTTGTTTTAAGACACATACTGACACCAACTAACTCATTTAAGTCTGCTAAAGTTAAAACTTACAGATCATAATGGTACTTATTAACTTTCTAAATCTCAGAAGAAAAATGCCGACCTATAGACATTGATTCTCCTGCCTTTTTATGAGCTCTAGTCCAACTTACATGTATGTTTCACTACAAACTACCAAATGTTCTTTCTTTAAAAAAAAAAATAAAGTGCTTACAAATCAATTATCTCTCTGATAAACAGCAGAAAATCTTCGTTTTCCATGTACTGTGTCTCCAAAACCATTATTAAAACATGTTCAAAAGTACTGTGAATTAACAAATCTAAACTAAATATCTGACAAACAATTTCTTCTATTTATACCCATAATCCAAAAATAAAATATACTCTGAACTTTGAATCAAACATGAATTACAAACCGTTACTCATAAAAGAAGAAGCAAGCAACAAATCATCCACCCCTGGCTAAAATGGTAATTTTGGTGCTTGCTTTTCCTTACAAGGCAACAACTAATTTAACAGACCAAATAAAAACTTGAAAATCTACAGCTTTCTCTTTCTCAAGACACATATATACTGACTCCAACTAGCTCATTTAAGTGTACCAAAGCTGTAAATAAAAGGCTAAAATGACACATATTGACTATCTAAATCATAGAAAAATTCCTGAGCTATGGACACAGATTCTCCTGCCATTAGACCACTAGGACTCCCATATATACTGACACCAACTAACTCATTTAAGTGTACCAAAGCTGTAAATAAAAGACTGAAATGGCACTTATTGACTATCTAAATCTTAGAAAAAATCCTAAGGCTAATCAAATTATGCTCAAAAGAAGTTTGCAACAAAAAAATGCAAAATGAATATCATGCAAGCACTTTCTCCCATCTACTCAGGATCCTTCCCCCCTCCCCCCAATCCCCCAAAATATACTCCAAACTGTATATCATAGAAAAAGTAGAAACTGTTCTTCATGAAAGAAATAGCAAGAAACAAATCATCCACCAGTGGCTAAAATGGTAATTTTGGTGTTTGCTTTTCCATACAAGGCAACAACTAATAGCACAGACCAAATCAAAACCTGACAAAGTTTCTGTTTTAAGACACATACTGACACCAACTAACTCATTTAAGTCTACTAAAGTGAAAACTTAAAGATCAAAATGGTACTTATTAACTTCTAAATTCAAGAAAAAAAAATGCTGACCTATAGACATTGATTCTCCTGCCTTTCAATGAGTAGGGCTCTAGTCCAACTTACATATATGTTTTATTACAAAATACCAAATGTTCTTTCTATCAAACAATAAATGAAGTGTTTATAAATCAATAATCTCTATGATAAACAGCAGAACATCTTCATTTTCCATGCACTGTGTCTCCAAAAGCCTAATTAAAACATATTCAAAAGTATTGTGGATCAACAAGTCTAAACTAAATATGTTATAATCAATTTTTTTTCATTTTATACTCATTATCCAGTAATAACATATACTCTGAATTTTAAATCAAACACGAATTAGAAACTGTTACTCATGAAAGAAATAGCAAGCAACAAATCATCCACCCCTGGCTACAATGGTAATTTTGGTGCTTGCTTTTCCTTACAAATCAACATCTAATTTTAAGGACCAAATAAAAACTTAAAAATCTATAGATTTCTGTTCGTCAAGACACATATATACTGACTCCAACTAACTCATTTAAGTGTACCAAAGCTGTAAACAAAAGACTAAAATGGCAATTATTGACTATTTCTGTGAAAAACTGTAGAAAAGCTTCCTTTTCCATGTACCATTTTCATAAGGCTAATCAACTTATGCTAAAACGTAGTGTGCAACAAAAAAATGCAAAATGAATATTATGCAAGCACTTTCACCTATCTACACAGGATCCTCCCCCCTCAACCTCCCTGCCCCCCCAAAAATACTCCAAACTCTATATCGAAGAAAAAGTAGAAACTGTTCCTCATGAAAGAAATAGCAAGCAACAAATCATCCACCCCTGGCTAAAATGGTAATTTTGGTGTTTGCTTTTCCTTACAAGGCAATAGCTAATACCAAAGACCAATTCAAACTCTGAAAACCTCTAGCTCATTGTTTTAAGACACATACTGACACCAATTAACTCATTTAAGTCTGCTAAAGTTCAAACTTACAGATCATAATGGTACTTATTAACTTTCTAAATCTCAGAAGAAAAATGCTGACCTATAGACATTGATTCTCCTGCCTTTTTATGAGCTCTAGTCCAACTTACATGTATGTTTCATAACAAACTACCAAATGTTCTTTCTATCAAAAAATAAAAAAAGTGCTTACAAATCAATTTTTTCTGTGATAAACAGCAGAAAATCTTCGTTTTCCATGTACTGTGTCTCCAAAAGCCTAATTAAAACATATTCAAAAGTACTGTGAATTAACAAATCTAAACTAAAAATCTGACAGTCAATTTGTTCTATTTATACTCATAATCCAAAAATGAAATATACTCTGAATTTTGTATCAAACACGAATTAGAAACCGTTACTCATGAAAGAAAAAGCAAGCAACAAATCATCCACCCCTGGCTAAAATGGTAATTTTGGTGCTTGCTTTTCCTTACAAGGCAACATCTAATTTTAAGGACCAAATCAAAACTTAAAAATCTACAGCTTTCTGTTTCTCAAGACACATATATACTGACTCCAAATAACTCATTTAAGTGTACCAAAGTTGTAAGCAAAGGACTAAAATGGCAATTATTGACTATTTCTGTGAAAAACTGTAGAAAAGCTTCATTTTCCATGTACCGTTTTCATAAAGCTAATCAAATTATGCTCAAAAGTAGTTTGCAACAAAAAAATGCAAAATGAATATCATCCAAGCACTTTCTCCCATCTACTCAGGATCCTCCCCCTTCCCCCTCCCCCTCCGCAGCCCCCCAAAAATACTCCAAACTCTATATCGAAGAAAAAGTAGAAACTGTTCCTCATGAAAGAAATAGCAAGCAACAAATCATCCACCCCTGGCTAAAATGGTAATTTTGGTGTTTGCTTTTCCTTACAAGGCAATAGCTAATACCAAAGACCAATTCAAACTCTGAAAACCTCTAGCTCATTGTTTTAAGACACATACTGACACCAATTAACTCATTTAAGTCTGCTAAAGTTCAAACTTACAGATCATAATGGTACTTATTAACTTTCTAAATCTCAGAAGAAAAATGCTGACCTATAGACATTGATTCTCCTGCCTTTTTATGAGCTCTAGTCCAACTTACATGTATGTTTCATAACAAACTACCAAATGTTCTTTCTATCAAAAAATAAAAAAAGTGCTTACAAATCAATTTTTTCTGTGATAAACAGCAGAAAATCTTCGTTTTCCATGTACTGTGTCTCCAAAAGCCTAATTAAAACATATTCAAAAGTACTGTGAATTAACAAATCTAAACTAAAAATCTGACAGTCAATTTGTTCTATTTATACTCATAATCCAAAAATGAAATATACTCTGAATTTTGTATCAAACACGAATTAGAAACCGTTACTCATGAAAGAAAAAGCAAGCAACAAATCATCCACCCCTGGCTAAAATGGTAATTTTGGTGCTTGCTTTTCCTTACAAGGCAACATCTAATTTTAAGGACCAAATCAAAACTTAAAAATCTACAGCTTTCTGTTTCTCAAGACACATATATACTGACTCCAAATAACTCATTTAAGTGTACCAAAGTTGTAAGCAAAGGACTAAAATGGCAATTATTGACTATTTCTGTGAAAAACTGTAGAAAAGCTTCATTTTCCATGTACCGTTTTCATAAAGCTAATCAAATTATGCTCAAAAGTAGTTTGCAACAAAAAAATGCAAAATGAATATCATCCAAGCACTTTCTCCCATCTACTCAGGATCCTCCCCCTTCCCCCTCCCCCTCCGCAGCCCCCCAAAAATACTCCAAACTCTATATCGAAGAAAAAGTAGAAACTGTTCCTCATGAAAGAAATAGCAAGCAACAAATCATCCACCCCTGGCTAAAATGGTAATTTTGGTGTTTGCTTTTCCTTACAAGGCAATAGCTAATACCAAAGACCAATTCAAACTCTGAAAACCTCTAGCTCATTGTTTTAAGACACATACTGACACCAATTAACTCATTTAAGTCTGCTAAAGTTCAAACTTACAGATCATAATGGTACTTATTAACTTTCTAAATCTCAGAAGAAAAATGCTGACCTATAGACATTGATTCTCCTGCCTTTTTATGAGCTCTAGTCCAACTTACATGTATGTTTCATTACAAACTACCAAATGTTCTTTCTATCAAAAAATAAATAAAGTGCTTACAAATCAATTTTTTCTGTGATAAACAGCAGAAAATCTTCGTTTTCCATGTACTGTGTCTCCAAAAGCCTAATTAAAACATATTCAAAAGTACTGTGAATTAACAAATCTAAACTAAAAATCTGACAGTCAATTTGTTCTATTTATACTCATAATCCAAAAATGAAATATACTCTGAATTTTGTATCAAACACGAATTAGAAACCGTTACTCATGAAAGAAAAAGCAAGCAACAAATCATCCACCCCTGGCTAAAATGGTAATTTTGGTGCTTGCTTTTCCTTACAAGGCAACATCTAATTTTAAGGACCAAATCAAAACTTAAAAATCTACAGCTTTCTGTTTCTCAAGACACATATATACTGACTCCAAATAACTCATTTAAGTGTACCAAAGTTGTAAGCAAAGGACTAAAATGGCAATTATTGACTATTTCTGTGAAAAACTGTAGAAAAGCTTCATTTTCCATGTACCGTTTTCATTAAGCTAATCAAATTATGCTCAAAAGTAGTTTGCAACAAAAAAATGCAAAATGAATATCATCCAAGCACTTTCTCCCATCTACTCAGGATCCTCCCCCTTCCCCCTCCCCGTCCGCGGCCCCACAAAAATACTCCAAACTCTATATCAAAAAAAAGTAGAAACTGTTCCTCATGAAAGAAAAAGCAAGCAACAAATCATCCACCCCTGGCTAAAATGGTAATTTTGGTGCTTGCTTTTCCTTACAAGGCAACATGTAATTTTAACGACCAAATAAAAACTTGAAAATCTACAGCTTTCTCTTTCTCAAGACACATATATACTGACTCCAAAAAACTCATTTAAATGTACCAAAGCTGTAAGCAAAGGACTAAAATGGCAATTATTGACTATTTCTGTGAAAAACTGTAGAAAAGCTTCATTTTCCATGTACCGTTTTCATAAGGCTAATCAAATTATGCTCAAAAGTAGTTTGCAACAAAAAAATGCAAAATGAATATTATGCAAGCACTTTCACCTATCTACACAGGATCCTCCCCCCTCCCCCTCCCCCTCCCCCCCCAAAATACTCCAAACTCTATATCGAAGAAAAAGTAGAAACTGTTCCTCATGAAAGAAATAGCAAGCAACAAATCATCCACCCCTGGCTAAAATGGTAATTTTGGTGTTTGCCTTACAAGGCAACAGCTATTACCAAAGACCAAATCAAAATCTAAAAACCTCTAGCTCTTTGTTTTAAGACACATACTGACACCAACTAACTCATTTAAGTCTCCTAAAGTTAAAACTTACAGCTCATAATGGTACTTATTAACTTTCTAAATCTCAGAAGAAAAATGCTGACCTATAGACATTGAATCTCCTGCCTTTTTATGAGCTCTAGTCCAACTTACATGTATGTTTCATTACAAACTAACAAATGTTCTTTCTATGAAAAAAAAAATAAAGTGCTTACAAATCAATTTTTTCTGTGATAAACAGCAGAAAATCTTCGTTTTCCATGTACTGTGTCTCCAAAAGCCTAATTAAAACATATTCAAAAGTATTGTGGATCAACAAGTCTAAACTAAATATGTTATAATCAATTTTTTTTCATTTTATACTCATTATCCAGCAATGACATATACTCTGAATTTTAAATCAAACACGAATTAGAAACTGTTACTCATGAAAGAAATAGCAAGCAACAAATCATCCACCCCTGGCTACAATGGTAATTTTGGTGCTTGCTTTTCCTTACAAGGCAACATCTAATTTTAAGGACCAAATAAAAACTTAAAAATCTATAGATTTCTGTTCGTCAAGACACATATATACTGACTCCAACTAACTCATTTAAGTGTACCAAAGCTGTAAACAAAAGACTAAAATGCCAATTATTGACTGTTTTTGTGAAAAACTGTAGAAAAGCTTCCTTTTCCATGTACCAATTTTATCAGGCTAATCAAATTATGCTCAAAAGTAGTTTGCAACAAAAAAATGCAAAATAAATATCATGCAAGCACTTTCTCCCATCTACTAAGGATCCTTTCCCCTTTCCCCCAATCCCCCAAAATATACTCCAAACTGTATATCATAGAAAAAGTAGAAACTGTTCTTCATGAAAGAAATAGCAAGCAACAAATCATCCACCCTTGGCTAAAATGGTAATTTTGGTGTTTGCTTTTCCTTACAAGGCAATAGCTAATATCAAAGACCAATTCAAAATCTAAAAACCTCTAGCTCTTTGTTTTAAGACACATACTGACACCAACTAACTCATTTAAGTCTGCTAAAGTTAAAACTTACAGATCATAATGGTACTTATTAACTTTCTAAATCTCAGAAGAAAAATGCTGACCTATAGACATTGAATCTCCTGCCTTTTTATGAGCTCTAGTCCAACTTACATGTATGTTTCATAACAAACTAACAAATGTTCTTTCTATGAAAAAAAAAATAAAGTGCTTACAAATCAATTTTTTCTGTGATAAACAGCAGAAAATCTTCGTTTTCCATGTACTGTGTCTCCAAAAGCCTAATTAAAACATATTCAAAAGTACTGTGAATTAACAAATCTAAACTAAATATCTTACAAGCACTTTCTTCTATTTATACCCATAATCCAAAAATAACATATACTCTAAATTTTGAATCAAACACGAATTACTAAAAATATCATGCAAGCACTTTCTCCCATCTACTAAGGATCCTTTCCCAGTCCCCCCAATCCCCCAAAATATTCTCCAAACTGTATATCATAGAAAAAGTAGAAACTGTTCCTCATGAAAGAAAAAGCAAGCAACAAATCATCCACCCCTGGCTAAAATGGTAATTTTGGTGTTTGCTTTTCCTTACAAGGCAACAACTAATACCAATGACCAAATCAGAACCTGACAAGGTCTCTGTTTTAAGACACATACTGACACCAACTAACTCATTTAAGTCTACTAAAGTGAAAACTTAAAAATCAAAATGGTAGTTATTAACTTTCTAAATTCAACAAAAAAAAAAATGCTGACCTATAGACATTGGTTCTCCTGCCTTTTAATGAGTAGGGCTCTCGTCCAACTTACATATATGTTTTATTACAAAATAACAAATGTTCTTTCTATCAAACAATAAATGAAGTGTTTATAAATCAATAATCTCTATGATAAACAGCAGAACATCTTCATTTTCCATGCACTGTGTCTCTAAAAGCCTAATTAAAACATATTCAAAAGTATTGTGGATCAACAAGTCTAAACTATATATCTTATAATCAATTTTTTTTTCATTTTTTACTCATTATCCAGCAATGACATATACTCTGAATTTTGAATCAAACACGAATTAGAAACTGTTACTTATTAAAGAAATAGCAAGCAACAAATCACCCACCCCTGGCTAAAATGGTAATTTTGGTGCTTGCTTTTCCTTACAAGGAAACAGCTACTACCAAAGGCCAAATCAAAACCTGAAAATCTCTAGATCTCTGTTTTTAAGACACACACTAACTCATTTAAGTCTACTAAAGTTAAAACTTACAGATCAAAATGGCAATTATTAACCTTCTAAATCTAAGAAAAAAATGCTGACTTACAGACATTGATTCTCCTGCCTTTCAATGAGTAGGGCTCTAGTACAACTTACATGTATTTTTTATTACAAAATACCAAATGTTTTTTGAATTTAAAAAATAAAGAAAGTACCTATAAATCAATTATTTCTATGACAAACAGCAGAAAATTTTGATTTTCTATGTACTGTGTCTCCAAAAGCCTGTGAATCTGTGAATCAACAAATCTAAACTAAATATCTTACAAGCACTTTCTTCTATTTGAACTCATGATCCAAAAATAAAACATACCCTAAATTTTAAATTCAGCACAAAACAGGTACTGTTACTCATGAAAGAAATAGCAAGTTGACAACAAATCATCCACGACTAGCTAAAATGGCAATTTTGGTGCTTTTCTTTCGTTTTACAAGACAACAGCTAATACCAAAGACAAATCAAATACTTGAAAATCTCTAGCATTGTTTGTTTTGAAGAAAGATAATGAAACTACGTAGCTAATTTTTTTAGTGTGGTAAAGTTAAAAATAAAAGACCAAAATGGCATTTGTTGTCTACTTTAATCTTAGAAAATAAATTACTGACCTAAACATTGATTTTCCTGCCTTCAGGTCAATATATAGGGCTCTAGTACAACCTGAATACAAAATACCAAACGTTCTATCAAAAAATCAAATAAATACAAACTGCCCGCAAATCAGTAATCTTGTACCATGAATTAATTAATTAATTACTATTTATATAAATGTTCTTTATATATTACTGTAATTCCCAACAGGAGATGAATACACAAATCTACTTCAACCTCTGAGTAAAAGTACAAAGTATTTAAAACTACAGTATTTTTCAAACTTGAAACCTTTCATAGTACCTGACTTAAAATGATTAAGTATAACTATAGACTATTTAGAAAAGTGTGGAAAACATTGGCATACATGGATAATTTAAAGTATACAAACAATAAAATAATCAGAGGAATCTAGCGTTTCAAGTTTGCATGCTATAAACTATAATTAGTTTAACTGAAGGGATAATACACCATGGTGGTAATATCTACAGGTGGGTACAAATAAATTACAATACATCTGTCAGTCTATTTCTGTATCTATAAATAAAGTACGAGGTTTCTTAGATAAATCTCCAGAAACTGAACCAAAATGCTGATTTACAAAAGAAAAGCAGAATTAAAATACCCTCTGAAAGCTGGTAAAGCTAAAGTCAAGAATATTTCAAGATAGAAGAAATATTTTGATTCATAAAATATTATAGATTTTACTTTTTTGGTCAACAAATAAGATCAATGTGAAATCTGACTCGGACTGATTAAGATTGCATCCCTGAGATACAGTACCTTCATTTTATCAGAGTATATTAGATGAATTGATCTATTACATGAACATACACGGGCAGTAAACTACATGTAAGCCCACATAAAATTAAGAGTTTTTGAAAAAAACAAAACAAAACAAGGATAAAATGGCGCTATGAAAGGAAGAAGAATAAATCGTACCACAGGCTACAGTATTGTTTCTGATTTATCACTGAATGTGACCAAAACCCTCCAATCTGTATGAGATCTACCTTTGTAACATCAATTTAATGTCTTTTGTGTATTTTAAGTCAATATTGAAAACAAACAGCGGTTTTATAGGCACAACATACACCTGTGTCTCGTGGCTCCCTTTTTTTCACCGGCAAGCCTAGGCTACACATTTCGCGGTCGGAAAACTTTGTATCCCGACCGCATTCCGACAAAGACGGCCTGACACAAGAACGATTAACAAGAATTAGCTTACCTGTGTACGCTAGCTTGTCGGGTGTTTCACTCAGGATTTTTTTAGAATTTGAAGTAAAAGGACCACGAGGTCATTTCACCTCACAGCGAGCTGACCACAAAACTGTCTGTTGATATTTCATCCGGCCTTGGATACACCGTTGACGACGGTGACGTCATTATCATGACGTCAGATCGATGACGTCACAAATATACACTGCACTTTTACAATACAATGCAAAATATGTCTACAGGGTTTTTCACATTTCACAAATAAACGAGGGAGCAACACAAGTAGATATAGAAATATGCTACATTTTGAGTACACACATTAGCACTCATGGACATCCTTCATTAATTATCTGTTTCAATAATCCTTCTAATCAAAATGAAAAAAAAAATTCTTTTTTTACACCAAAGGCAAAAGCAAATATCTCCTACCATTAATTAAGCTTTTCGAAAAATATTCTTCCAACTCTGAACAGTTCATAGTAGGCCTACTTGACTCAAAAATGATTATATATAATTGTACAGTATTTAGAAAAGTATTGAACACACTGACATACATGTACACACACGATTTACAGGATAAACAACGATAAAATAATCAGCTGAATCTAGCGTTCCAAGTTTGCAAGATACAAACTATATATAATTGCTATAATTTATCGGATAATGCACCGCGATAGTAACATCTACAGGTGGGCACAATGCATCTATGGGTGTATTTACGTGCACATGTTTGTATACATAAATAAAGCACGAGGCTGTGTGTATAAATCTTGCAAATCTGAACCAAAAAATAATCTACAAGAGAAAAACCGGAAAGAAAATATTTTCTGAAGGCTGGTAATGCTAAAGAATATTTCAACGTGGAAGAAAAATTTTAATTAAAAAAAATCTAGTACATTTTACTTCTTTGGTTAAGTAGTAAAATCTATGTAAAACCTGACGCTGGCCTATTTAGGACTGCAGCTCTGATATACAGCACCTTCATTTTATTACAGTGAATTAAATTAACTGATTTATTAAATGAACATATACAGAGGCAGTAAACTAGATGTAGACCCATATGAAATTAATAAAAAGTTAAAAAAAAAAAAGAGCAGGTAAAATGGCGCTATGAAAAGAAGGAAAGCAAATCCTACTACAGCATTTTACAGGCTTCAGCACTGATCCTAATTGAACACTGAAGCCCTAATAACCAAAACCCTGTAATCTACATATGGGGTATACTTTTGTACACCAATTTAATGACTGAGTGTTGAAGTTAATACTGAAAACAAAAAAGGCTCAAGGCTCCCTTCTTTTCCATCAGTGAGCCTACACATTTCGCGGTCGGGCAACTTTGTGTCCCGACGGCATTCAGGCGAATGGGGCCTGACACAAGAACGATTACCAAATATTCGCTTACCCACATCACTCTGAAATGTGTGTACATCAGCTTGTCGGGTATTCCACTCAGGTTTTTTTTAAGAATTTGAAGTAAAAGGACCACGAGGTCGTTTCAGCTCAGCTTGCTGACCATAAAACTCTCTGTTGATACTTCATGCTACCTTGGATACAACACCGTTGACGTCATCATCATGACGTCAAAGCAATGACGTCACAAATAAACCTTTAACTTTTGCAATGCAAAAGTTTTCACACTTCACAAATAATCGACAGACTAGTACAGGTAAATATCTTTAGAAATATGCCAAATTTGGGGCATAAACATTTCCACTCACGGACAAAGTTAATAACTGGAAATAATGAAAGAATTAAAGTGTTTACTCCTTCATATGTAAACGTATTTCGCTAGTTCAGATATAGGTTTGTCTTGACAATATCTGTTACATACACCAACAGGAAATATCGTTTCCTGTTTATGGGGAAAATTGCATCAATCCACATGACTTTACAAAAACATCTACTTAGACATTATACACATGGATTAAAAGTTGTCGTCTGTTCAACTTCAGCTTGGGTTTAATGTTTTGATACAGTTGCTACTATATTCGGGCCTACTGGTTTAAACATTCGTGCCACAAGCCAGGAACCGCCCATTTTCTTCAACAAAAAAGGATTCTCTTATTAAACTAAAATATTGAATAGTCATCTGTAACAATGTCAATTCAGCTTTACACATTTTACCCTAATTTCACTTACCGCTACAGCGTTAACATTACACTTGATGACCTCTGTGCAAGCGCCAGTACCAGCATCCCCAAGTGGAATGACGACTTGTTTATGACGTCATGTAAAGCTGAGAACGATTGTGTCTACGTCATAAGATATCATATACTTCATTTGGCTGGTTTCCTCGCCCTGACGTCAGATGGCGCTAATCGCTTATTTATAGAAAGGGGAGAGAATGACTTAATCAGGACTTAACGCCACATTGCCAATATAACTAAGTTCATGGGTCTAATGTATAGCCTATCTATATACTCATTTTAGGAAAAAAATATTCACAACGTTTTTACACAATTTTACGAAATTGAACTCGTAACTCTACTGAATCCTGGAATTTAACGCTGTACTCAACTGTCGATGGCTCCGTGGATTCGGTTCAAATCGTCCAAAACTGCTATGTTGCTGATTTCGTCCAAGTTATAGGAGTGAAATCGTCCAATAGCCTAGTTACAGGTGTGGATTAACCCATTAATAATAGGCGGGGTGGGCAGAAGTCACCCGAAACAAAGGGCCAATCAGTATACTTAGGTAGCCATGGCAGTTGCTTGCCCGTACATGTACATAATGTCATCAAGACTCTGTAAATTAAACCAGATATAGGCCTAAAGTTACTTGAAATTAATCTGGATTATATTTAAGAAACAAAGGCGATGTTCTTTGAGTTCGCTGGAGGTCTAGAACTTTGGGTGACGTCTACTAGGCCACAGTGCAATCAACATCAGTGCATTTTTTTTTTTAGCTAAATCTATCATGGTGCTATAGGGGCGTGTAATTTGCTTCTATTTGTGCATTTACGCGAACAGTTAGAATAAAGTGAGGTAAAATGACAAGAGGCCATATTTCACCAGTTACGTGTGACGATTTGCCAGCTATCACACTATCTTCGATGCTCCGATTTTACTCTCTCTACGCGGTGGTCCTTCACATTACACATAATGACTGTGATCACACAACTGGCCCTACACAGATAGCTTGTGGTTTTAGGGGTCTGCACCGTATGTCTTTGTGGGTCAGTGGAATTGTTGGGATTCTTGTTCTGCGCATTTTTCAAGTCCCTATGTCTGTAAAACAAATAAATGCAGAAAAAAAACAGTAATGATACTCGATCATGTTGAATATATGGAAAAACTTTTCCCACTTAGCGATTTTTAAATGCTCACATGATTTATCAGCAATTACGAAATTTATTAAGAAGTTTTGAAAATTTTCGTTTAAAAAAAGCGCAAATCTTATCAGGCTGAAATTTGACATGTTGTTACTCAGTGAGTAAACCAGCCTTGATCGTAAAAAAGTTTGATTTACGAATGCAAATTAGGCTTCCGTATGGCCATTTTAATACGTCACATTACTTGTTTTTTCAGCTTCACTCTGTTTTTCAGCTAATCTCTTTGTGCGCTGAATCCAAATATGCCAAAAATTTGTATCAAAAGTGTCAAGACTTTACTGAAGTGAGAAAAAACACAGAAAATTGGCGAGCTTTTGTTGTTGTTGTTTTGAAAACTCACAGACAGACGACCCTTTATATGTATTTGATATACCAAGTTCACTCGTGCAGGTCTAGCGTCTTATTTCCTGAAACCCGCTATTTGAAGAAATCAGACTAAGTTCTGTAGAACGAAACCTATAAACGTTAGAATGACGAAACCTGTACCAAGTCGTAGCCTGTTAAGAGTGTTGACCCCCGAAACGCTATTGGTTCAGAGCTTTAATTTATGCTTTTGCCAGACCATGATGCTTTCACGAAGAGCTTTTGCCAGACCATGATGCTTTCACGAAGAGCTTTACTCTTATACAATTTGGATGTTTTGATCATGCAACAATCACCCAAGAGCAATCGATTTTGCTCTTGGGTGATTTTAACTTACCCCTTTTCATGGGTGGAGAAAGCCTATGTGCATGGAGTTAACCGCTGACAATTGGCAATTAACACTGGGTATCTTTTTAATATGTGACTATTATCATGTAAAATACAAGTATTGCAGCTCTCAAACAAAATGCTTCATTTTGATTCCGTATTTCTGCATTTTCTTACCATTATCAGGTGAAAATGTTGAAATATTGCGTCAAAGTAAAGCTTTCGTGAAGTTACACTACTTGTGTATTTCTGGGAATATCCTATTGGTGGAAGGATGGTGGTATCGAGCAAACTTCATAGAGGTGTATAAGACAGCATTAGATAGCTCCATTACCAACAATGTTATTGAATTCACATCTGCGTGGTATCAGAATCATAAGAAGACTTTGCTCCCGAAAATACTAAATTATAACGAACACCTTTTTTACCTGACCAATTTGTCCCATTGTGTTTATTTCATAGAAAATGTACAGCTCCATAGACAGTCTTATAATTAGCGGTATATTTAATTTATTTTCTTGGTAACAACAACGGCCAAGGAACATTTAATTTCCTAAGAACAACAGACGACACCTACATGATAGATGTATCGGTAATAACATTCACTTATATTTCTTCCAGCAACACCACTTGACAAAAATTATTTTACACTTACAGTAATATATAGGAGTTATTTCACTAAAAATGCTTTAAATGTGGTGTTAATAATGGAATTTCAACCTGCGTTTGTACAATGGCGTAACCAGAATGATTAAAATTTCTAGAATTTCTACACAGACTGCTATGTTTGCAAAATAAGAACTTGAAACATACAAGCAATGCATCACAGAAGTGAAGTCACTATAACATCAAAAACAACAACAACAAAAAAAAAACAACATGAACAATGCCTGAAAATAGGTGCCAGTCACATTTCTGTGCCCTTTGGATAAAGTTGTATGACCCAAGTAACCTTGGCTCTATATCATATAACATGCAACAATATGGTTCTTCCCATTTCCTCCAAGGGTGTTTTCTAAAAAAATGCCTAGCTCCAATAATCAGGCTTAATAAACTCAAGAGTCTGTGAAACAGTTAACATGGTTCACATAAGAGGTGTTTTTGAGATCACAGCTACACAATATCACCCTCTACATTGCATCACCAAATCTCTACGACCTATTTGCATATTTCTAAACATACATGAACGAAGCATCCAATGAAGGTCTCTACAGTAACCTTATTTAACCTTTTTCGCAGACAAGGTGTTTCTTTAGATATATTCTGGAGGCATTATTCTGTGTAGACTGATAAAAGTAGACTTTTTATAAGGCCCTGAAATTGGTCAATCTAACCAATGTAGTTTCGTCTCCTAAATCAAATTATAAATGTACATAAATTGCATGCAAAATTGCTCTTTCATATGCAAAAAATTGGGGTATATTGAAAGGAGTCCATTGACAGTTAAGTCACAGTGGTGCAAACCCACATTGTTCTCTGCAGGTAGTAGACAGTTCTTTCCAGGGAAATTTCACAAAAAAGTGTCCCACGTTTATTAAAACAAAGTCAGAATGAAGTGGTTGAGCTCTTAAGCGGTATTTCTGATGACAGAACCCACAATGAATTTATATAATACAATTCATAAAGTAACACAATATCATACCAATGCTAAAATTTTAGTCACATGTCACATAGTACATTTACTGATCTCCACATAATAATTGAAATCATCAAGGGTAAACATAGTGCAATTTATAATGAGAATAACTGTCAACTACACATGTTCTTATTTTAATTCAGTTTCCTGCTGTCACATCATGGTGAAAGCCTATGAAACAATGCAGTATGATAAAAAATGCGCATATCCAAGTAAATTTATTTGCAATAACGTTCACAAACCTTGATTTCTGTAATAACCTGACCACTTAATGTGCGAATTCCTGCCAAGGGTAAAAATGATGCCTACAACAAAGCTTAGTTGATTAAATACTATCTCAATGTAAACACAATCTATCACATTGTATATTAACATGTAAATATATATTTACCATCACCTAAAAAATAAAATTTATCTCGCAAAGATCATGTGTACCTTGTAAAGTATATACACATTAGCAAGTTAGTCTACTGATGGATAGAATGACAAAAATTTAAGTTGCAACATAATGGAATAGAATGCTGCCTGAGGTGAGAGGTAAAGTGTAAAAATAGTATTTGTTTTAATATAAAACCTTACTAACACATCAATGGATACAAAAAAAAAAAAAAAAAAAACAGGTATTAAAATTGTAAAGCCACAATTTCATGAAGGACAAATATTTTTTTTAATACATGAATAATTACATTTTCATACAACGCAATTTCTCAATGCCTATCAATAAAAAAAACTCATGACCAACATCAATTAACCATTTATTTGTTTCTATGATAATAACAAGAGAAACAGCATTATTGCAACCAAATGCATTTTTTTCCCAGGAATCATAACAGAATACACGGGATGTTTGTCAGTGTGCTTGTGACGACACTGAAGATTCTCTCCTTAGAGGGAGAAAACCCTAGTACCCCTAAAACACATACATTCAACATGCTGAATGAGTATGTACCTGCAAATGTGGTCAAAACTTCTTTCACGGCTCAAAACAGGTTCCTAACACATTTCAAAGTGGTATGACCCAAGTGACCCAAGTGACCCAGGTCCAATATTACGCAACATGGACTATACGAGTCTTACCACTTTCTGGGGTGTTTTGAGAATTGCCACACACCTATTTTCAGGCTTGTCCTTTTTGAGGAATTCAGGAGTAACAATCAAGAAAAAACTGCTCAACAACTGATCCATGTATATTATTCACTTAGTAATAATGGCAAAATGCCCTTCTTCACACGTGTGGGAATACAATCTAACACACAGTAACAAGGTTACAAAAATTTGCTCCCTTTGGTAATTTTGGTGCTTACTTTTCCTTACAAGGCAACATCTAATTTTACAGACCAAATAAAAACTTGAAAATCTACAGCTTTATGTTTCTCAAAACACATATAGACTGACACCAACTAACTCATTTAAGTGTACCAAAGCTATTTAACTTTGGTACACTATTTAAGGCAACAACTTATACCAAAGACCAAATCAAAACCTGAAAGGCCCTCTGTTTAAAAACACATACTGACACCAACTAACTTATTTAAGTCTACTAAAGTAAAAACTTAAAGATCAAAATGGCACTTATTAACTTTCTAAATCCAAGAAAAAAAACGCTGACCTATAGACATTGATTCTCCTGCCTTTTAATGAGTAGGGCTCTAGTCCAACTTAAATGTATGTTTTGTTACAAAATACCAAATGTTCTTTCCATCAAAAAATAAAGTGTTTATAAATCAATAATCTCTATGATAAACAGCAGAACGTCCTCATTTTCCATTCACTGTGTCTCCAAAAGCCTAATTAAAACATATTCAAAAGTATTGCGAATCAACACACCTAAACTAAATATCTTACAAGCAATTTTTCTATTTATACTCATTATCCAGCAATGACATACAATCTGAATATTAAATTAAACACGAATTAGAAACTGTTCCTCATGAAAGAAATAGCAAGCAACAAATCATCCACCCCTGGCTAAAATGGTAATTTTAGTGCTTGCTTTTCCTTACAAGGTAGATTCTAATTTTAAGGACCAAATACAAACTTAAAAATCTATAGCTTTCTGTTTCTCAAAACACATATATACTGACTCCAATTAACTTCTTTAAGTGTACCAAAGCTGTAAGTAAAAGACTTAAATGGCACTTATTGACTATCTAAATCTTAGAAAAATTCCTCAGGCTAATCAAATTGTGCTCAAAAGTAGTTTGCAACAAAAAAAATGCAAAATGAATATCATGCAAGCACTTTCTTCCATCTACTTAGGATCCTTCCCCTCTCCACAAAATATACTCCAAACTGTACATCATAGAAAAAGTAGAAACTGTTCCTCATGAAAGAAAAAGCAAGCAACAAATCATCCACCCCTGGCTAAAATGGTAATTTTGGTGTTTGCTTTTTCTTACAAGGCAACCACTTATACCAAAGACCAAATCAAAACCTCACAAGCTCTCTGTTTTAAGACATATACTGACACCAACTAACTCATTTAAGTCTACTAAAGTAAAAACTTAAAGATCAAAATGGCACTTATTAACTTTCTAAATCCAAGAAATAAAATGCTGACCTATAGACATTGATTCTCCTGCCTTTTAATGAGTAGGGCTCTAGTCCAACTTAAATGTATGTTTTCTTACAAAGTACTAAATGTTCTTTCCATCAAAAAATAAATAAAGTGTTTATAAAACAATAATCTCTATGATAAACAGCAAAACGTCTTCATTTTCCATTCAATGTGTCTCCAAAAGCCTAATTAAAACATATTCAAAAGTATTGCGAATCAACAAACCTAAACTAAATAACTTACAAGCAATTCTTTCTATTTATACTCATTATCCAACAATAAAATATACTCTGAATTTTCAATCAAACACAAAGTAGAAACCGTTCCTCATAAAAGAAATAGCAAGCAACAAATCATCCACCCCTGGCTAAAATGGTAATTTTGGTGCTTGCTCTTCCTTACAAGGTAACACCTAATTTTAAGGACCAAATATAAACTTAAAAATCTATAGCTTTCTGTTTCTCAAGAAACATATACACTGACTCCAATTAATTTATTTAAGTGTACCAAAGCTGTAAGTAAAAGACTTAAATGGCACTTATTGACTATCTAAATCTCAGAAAAATTCCTAAGGCTAATCAAATTGTGCTCAAAAATAGTTTGCAACAAAAAAAAAAATGCAAAATGAATATCATGCAATCACTTTCTCCCATCTACTCAGGATCCTTCCCCCCTCCCCAACATATACTCCAAACTGTATATCACAGAAAAAGTGGAAACTGTTCCTCATGAAAGAAAAAGCAAGCAACAAATCATCCACCCCTGGCTAAAATGGTAATTTTGGTGTTTGCTTTTCCTTACAAGGCAACAACTTATACCAAAGACCAAATCAAAACCTCACAAGCTCTCTGTTTTAAGACATATACTGACACCAACTAACTCATTTAAGTCTACTAAAGTAAAAACTTAAATATCAAAATGGCACTTATTAACTTTCTAAATCCAAGAAATAAAATGCTGACCTATAGAGACTGTTTCTCTTGCCTTTTAATGAGTAGGGCTCTAGTCCAACTTAAATGTATGTTTTGTTACAAAATACCAAATGTTCTTTCCATCAAAAAATAAAGTGTTTATAAATCAATAATCTCTATGATAAACAGCAGAACGTCCTCATTTTCCATTCACTGTGTCTCCAAAAGCCTAATGAAAACATATTCAAAAGTATTGCGAATCAACAAACTTAAACTAAATATCTTACAAGCAATTTCTTCTATTTATACTCATTATCCAATAAAAAAATATACTCTGAACTTTCAATCAAACACAAATTAGAAACCATTCCTCATGAAAGAAATAGCAAGCAACAAATCATCCACCCCTGGCTAAAATGGTAATTTTGGTGCTTGCTTTTCCTTACAAGGTAACATCTAATTTTAAAGACCAAATAAAAACTTAAAAATCTATAGCTTTCTGCTTCTCAAGACACATATATACTGACTCCAATTAACTTATTTAAGTGTACCAAAGCTGTAAGTAAAAGACTTAAATAGCACTTATTGACTGTTTAAATCTTATAAAAATTCCTTAGGCTAATCAGATTGTGCTCAAAAGTAGATTGCAACAAAAAAATCGCAAAATAAATATCATGCAAGCACTTTCTCCCATCTACTCAGGATCCTTCCCCCCTCCACAAAATATCCTCCAAACTGTATACCATAGAAAAAGTAGAAACTGTTCCTCATGAAAGAAAAAGCAAGCAACAAATCAACCACCCTTAGCTAAAATGGTAATTTTGGTGTTTGCTTTTTCTAACAAGGTATCAACTAATACCAAAGACTAAATCAAAACCTAACAAACTCTCTGTTTTAAGACACATACTGACGCCAACTAACTCATTTAAGTCTACTAAAGTAAAAACTTAAAGATCAAAATGTCCAACTGACATATATGTTTTATTACAAAATACCAAATGTTCTTTCTATCAAACAATAAATGAAGTTTTTATAAATCAATAATCTCTATGATAAAGAGCAGAACGTCTTCATTTTCCATTCACTGTGTCTCCAAAAGCCTAATTAAAACATATTCAAAAGTATTGCGAATCAACAAACCTAAACTAAATAACTTACAAGCAATTTCTTCTATTTATACTCATTATCCAACAATAAAATATACTCTGAATTTTCAATCAAACACAAATTAGAAACCATTCCTCATGAAAGAAATAGCAAGCAACAAATCATCCACCCCTGGCTAAAATGGTAATTTTGGTGCTTGCTTTTACTTACAAGGTAACACCTAATTTTAAGGACCAAATAAAAACTTAAAAATCTGTAGCTTTCTCTTTCTCAAGACACATATATACTGACTCCAATTAACTTATTTAAGTGTACCAAAGCTGTAAGTAAAAGACTTAAATGGCACTTATTCACTATGTAAATCTTAGAAAAATTCCTAAGGCTAATCAGATTGTGCTAAAAATAGTTTGCAACAAAAAAAATGCAAAATGAATATCATGCAAGCACTTTTTCCCATCTACTCAGGATCCTTTCCCAGGTCCACAAAATATGCTCCACACTGTATATCATAGAAAAAGTAGAAACTGTTCCTCATGAAAGAAAAAGCAAGCAACAAATCATCCACCCCTGGCTAAAATGGTAATTTTGGTGTTTGCTTTTTCTTACAAGGCATCAACTAATACCAAAGACCAAATCAAAACCTAACAAACTCTCTGTTTTAAGACACATACTGACGCCAACTAACTCATTTAAGTCTACTAAAGTAAAAACTTCAAGATCAAAATGGCACTTATTAACTTTCTAAATCCAAGAAATAAAATGCTGACCTATAGACATTGATTCTCCTGCCTTATAATGAGTAGGGCTGTAGTCCAACTTATATGTATCTTTTCTCACAAAATACCAAATGTTCTCTCCATCAAAAAATAAAGTGTTTATAAATCAATAATCTCTATGATAAACAGCAGAACGTCTTCCTTTTCCACTCACTGTGTCTCCAAAAGCCTAATTAAAACATATTCAAAAGTATTGCGAATCAACAAACCTAAACTAAATATCTTACAAGCAATCTTTCTATTTATACTCATTATCCAATAATAAAATATACTCTGAATTTTCAATCAAACACAAATTAGAAACCGTTCCTCATGAAAGAAATAGCAAGCAACAAATTATCCACCCCTGGCTAAAATGGTAATTTTATTGCTTGCTTTTCCTTACAAGGTAACATCTAATTTTAAGGACCAAATAAAAACTTAAAAATCTATAGCTTTCTGTTTCTCAAGACACATACATACTGACTCCAATTAACTTATTTAAGTGTACCAAAGCTGTAAGTAAAAGACTTAAATGGCACTTATTGACTATCTAAATTTCAGAAAAATTCCTAAAACTAATCAGATTGTGCTCAAAAAAACTGCCAAATGAATATCATGCAAGCACTTTTTCCCATCTACTCAGGCGCCTTCCCCCCTCCACAAAATATGCTCCAAACTGTATATCATAGAAAAAGTAGAAACTGTTCCTCATGAAAGAAAAAGCAAACAACAAATCATCCACCCCTGGCTAAAATGGTAATTTTGGTGTTTGCTTTTTCTAACAAGGTATCAACTAATACCAAAGACCAAATCAAACCCTAACAAACTCTCTGTTTTAAGACACATACTGACGCCAACTAACTCATTTAAGTCTACTAAAGCAAAAACTTAAAGATCAAAATGGCACTTATTAACTTTCTAAATCCAAGAAATAAAATGCTGACCTATAGACATTGATTCTCCTGCCTTTTAATGAGTAGGGCTCTAGTCCAACTTACATATATGTTTTATTACAAAATACCAAATGTTCTTTCTATCAAACAATAAATGAAGTTTTTTTAAATCAATAATCTCTATGATAAAGAGCAGAACGTCTTCATTTTCCATTCACTGTGTCTCCAAAAGCCTAATTAAAACATATTCAAAAGTATTGCGAATCAACAAACCTAAACTAAATAACTTACAAGCAATTTCTTCTATTTATACTCATTATCCAATAATAAAATATACTCTGAATTTTCAATCAAACACAAATTAGAAACCATTCCTCATGAAAGAAATAGCAAGCAACAAATCATCCACCCCTGGCTAAAATGGTAATTTTGGTGTTTGCTTTTCCTTACAAGGTAACATCTAATTTTAAGGACCAAATAAAAACTTAAAAATCTATAGCTTTCTGTTTCTCAAGACACATATATACTGACTCCAATTAACTTATTTAAGTGTACCAAAGCTGTAAGTAAAAGACTTAAATGGCACTCATTGACTATCTAAATCTTTCAAAAATTCCTAAGGCTAATCGAATTGTGCTCAAAAATAGTTTACAACAAAAAAATGCAAAATAAATATCATGCAAGCACTTTCTCCCATCTACTCAGGATCCTTCCCCCCTCCACAAAATATCCTCCACACTGTATATCATAGAAAAAGTAGAAACTGTTCCTCATGAAAGAAAAAGCAAGCAACAAATCATCCACCCCTGGCTAAAATGGTAATTTTGGTGTTTGCTTTTTCTTACAAGGCATTAACTAATACCAAATAGCAAATCAAAACCTAACAAACTCTCTGTTTTAAGACACATACTGACGCCAACTAACTCATTTAAGTCTACTAAAGTAAAAACTTAAAGATCAAAATGGCACTTATTAACTTTCTAAATCCAAGAAATAAAATGCTGACCTATAGACATTGATTCTCCTGCCTTTTAATGAGTAGGGCTCTAGTCCAACTTACCTATATGTTTTATTACAAAATACCAAATGTTCTTTCTATCAAACAATAAAAGAAGTTTTTATAAATCAATAATCTCTATGATAAAGAGCAGAACGTCTTCATTTTCCATTCACTGTGTCTCCAAAAGCCTAATTAAAACATATTCAAAAGTATTGCGAATCAACAAACCTAAACTAAATAACTTACAAGCAATTTCTTCTATTTATACTCATTATCCAACAATAAAATATACTCTGAATTTTCAATCAAACACAAATTAGAAACCGTTCCTCATGAAAGAAATAGCAAGCAACAAATCATCCACCCCTGGCTAAAATGGTAATTTTGGTGTTTGCTTTTCCTTACAAGGTAACATCTAGTTTTAAGGACCAAATAAAAACTTGAAAATCTATAGCTTTCTGTTTCTCAAGACACATATATACTGACTCCAATTAACTTATTTAAGTGTACCAAAGCTGTAAGTAAAAGACTTAAATTGCACTTATTGACTATCTAAATCGTAGAAAAATTCCTAATTCTAGTCAAATTAGGCAAAAACGTAGTGTGCAACAAAAAAATGCAAAATGAATATTATGCAAGCACTTTCACCTATCTACACAGGATCCTCCCCCGTCCCCCCCCCCCCCCCCCCGAAAATACTCCAAACTCTATATCATAGAAAAGTAGAAACTGTTCCTCATGAAAGAAAAAGCAAGCAACAAATCATCCACCCCTGGCTAAAATGGTAATTTTGGTGTTTGCTTTTCCTTACAAGGCAACAACTTATACCAAAGACCAAATCAAAACCTAACAAACTCTCTGTTTTAAGACACATACTGATGCCAACTAACTCATTTAAGTCTGCTAAAGTTAAAACTTACAGGTCATAATAGTACTTATTAACTTTCCAAATCCAAGAAATAAAATG